>NC_029772.3:58634464-58689227 GCF_000817695.3 Arachis duranensis | reverse complement strand
CAGGTGTGATGAGAATTGGGTTTTAATCCCACTTAGTTAACCTTTACTAAAGCAAAGGAAAGTCAAGTGGACTAATTAGTTTGATCCTCAAGTCCTAGTCAATCCCTGTGGGAAGACTAGCTTTAGAGCGATCTAGATAAATTAGAATCTGCCAATTTCAACCACTGCTGAGTTTGACAACTCAAGAGTTACCAATTAATCAACCAAAGCCAACAGGGAATAAAATCTACTTGAATGAAAATAATTTGGATAAAGCCCAAGCATCAATAACATAAATTAGAGAAAACAATCATAAGTCTGAAATACCTCAAATTATATTAATTAAGAAAATCCTAACATGAAAAGTTCATAAGCCAAATAGGCAACATAAGTAATACAAGCATTAAAGCATCTGGAAGTAAAAGAGAAATATAAAGTAAAAGGAATATTGAACCTGATGAAGAGTCGAAATCCTAAATCGTTTAAGAGGAATCCTAATCCTAAATCCGAAGAAAAAGGAGAGAACCTCTCTCTCTAAAAACTACATCTAAAACCTAAAATTGAATTATGATCTTATATGAATTCCTCCCTGGGTCTCTGCATGTTTCCTGACTTTAATCTATGTTTCTGGGCCGAAAACTGGGTTGAAATGCGGCCCAGAATCTCTGCCAGCGACTTTTGTAATTCTGCAGAATGTGCACGTCACGTGGCCGCGTCGTCCATGCGATCGCGTCACTCACCATTTTTCGTACCACGCGTGTGCATCGTCCACGCATTCGCGTCGTTCGTGCAGCTTCCAATCTGCGTGATCGCGTCAAGCACGCGAACGCATCACTCTGATTTCTTCCATTTCGCGCGGTCGCGTGAGCCATGCGACCGCGTGACTTCTCGCTGGTCATCTCCTCAATTCCTTGTGTTCTTTCTATTTTTTCACGCTCCCTCTTCATTCTCTAAGCCATTCCTGCCCTATGAAGCCTAAAACACTTAACACACAGATCAAGGCATCGAATGGTAATAAGAGAAGATTAAGATTAGCTAAATTAAGACCAAAGAAGCATGTTTTCAATCATAGAACTAAACTAGGAAGGAATTGTAAAATCATGCAAATCCTATGAATAAGTGGGTGAAAAGCTTGATAAAACCACTCAATTAAAAACAATATAAACCATAAAATAATGGTTTATCAAGTACAATAGTAAAAAGTTCTATTTATACTAAACTAGTTACTAGGGTTACAGAAATAAGTAAATGATGCAAAAATCCACTTCCGGGTCCACTTGGTGTCTGCATGGGCTGAGCATTTCTATTTTTGGCATTTAACTCTATCTTGTAACCTATTTCTAGCATTTAACGCCAAAATAGGGCAACAAGTTGGCGTTTGAATGCCAGGTTACGTCGTCAAAACTCGGGCAAAGAATGGACTATTATATATTGCTGGAAAGCCCTGGATGTCTCCTTTCCGTCGAAAGTGAGAGCATGCCATTTGGGTTTCTGTAGCTCCAAAAATTTCATTTCGAGTGCAGGGAGGTTAGAATCCAACAGCATCAGCAGTCCTTTTTCAACCTCTAAATCAGATTTTTGCTCAGGTCCCTCAATTTTAGCCAGAAAATACCTGAAATCACAGAAAAACACACAAACTCATAGTAATATCCAGAAATGTGAATTTTGCTTAAAAACTAATAAAAATATAGTAAAAAGTAGCTAGATCCTACTAAAAACTACCTAAAAATAATGCCAAAAAGCGTATAAAATATCCGTTCATCACACGTGTACGCGTGCGCATCGCCTAACTGTATGAAAACTATAGCAAATTGCATATCATTTCGAAGCTCCGGATGTTAGCTTTCCAATGCAACTAGAACTTCCTCATTCGGACCTCTATAGCTCAAGTTATGATCTATTTAGTACGAAGAGGTCAGGGTTGACAGCTTAGCAATTCCTTTAATTTCTTGTATTCCTTCCACTTTTGCATGCTTCCTTCCCATCCTCTAAGCCATTCCTACCCTATAAACCATGAAAGCACTTAACAAACATATCACGGTATCGAATGGTAATAAGAGAGGATTAAAATTAGCAAATTTAAGACCAAAGAAGCATGTTTTCAATCATAGCACAAAATTAGGAAGGAAAATGTAAAACATGCGAATTCAATGAATAAGTGTGAGAATAATGAATAAAATCCACTAAATTAAGTACAAGATAAACCGTAAAATAGCGGTTTATCAATCATCCCAGTTGTTGATGCTTTCCTTGGGAAATGTCTCCAGCCATTGAGTTGCCTTATCTCTCAAAGAGAATGGAAATAGTAGCAGTTTGTAGATATCTGGGTGCACACCATTTGTCTTAACTATCTCACATATCCTTAGGAAGACAGATAAGTGTTGATTCGGGTCTTCAAGAGGACTCCCTCCATAGGAACTGTTCATACCCAGGGTCAAGCTGTCCGACTTGGGATGTCTGGCGATAAAGCGACAGACCTCTTCAGGTCAGACTATCCGACCTCTTCTCAAAGAGCTCGGCCAAATTTGCAAGGAAAGCCCAGAAAAGGGCCCAGATGGAGGAACACGACCCAAATCCAGAGGCAGCCCAAGCCTACAGAGAGAAGGGCGGTTCCCTTGAAGATAAGATGATCTCACTCAAAGATAAGATAAGATAACTAACTTATCTTATCTAAGAAGGTCGCCCTACACCATTATAAATACACTGGAGCACCCAAGTATAACTCATACTCTGATTCTACAAAAAACCTACTTAATACCCTTGCTAACTTAAGCATCAGAGTCCCTTGCAGGTACCACCACCCTCCAGTGATGAAGGATCAGTACCATCACCAAGTCCAACAAGTCAGACACAACAACTCCGACCAGTACAGAAAATCTCGTCCGAGATCGACCTACAGTTTCAGGTAACCCTCGGAACATTGGCGGATGACCATGATAACGACCACAATTCAGATCTAGAGGATAGAATGCCGCACAAAAACGTGGACACTGCACCAAAGGGTACCCCTCGACTTAACAACGAAAAGAATTCAAACGCAGGAGCCATGGAGGCACTTCAAGACCGTTTAAAACAACTTGAAGAAGAAGCCATACGTCAACAAGAGGCCGAGAAAGACCTACAAAAGGAAATAAGGCGACGCCGAAAATTGGAAAACAAACTCCTAAAACTCGAAGCCAATCTCAAGACCAACCGATCCCCTCATGAGGATAGCTCCCACAAGGAACAAGATCCATTCACCAAGGAGATCATGAAGACCAAAATCCCAAAAAACTTTAAACTCCCAGATATGACTCTGTACGACGACACTACGGATCCCAGCCATCATCTCAGCAATTTCAGAAGTAGAATGTACCTCACCGACGCCTCAGATGCAGTTTGTTGCAAAGCCTTTCCGACTACTTTAACAAAGACGGCAATAAAATAGTTCGACAATTTACCTCCTAGGTCCATCTCGAGTTTTGACGACTTGGCCAAAAAGTTTTTGGCCAGATTCTCCATCCAAAAGGACAAGGCTAAGCACGCCCCAAGTCTATTAGGAATCAGGCAAGGAGAACGGGAAAGTCTTCGCAACTACATGGAAATATTCAACAAAACATGCCTGGACATACAGAGCCTACCAACTGAGGCTGCCATTATGGGCCTCATCAATGGCTTATGAGAGGGACCTTTTAGCCAATCTATATCAAAAAAAATACCCCGCATCTCTAAACGAAGTGCAAGAACGAGCAGAGAAGTATATCAACATGGAGGAAAACTCTCGGCAAGGAGAGACCTCAAAATCCGGATTCACCTCCTAGGATAAGGACAAAGAGTCCAAAAAGAAGGAAGATCGACATGGAGAAAAAATTAAAAAATACCACAATTACACCCCTCTTTGGGTGTCCCTTGTGGATGTCTACAGAGAGGTTTGCCATACTGAAAAAATACCTCCAGCTCGACCACTCAAAGGCAAAAAAGGAGGAGGAAATCGGGGCGAATATTGTGAGTATCATCGCATCCACGGGTACCACACCAACGAATGTTTTGACTTAAAAAATGTCATAGAAAAGCTAGTAAGAGAGGGGAAGCTAGATTGGTATCTAGCTAGCCGGGACGATGAGCAAAGAAAAAGAAGAAGGGAAGAAGATGTCGGACGAACCAAATGGTCACCCTGTACACCAGAAAGACACGTCCACATGATACACGACGGATTTGCGGGAGGAGGAGTCTCCAAATCATCTCGCAAAAGATATCTTAAAGATGTATATCATGTCGAGGGGAAGGAGGAAGCACCCGACATTCCCGTGATTACCTTCACCAGAGAAGACGCATCCGGTATAATCTCAGGACACGACGATCCCATGGTCATCACTGTTATACTGGCTAATGCAAATCTCCACCACACACCGATAGACCAAGGGAGCTCCACCGACATCTTGTTCAAAACTGCCTTCGACAAGCTCGGCTTGGAAGAAAAAGAACTCAGAGCATATCCGAACAGCCTGTTCGGACTAGGAGTCACCCCGATTCAACTGCTTGGATACATCTTGCTACACACAACCTTCGGAAAAGGAAACCAGTCAAGAACACTCAAGATAGATTACATCGTGGTCAACGTAAGTTCAGCCTACAACGCCTTAATAGGTTGGACGACATTAAATCAACTCGGCGCAATAGTCTCGACTCCACCCCTATGCATGAAATTTCCGAATGCAGAAGGGATAGCTACAATAAAGGCAGACCAGAAGATAGCGCGCCGCTGTTACTATGAAAGTCTAAACCTCAGAGGCAGAGGAGAAGAATTCCACACAATCAAACTCGGTGGAGTTCAGAGGCGGGAAGAACTCCGCCCACAGCCCGAAGGTGAAATAGAGAAAGTCCAGATCGGGGACACTCCAGACCAAATGACCAATATCGGTACAATCCTAAAAGGAGACATAAAAGAATCACTCATACAGTTCTTACGAGATAACGTCGACCTCTTTGTGTGGAAGGCCGCAGACATGCCAAGCATAGACCCCAAGTTAATGTGCCACAAACTAGCAATCTACCCAGGATCTCGGCCAGTATAACAGAGGTGTAGAAAGCTGAAACCAGAATGCTCTCAAGCTGTGGAAGAGCAGATGCAAGCTCTACTGGAGGTAGGGTTCATAAGAGAAGTCAAATACCCACTATGGCTAGCTAACGTCATCTTGGTGAAAAAATCAAATGGAAAGCAGCGAATGTGCACCAACTACACTGATCTCAACAAAGCCTGCCCAAAAGGTCCTTATCCACTCCCAAGCATCGACGCTCTGGTAGATGCCTCCTCCAGATATAAATACCTCTCGTTTATGGACGCATATTCGGGATACAATCAAATCCCAATGTATCCACCCGACCAAGAAAAAACTTCCTTCTTAACCCCAAAAGCAAACTACTGCTACATCATCATGCCTTTTGGTCTTAAAAATGCGGGAGCTACTTATCATAGATTAATGAATAAGGTCTTTTCGGATCACATCAGAAAAAACATGGAAGTCTACGTAGACGACATGCTGATAAAGACACAAAATGAAGAGATGTTATTGTCCAATCTGACCCAAGTATTCGACACTATAAGACGGCATGGCATGCGACTCAATCCCGCAAAATGCACCTTCGCAGTAGAAGCTGGAAAATTCTTGGGTTTTATGCTCACACAAAGAGGAATCGAAGCAAACCTGGATAAATGCCTGGCCATACTCGACATGAAGAGTCCGACTTGTGTCAAAGAGGTATAACAACTCAACGGGAGGTTGGTAGCCTTGTCCAGATTTTTAGCCGGATTGGCAATAAGATCTCTTCCCTTCTACGCCACTCTAAGGAAGGGAAAGAAGTTTGAATGGACAATAGAGTGCGAGCAAGCCTTCCAAGATTTCAAAAGGTTCCTAGGACAGCCACCTATCCTAACTCGGCCACGGGAAGGAGAACCACTCGTATTGTACCTTGCGGTAGAAAGTCGGGCAATGGCCTCAGCACTAGTCCGAGAAGACAACAGTGAGAAATAACCCGTATACTTCATCTGTAAAGCATTACAAGGAGCCGAGCTGAACTACCAAAAAATAAAAAATTTTGCCTACGCTTTCATACTAACATCTCGACGACTCCGTCCATACTTCCAAGCCCACACCATTAGGGTTCGGACCAACCAGCCCATAAAAGGAATTTTACAGAAAACAGACCTGGCGTGTAGAATCTTGCAATGGGCAGTCGAGTTGTCCGAATTCGATCTTCACTACGAAGCTCGGACAGCCATCAAATCACAATACCTGGCCGACTTCATTACAGAATTTACAGACACATCGGAAATCCCCACAGAATGGAATCTCTACGTGGACGGTTCCTCAAATAAAACCAGAAGCGGCGCAGGTGTGATAATTGAAAGCGACCAAGGAACCTAAATCGAACTCTCCCTTAAATTTGGGTTCCCTGCCTCAAACAACCAAGCGGAATATAAGGCACTGCTAGCGGGTTTGAAGCTGGCTTAGGAAGTTGGAGCTCAAAAGCTTATCATCTTCAGCGACTCACAGGTAGTCACTTTGCAAATAGCAGGAAGCTACCAAGCCAAAGATCCCACCATGAAAAAGGACTTGGACAAAACCAGGGAACACCTCAGACAAATCGGAGAATATGAGATCCGTCACATACCCTGAGAACAGAATGCCCGAGCTGACGCACTCTCAAAACTAGCCAGCACCAAACCAGGGGGCAACGATAGAAGCTTCATCCAAGAAATTCTGCAGAATCCATCAATCTCGAAAGAAGAAAAAATCCTGGCCATAACAGGTCAGGATCAAGGATGGATGTCTTCCATAATTAACTACCTCAAAACAGAAGGACTCCCCATAGAGGAAAAAGAGGCAAAGAGGTTGAAACGGGAGGCACAATACTACACTATCATAAACAATACTCTATACAAAAGAGGGATTTCAATACCATTGTTAAAATGCGTACCAACTTCTAGCACAAAGGAAGTTATAGAAGAAATACATAGTGGCATTTGTGGGAATCACCTCGGAGCGCAAGCACTTACCAAAAAGTACTTCGGGGAGGGTTTTATTGGCTAACCCTACAAAAGGAAGCCACAGAGTTCGTAAAGACATGTCCATCATGCCAGAAACATGCCAACTTTCACATCGCCCTACCAGAGGAACTCATCAGTGTGACCTCACCTTGGCCATTTGCAAAATGGGGACTCGATCTTCTTGGACCCTTCCCCCAAGGATCGGGACAAGTTAAATTCCTCATAGTAGGGATAGACTATTTCACAAAGTGGATCGAGGTAGAACCCCTCGCTAATGCCACTGTTCAAAGAAGTCGAAAATTCTTATATAGGAACATTGTCACAAGGTTCGGGGTTTCGTACTCCATCACCACAGACAATGGTACCCAGTTCACAGACGCGGGCTTCAATTAGCTAGCGGCCGACTTGAACATAAAACAACAATTCACTTCCGTAGAACATCCGCAAGCCAATGGACAAGCCGAAGCTGCCAACAAAGTTATACTGGCCGGGCTGAAACGGAGATTATAGGACGCGAAGGGAACCTGGGCCGAGGAGCTCCCACAAGTCCTATGGGCATATCGAACAACGCCACATTCCACTACAAAAGAATCACCCTTTCGATTAGCGTACAGAATAGAGGCAATGATCCCAGTGGAGATTGAAGAAATGTCGCCTAGAGTGATCCACTATAGTGAAGAAGCCAACTCCCAACTTCAAAGGGAAGAACTCAACCTACTTCTAGAAGTCCGAGAAAGAGCTCGGATTAGGGAAGAAGCATTAAAAAGATGAATGGCTGTGAGATACAATCAAAATATCGTACAGCAAGTTTTTGCTGAGAACGACCTCATCCTAATCCGAAATGATATCGGAACAACTCGACCTGGAGAAGGAAAGCTAGCGGAAAACTGGAAAGGACCCTACCGAGTCATAGAAGTACTTGGAAAGGGCTACTATAGACTGTCCAAACTCGATGGGCGAGAGATTCCTAGGTCGTGGCACGCCTGCAATCTAAGAAGGTACTATAGTTAGGGATGATAAAGGATCTTAGGATAAGGCACACTCTTTTTCCTGAAAAGGTTTTTTAATGAGGCGCCAAGCCAAGACCTACAAATCACCCAACTTAGAGGACTAACCTCCCGTATGTATTTATTTGCATTTTCTTTTGAATAAAATCTGTTTAAATCTTCTACAAATGCTCAAGCCGCATTAATCTGAAACATTCATCGTTCGATTATAAAGCTACAGATCGGCAGAAAGTGAAAGTCAAATTCACTGTGCAATCACGATAAAGACCAAAGATAAAAACCGAATTCAATGCAAGAAATTATAGAAAGTGATCCATAGAAAGGACATGACGAGGTCCTAATAAAATGGATTGCTATAAGTAGGACCAGTCGTAGTAGCTGAAGTTATAAGTGAATCCCTGGAAAGAGGTCTGGCCAGCCCTATAAAAGAGGATTACTATAACTTAGAAAGGCCCGACATGACGAAGTCGGCCCAAAGCATAAGAGTTATAAAAGTAATCCCTAAAAGAAACCTGAACAAGGTCCAAGAAAGAGGATTACAAAATAACTCAGCAGGGTCCGACGTGACGAAGTCAGCCCGAAATATAAAGCTACAAAGGTAATCCCTGAAAGAGACCTGATCAAGGTCCAAGAAAGAGGATTATAAAATAACTCAGCAGGGCCCGACGTGACAAAGTCATCCTGAAACATAAAGCTACAAAGATAATCCCTGAAAGAGACCTGAACAAGGTCCAAGAAAGAGGATTACAAAATAGTTCGTAGGACCCGACGTGACGAAGTCGGTCTAAAGCATAAAAGTTATAACAGTAATCCCTGAAAGAAACCTGAATAAGGTCCAAAAAAGAGGATTACAACAATAACTTAGAAGGGCCCGATGTGATGAGGTCGGCCCGAAACATAAAGCTACAAAGTAACCCCTGAAAGAGACCTAAACAAGGTCCAAAAAAGAGGGTACTAACAACTCTTTGGACAAAATCAACATATCAAATTGGCAATCGCAGCGAACTGAACAAAGAACAAAATGAGTTGCTGGAAATAACATCAGGCAAAGGAATCAAGCCAATCCAAAGAGGTCAGACAAAGAAAAGTTCTAACACTCCCAAAACCTAGAAAGGTACCAAGCCGAGTTCAAATAGGCATAATATAAAAGCTACTAGTTAGGATAAATAGCAAACTTCAGAGGCCACCAGAATCAGCCCCAAAAGCTCGGAAACTACTTTGTTTTTCAAATAAAGTTGCTAAACAAGCAACTAAAAGGGTATCAACAGTCAGCAAAACATCATTTACAAAATAAAGAGTTTAAAAAGCCCACAAGCTGGGCTATCTACACAAGCAATTAGAAAATTCAGTTAACATCCGAAGGCTTCTCGGCAGCATCAACATCCGGTTCAAGATTTGGCGACCCGGTTCTGACTCAGGGCAGTTGATATCAGCAGTGGAAGTCAGAGAGGTCAGCGCGACAGACGTCTTGGTGGCAGGCAGTGAAGGATGGTCATCATCATCATCATCAAGGTCATCAGGAACAATCTTAGCATCCCTAACAATGTTGTCCATACTAAAAAGGGAAAGGTCGAGCTCTGGTGCAAGAACTCGAACTTGCTCCTTCAGATTCTCATAAGCAGCAGTAACGCTGCCTACAAGGTGACTATGAAGTTCGGTATAATCGGCCCGGACAGATTCCAAGCTGCTCCTGAGATCCATCATCTCTCTATAGGTGGTAACAAAGCTATCCTTATGTTTTAACGCTGTATCCTCAGCTAATTACACAGCAGCCGCCAGACCAATAGCCCGAGTCTTTTCTCCCTCCAACTCCTTCTCCAGTTCGGTCACTTTCACCTCAAGCTCCTCTTTCAAACCCTTAATCCGGTCAAACTCCGATTTTGCCTCCTCCATAAAGGCCTTTGTAGCATGGATAGGAAGATCTTGAGCAGTCTGGTATAAAGCCACTCCCATGTGTGCCAGTTTAATACCACTCTGAGTAATAAAATCCAAATGATAAAGAATGGATACATCATCAGTAGGCATGACACCATAGGGAGTAATCTGTTGATCTACAAACCCGACAGGATCAAAGTCGGGAGCATCCAGACTAAAAGGCTCGACAGTTTGAGGTCTTTTTGGAGGAGGAGCTGTGGAAGGAGAAGAGGTACCAGCAGAAGTTTGTGAAGGATCAACCAAACGAACCCGAGGAGTAGGGATAACCCTCCTCGGCCCAAGAGAACTCGTAACCAAAGGCTTCGACGAAACCTGAGAAGACCCCTCCCCGGCCGCCTTGGCCGAGGCATTTTGAGCTGCAGTAGCCTTCCTCGCCCTTTTAAAGGCCTTCATGGATTCGTTGTTTTTAATCATCTCTGCAAACAAACATCACAGCAGGAAACCAAGCTACGAGTCAGAAAAAGATCTCATAAGAGACAAACTTGACAAAGCGATAAGCAAAACCAAAAGAAAAAATTGACCACTACCCAGCTCAGCTCGAAGGAGAGAGGGGTTAGCTAAAAATTTCTTTGTGTCGAGATGAGGAGGCTGCCCCCAGTTTTCTTCTAGCACAGTCACAAAAGCTTGTTCAGCCCCATCTAACATCTCCCATGAATATCTCAATACCATTACATTCTTTTGCCATTCTAAAGGAAAGGTGGGCTCATCATTTTCATCCAGAAAAAAGGGTCAAGCTCCTTCCACAGCTCGGACCCTAAAAAAGTAATTTTTGAAATCGCGAAAAAAATTCATCAAACATGGAAAAAACCTTTTTCTCCTGGGAAGCCCGGAAAGAAACCCAAGCAGCTTTCTTTTTCACTACACCAGGCTTTGTCAAGACGAAAAGATAAAAGAAGAGAGATTGTGAAGCAGGGATACCGAACTCACGACACAGCAGCTGAAAGATTTTTATAAAACTCTAGGAATTGGGGTGAAATAGGATGGAGCTACATTATAGGACCATAACAGGTTGGTCTCAAAAGGGGTAAAAGGAAGAGTAATATTCATTTGACTAAAAAAAAGTCGTAGGCATAAAAAAAAGGACGCTCTCCAGCAATTCGGGTAGAAAAACAGACCCTTTCCTCAGAAGTTGGAGATACGAGCTCATAATTCTTCTCATCACTACCATTGCCACAGATCCTATGAAATTGCCTAAGTTGTTGACAAAACTCTGAGTCAACCAACGAGACACACAGAAGGACCATAGAATCCACCCAATCAGCCATTCCCTCGGGGACTTGGGAAGATGTCTCAACAATATTTTTATGAGAAGACATGAGGTCAACTAGTCCTACAAGAAGAAAAGAAGATTGGATTACTCGAAAAACATCTCGGCACACTAATCAAACAACTCAAGCATAAATGGAGACAACTTGAAACTAAAGCATATAGGCGTCAAGAAGCGAGTCAAAGCAACAAAAGGAAACCCCAAGACCCACTCCAAAAAAGATCCAGGGGCGTCCTTTGGAGGCAGAATAAGGACTCAGGAAAATCTACAAGCCTACATCTCTACACTCCCCAAGAGGAAGATAAAGCCTCTATTACAACAAAAATGACACTCCAAAAGGCCACAAACCGAATAAAGTCATCAAAATAGCCACCTCTCAAATTACGGTTCAGCCTACCAGCAAAGGGAACTACCAAACAGCAAGAACATGCCAAGCGAAAAAATTGTCAAAAACACAATCTTTCTTCAAAATCAAACAAGCCATTTATACAGAAACAGACAACAAAATGCAAAACCCTAGAAGCTTCAACCATCAAGAAAATGCCAGAAAAGAAGAAACCAGAAGTCACAGTGACAAAAAGTATAGAAATGCAAAAAAGGTT
This sequence comes from Arachis duranensis, assembly GCF_000817695.3. Lineage (NCBI taxonomy): Eukaryota > Viridiplantae > Streptophyta > Magnoliopsida > Fabales > Fabaceae > Arachis > Arachis duranensis. The sequence goes on along the minus strand of NC_029772.3, from coordinate 58,677,410 downwards.
CAAGCTTTCTAAACATATACTCAAGTAAAATCCCTACTTTACCAGGAAATAAAACAATGCAAACAAAGAAGAAAAGATGAACCAACCTAAAAAAGGAGAAGAGTACGGAAGGAAATTGAAGATGAAGAAATCAGGAATTGTCGTCGAAAGCAAAGAAAGCACCTACGATCACCAAACAACGTCGCAAGGAGAAACGCGAGAATGTAGATGACGGGCGAAAACAGAAAAGTAAGAAAGAAAAGGGGAAGTTACAGAGAAGAGGAAAATTGTTTCTGTGTGTAAAGTTCAAAATAAAAGAAGCAAGAGAAACGGGGCATTAAAAACCAATTAATGAGGGCATTAAAACCCTCGCGCATTCCCAAGGCTAGGACGCTAATACAAAAGTGTAGGAAATTAAAATTGTAGAAACTCAAATGAAAAGGAAACTTAAATTGCATGAACTATAAATGGATTTGGGTGCTGGGGAATCAAAACAGAAATAAACAATGTAAAGTACAGCAAAATCAGAGAGATCTAAGTTGAAGAAATTCAAAGGAAATGATTCATCAGGGATTGGAGATGTCATAATCCTTCATGAATCAATTGAGTCTCAACTCTTTTCTCAATCATATGGTAGATCTATGGCAGATTGAAATTGATTGGATCCCAATTCCTTGGCAATCCAATCTCTCTAATCATAATCAATCTTGCCAATTCATTGATCTAATTGTCATGAAAAGAGATTAAGTGCATATCTCTCATCCATAAGCCACACTAACTCTCAGGATCTCAATTCCTCCCGAATGGTGATGATGAAGAGAGTAGTGAAGGATAAAGCTCCAAATCGAATGCAAGTGATTCCCCTTTCTAGGCTTATAAAAGCATTCACTGAATTAAACCCCCTTCCAGAGTGAGTAATTCACAATCAAAACAGAAGGTACCAATAGCTACACAATTGAATTGAGAAAAAGAAGAATTTCATTGATTCATTGGAATTACAATAGAGCTCCTCCCCCTAATGAAAGTTAGGTTTAGTTCATCATTGCTCTAGTACAAAACAGAAAGAAAAAGTGCAGAAGATGAAGAACGAAAAATAAAAATGAAATTGAGTGCAGAGCTTCCCAATTTAGGTCTCTCACTCCCTCAGATCTACTTCTTAACTAACTAAAAAGGAGAACCCCTAATGAAATCAAATTCTTCTCTATTTATACACTTTCCACTCCAGTCATCAAGTACTTGGATTGGGCTTTTTGGCCTTGGTTCAAGTGGGTCAGAATAGGGTCTTCAGTTGGTACGGTGGAATCAGCTTCAGGAGAACGTAGCATTTGTAAGACAACGTAGTGCTCGTTCACCGACGCGTATGTGTCACCCACGCGTGGGCATCATTTGGCAATCTGGCAATTCAGCGCGTACACATACACCCACGCCCATGCGTCCCTTGGTAGCGCTCTCCAAACGAGCGTAGCGTTCGCACAAAGAATGCTACCCACGCGTACGCGTGACCCACGCGTACGCGTGGATTACAATTTATCATTTCTGCACTGATGCGTCATCCACGCGTTTGCATGCTTGCTCCCAAAAATCACACCCACGCGTACGCGTCATGCACGCGTACGCGTCGATGACAAATCTTTAATCCAAATTTTGAAAGTGTCGCAGCGCTCGTTTGAAGAGAGCGTAGCGCTCTTTGGTTGCGAACGTTGATCCCTCACCCACGCGTACGCGTCACTCACGCGTACGCGTGGATCGCAAAAATGTCATTCTGCGCGTGCACATCCCATACACGTACGCGTCGCTGGAGATCGTGGCGTTCTTTGAAAATGAGTGTAGCGCCACATGTGATGCCGCAGGGGAACGTAGCGTTCTTCAAATGAACGTAGCGTATTCCTGCACTGCTTCCTTCTTTGTTTCTTCCTCTCATCTTTTCACCTGTCATCAATCAAACATACAATCAAAGCCAAACCAAAATCATAAGATTTTGCATCATTTTATAATAATTAAATAAGTCTTGCATAAATCTCATGATAATTGATGAGCGAATAATTTATACGCTTTTTGGCATTGTTTTTAGGTAGTTTTTAGTAGGATCTAGCTACTTTTAGGGATGTTTTCATTAGTTTTTATGCTAAATTCAAATTTCTGGACTTTACTATGAGTTTGTGTGTTTTTCTGTAATTTCAGGTAACTTCTGGCTGAAATTGAGGGACCTGAGCAAAACTCTGATAAAAGGCTGACAAAGGACTGCTGATGCTGTTGGATTCTGACCTCCCTGCACTCGAAATAGATTTTCTGGAGCTACAAAACTCCAAATGGCGTTGGAAAGTAGACATCCAGAGCTTTCCATAAATATATAATCGTCCAAACTTTGTTCGAGATTAGATGACATAAACTGGCGCTCAATGCCAGTTCCATGCTGCATTCTGGAGTCAAACGCTAGAAACACGTCACGAACCAGAGTTGAATGCCAAAAACACGTTACAACTCGGCGTTCAACTCCAACAGAAGCCTCAGCTCGTGTAAAGTTCAAGCTTAGCCTAAGCATACACCAAAGTGGGCCCCGGAAGTGGATTTCTGCACTTAAACTCATTTCTGTAAACCCTAGTAACTAGTTTAGTATAAATAGAACTTTTTACTATTGTATTTTCATCTTTGATCAGTTTATGCGATCTTAGACATTGGGGGCAGGCCATTCGGCCATGCCTGGACCTTCATCAGTTATGTATTTTCAACGGTGGAGTTTCTACACACCATAGATTAAAGGTGTGGAGCTTTGCTGTACCTCAAGTTTTAATGCAATTACTACTATTTTCTATTTAATTTGATTTATTCCTGTTCTAAGATACCATTCGTACTTCAACCTGTTGAATGTGATGATCCGTGACACTCATCATCATCCATCCGTATGAACGCGTGCCTGACAACCACTTCCGTTCTACAAGCGAGAGCTAGGATGCGTCTCTTGGATTCCTGATACACGACACATGGTTGCCCCTCGCCTGACAACCGAGCCTTCCATTCCGTGAGATCAGAGTCTTCGTGGTATAAGCTAGAATTGATGGCGGCATTCATGAGAATCCAGAAAGTCTAAGCCTTGTCTGTGGTATTCCAAGTAGGATTCTAGGATTGAATGACTGTGACGAGCTTTAAACTCACGATTGTTGGTCGTGATGACAAACGCAAAAGAATCAATGGATTCTATTCCAACATGATTGAGAACCGACAGATGATTAGCCGTGCCGTGACAGAGCATTTGGACCTTTTTCACTGAGAGGATGGGATGTAGCCATTGACAACGGTGATGCCCTACATACAGCTTGCCATAGAAAGGAGTGACAAAGATTGGATAAAAGTAGTAGGAAAGCAGAGATTCGGAAGGAACATAGCACCGCCATACACTTATCTGAAATCTCCACCATTGAATTACATGAGTAACTCTATCCTATTTTATTTATTTTCGTTTACTATAATTTCTTAATACAGTTGAATTCGGCTGACTGGGATTTACAAGATGACCATAGCTTGCTTCATACCAACAATCTCTGTGGGATCGACCCTTACTCACGTAAGGTATTACTTGGACGACCCAGTACACTTGCTGGTTAGTTGTGCGAAGTTGTGACAAAGTGTGATTCATGTTTAAGAGCACCAAGTCTTTGGAGCCATTGTTGATGATCACAATTTTGTGCACCAATAATACATAAAATTAACAATGTTTGATTGAATCAAGACAAACATGAAAATCCCATCCAATCACTTACTTATTGTGCAAGAAAGTGTTTGAAACCTAATAAAAACAAGTAGAAATGCTAGTAAAACTAGCCTAAGATGACTTGTCGTCAAGCCCCTGCCCTGTTTCACTCACTTCTTTTCTTCTCTTCTCTCCATTTCTTTCCTTCTTCTCTCTTCTCTTCTTTTTTTCCATTCTTCAACCATCATCTACCACCACCATTAACCATTATTTTCTTTAGTTAATTAGTTAGTTTGTTAGTTAGTTAGCTTAATTTTCTATTTTAGTGGATACGTGTTGGATTATTGATTTGATTTGCTATTTCTTGATGTTGAAATTTTTTATTGTTGGATTTCTTTATTGAGGATATACATTGTTGCTTGGTATTGAGTTTTGCTTGCTTGATACAAGTGCATACAAGTACTCATAATACAGTCTTTGAGAATATTTTTGGGATTTCTAAATTGCATGTTGTAGCTAGCCACCATGTAATTTGAATTCATTATCCATTATTAGGCAATTATATGGGATCAATACAATTTTTGTTAGGTGATACTTGTTTATGATTGACCCTTATTTACATCACCTATTTCATGCATTGAGATTTTAGAATTGTGAAATTGGATCGTAAGCTTACCTAGTTGCATATTTTTTAGCTTTCAAGCTTTGTGGACCATGCTTGCTATGTGATTGATTTTCATTTCTATCTCTCTTTACTTAAGTTGCATAGCACCCATGTCTTCCACCTTTTATGTCAACTAGGTGATGCGAACAAAATTTAAAATGTGTCATTAAATATTTCATTTAGTTCATTAAAATCTTCTTGCACATCAACCAATGTCTACTCATCCAATTCACAATTGCTTGATTCTTGCTAGAGTACTTTTCTGTTTCTTTATTGCTTGTTGTTTGCTTTATCCAACAAGTTTACTTTAAGTATTTCAAGCACACTAAAATGAGTGAAGTACATACTCCTTTTGTGTAGTTGTGACACACTTGTTTGTATCCATATCACACTAATTCACTCACTTCATTCCAGTGATTATTACCTCATTCCAACAATCTATGCTTCCTTACTGGTGCATTTACTTGTCTTATTATATCCTGTTTCCTATTGCTCAGGATGATTTGTCATAAGCAAAAACAGAAGCAGAAGAAAGAACATGCAGCAACCGGTTGGTCCACTGGCTGAAGGTGGAAATCCAAAAAGTCGCTGTACCCCCTTGCTCATCTTTGAATGCACCAAAGATGGTGCAAACTTTTAAGTGTGGGGAGGTTGTCCAACCGATTGGCCGTTTATTTTTTTGTGAAAAATTTCTAATCCCAACACTTTTGTATTTCATTTTTAGGCCTTTTATAATTTTTAGTTATATTTTCTTAGTTTGCATATATATAATAAGCTTACTCAAAATAATAAAATTTTCCCAGAAATTTATCTATAAGGCACCCCAATTAATTTGAGTGAAAATTTTTCATTGAACTTGCTTGAATTATATATTGTGGAACATGTTTTTGTGCTAAGAACACACAACCTTATGAGTTTTGAGCCTAATTGTGTGGTTACATCATATTAACCACTATTTTCATTCTTGTGTGTATTATTCTCTTTCTATGATTACAATTTTTGATTTGTTTGATTCTTTATGTCCATTATTCTGTATATGAATGCATTTATATGATTGAGGCCTTCATTTCATTGAGCTCACTTACCCAAATGGCCTTACCTTTTATCTACCATTGTAAGCTAACTTTGAGCCTATGATAATCCTCTTTTATTCTTAATTTAGCACATTACTAGCCTTAAAGCAAAAAATAATAAATGTCCCTTGTTTGGATCTTTGATTAGTTTAGGCTAGTGAGGGTATTTATCATTCAATTGTAGAAAATTTGGGAACATTGGGTAAGATAAAAGTGTACTTTATAGTTTTGTCAAAAACCTTGGGAATTGGGTACATGCTCATGCATTAAATATTTAAACCATATGCATTGGTACCTTTATATATAATTCATCAAAAGAAACGGAGAAAAACAAAAAAATGAAAGAATATATATATATAAAAGAAAGCAATAAAGAGGGGACAAAATGCCCCAAAGTTAAAGTAATAATAACAATGCATATGTGTTATGATAAAAAAGAGAATGCATGAGTGTGTGAAAAAGTGAAGAATGGGTAGTTAGGTTTGCATTAGATTTTATAGGTTGCCATAGGTTAGGTGGGAAGCTTAAGTTAATCAAAGATTCAAATTTCAAAGCTCACTTGACCAAATACAATCTTACCTTGACTCTAACCTTATTACAACCTATGGATAAGTTCTCATGATATTTGTATACATGCATTGAATAATTGTTGATTGTTAGATGAAAAAAATCTTAGAAAGCATGATTAGAGGAGAATTGAGTGAATCAACCCTATACACTTGAGCAACTAGAGCGGATACACATCCGGTGAGGGTTCAATTGTTCAATTACATGTTTTCACCTATGATCATCTCTTGCAAGTTTGTAATTCTTTTCAATAACTCAATTCAATTGTGAATTTGATTTGATTATGGTTGCTTTAGCCCTTGTGTTCATATATGTGTTCTTGGAAGTTGGTTTATTTTGACCAAGTAGTTGCATGCATATAGATAGATCGCATTTAGATAGGGTGCATATAGATAGTTTGCATTGAATAAATGTTGATACTCCTTGTCTCTTTCTTGGTTTAGCATGAGGAAATGCTTGGTTTAAGTGTGGGGAGGTTTGATAAACCCCAATTTTGTGGTTTACCTTGTGTTGAATTTGGTGGATTTTATCAACTTTTCTCACATTTATTCAATGAAATAGCATGTTTTTGTAATTCTCCCAAATTTGTACTTAAGAGTGAAAACATACTTTTTAAACCTTTAAATTACTAAATATAATTCACTTTAATTCTATTCGATGAATTGATATGTTTGTTGAGTGATTTTAGACTTATGAGGCAAGGATTGGATGGAAGAAGTGAAGAGAAAAGCATGCAAAGTGGATAATTCATGAAGAAATGAGCATTTGGAGGATTCATGGCCACGCGTGCGCGTCATCCACGCGTACGCGTGAGGAGGGAATTTGCAAGGCGACGCGTTCCCTCTTCACGCGTCACCCACGTGCACGCGTGACGTTGGTCACATGACCTCATTAAAGTGAATACATTGGGGGCGATTTCTGAGCCATCCAGGCCCAAATTCAACTCATTTCTGACGCTATTTAATGCAGAAATCAAGAGGAAGAAATGGGGGAGCAATTAGGTAGTGTACGAAACATGCTTTAGGTAGTTTTCTAGAGAGAGAAGCTCCATCTTCTCTCTAGAATTAGGATAGATTTAAGTCAAACTCTCTTAGATTTAGGTTTTAATTCTTTTTTTCATCTAGTTTTCTTTATAACTTCTTGTTCCTACATCCTTGTTCTCTTAATTTTACTTGTTAATTTCCCTTTTATGTTCTTTTAATGTTCATGCACTATTGTTGGATTTGGATTTTCTTTAATACAATTTTATGTTTTCATGTCATTGATGTTTAATGGAGTTGTTATTATTATTGCATTGGTAGTTGTTAGATTTTATATTTCTTGCAATTTTACCTTACTTTCCTTTTATGCCTTCCAAGTGTTTGACAAAATGCTTGGTTGGACTTTAGAGTAGTTTTTTAGTATTCTTGGCTTGGAAAGAGAAATTAGACAATCTTGAGTCATTAATACCCAATTTAGATTGGTAATCTAGAGTGATTAGTTAGTCTTGTTTCAATTAACATTACTTTTGGATTGGGATTAACTAGTCATGTTTGACTTTCTCTCAATGTGAAGATAACAATATACCTTCTTCCGATGTTGGAGATGACGAAATAGGATTAGCTCTTGTTAACTATTATATGATAATTAATGTCTAGGATAGAAAGCCTAGACTCTCAATCCTTGCCATGATTGCCTCTTTTTAGCATTTGTTATCTTTAATTGTTTTCTTTACTTTATTGTCATTTAAATTCTTTCTTTTTAATTTCTTGCCTTTTGATGAGCGGATAATTTATATGCTTTTTGGCATTGTTTTTAGGTAAATTTTAGTAGGATCTAGCTACTTTTAGGGATGTTTTCATTAGTTTTTATGCTAAATTCACATTTTTGGACTTTACTATGAGTTTGTGTGTTTTTCTCTAATTTCAGGTTTTTTCTGGCTGAAATTGAGGGACCTAAGCAAAACTCTGATAAGAAGGCTGACAAAGGACTGCTGATGCTGTTGGATTCTGACCTCCCTGCACTCAAAATAAATTTTCTGGAGCTACAGAACTCCAAATGGCGCGATCTTAACGGCGTTGGAAAGTAGACATCTAGAGCTTTCTCGCAATATATAATAGTCTATACTTTATTCGAGATTTGATGACGCAAACTGGCACTCAACACCAGTTCCACGCTGCATTCTAGAGTCAAACGCCAGAGACACGTCACGAACCAGAGTTGAACGCCAAAAACACGTTACAACTTGGCGTTCAACTCCAAGAGAAGCCTCTGTACGTGTAAAGTTCAAGCTCAGCCCAAGCACACACCAAGTGGGCCCCGGAAGTGAATTTCTGCATCAATTACTTACTTCTGTAAACCCTAGTAGCTAGTTTAGTATAAATAGAACTTTTAACTAATGTACTAGGTGTCTAGTCTTTTGACCATTCGGTCTTTTGATCACATTTGGGGGCTGGCCATTCGGCCATGCCTGGACCTTCATCACTTATGTATTTTCAACGGTGGAGTTTCTACACACCATAGATTAAGGGTGTCGAGCTCTGCTATACCTCGAGTTTCAATGCAATTACTATTTTCTATTCAATTCGACTTATTCTTATTCTAAGATATTCGTTGCACTTCAACATGATGAATGTGATGATCCATGACACTCATTATCATTCTCACCTATGAACGTGTGACTGACAACCACTTCCGTTCTACCTTAGATCGGGTGCATATCTCTTGGATTCCTTAATTAGAATCCTCGTGGTATAAGCTAGAATTGATGGTGACATTCATGAGAATCCGGAAAGTCTAACCTTGTCTGTGGTATTCCGAGTAGGATTCAGGGATTGAATGACTGTGACGAGCTTCAAACTCGCGATTGTTGGGCGTGACGACAAACGCAAAAGAATCAAGGGATTCTATTCCGGCATGATCGAGAACCGAGAGATGATTAGCCGTGCTGTGACAGAGCATTTGGACCTTTTTCATTGAGAGGATGGGATGTAGCCATTGACAATGGTGATGCCCTACATACAGCTTGCCATGGAAAGGAGTAAGAAGGATTGGATGAAGGTAATAGAAAAGCAGAGATTCAGAAGGAACACAGCATCTTTATACGCCTATCTGAAATTCCCATCAATGATTTATATAAGTATTTCTATCTTTATTTTCTGTTTATTTATTATTATTATTCGAAAACTCCATAACCATATATTATCCGCCTAATTGAGAATTTCAAGATGATCATAGCTTGCTTCATACCAACAATCTCTGTGGGATCGACCCTTACTCACGTAAGGTTTATTACTTGGACGACCCAGTGCACTTGCTGGTTAGTTGTGCGAGGTTGTGAAGAAAGTGCTGAGTTATAAACGTGCATACCAAGTTCAATTCCATTATTAGAGATCACAATTTCGTGCACCACGTTTTTGGCGCCGTTGCCGGGGATTGTTTGAGTTTGGACAAGTGACGGTTCATCTTGTTGCTCAGATTAGGTCATTTTCTTTTTGTTTTATTTTCAAAAAAAGTTTCAAAAAAATCTTTCAAAAAAATCTTACTTCTGTTTTCGAAAAAATTATTCTAAATTTTTAAGAATGAATTCTAGTGTTTCATGAAGCATGTTGTAGCCTGGTTGGCTGTAAAGCCATGTCTAAATTCTTTTGAACTAAGGCTTCCTCTTCACATGCTTGAACTATGTATGCTAAAGCTTGGCTGGCTATTAAGCCATGTCCAATTTCTGGACCGAAGCTTTAGACTAACATTGAAAGATTCCTGGAATTCTTATTAAAAATTTTGAATTTCGTATTTTATTTTTCCTATTTGTTTTTGAAAAAAATATACAAAAATCCAAAAACAATAATAAAATCATAAAAATAAAAAATATTTTGTGTTTCTTGTATGAGTCTTGTGTCATGTTTTAAGTTTGGTGTCAATTGCATATTCATCTTGTTCTTGCATTTTTCGAAAATTCATGCATTCATAAGTGTTCTTCATGACCTTCAAGTTGTTCTTGGAAAGTCTTCTTGTTTGATCTTGATGTTTTCTTGTTTTGTGTCTTTTATTGTTTTTCATGTGCATTTTTGCATTCATAGTGTCTAAGCATTAAAGATTTTTAAGTTTGGTGTCTTGCATGTTTTCTTTGCATAAAAAAAATTTTCAAAAATATGTTCTTGATGTTCATCTTGATCTTCAAAGTGTTCTTGGTGTTCATCTTGACATTCATAGTGTTCTTGCATGCATAATGGGTTTTGATCCAAAATCTTCATGTTTTGGGTCATAATTGTGTTTTTCTCTCTCATCATTAAAAATTCAAAATTAAAAAAATATATCTTTTCCTTGTTTTACTCATAATTTTCGAAATTTTGGGTTGACTTAGTCAAAAAATTTTAAAATTAGTTATTTCTTGTTAGTCAAGTCAAAATTTCAAATTTAAAAATCTTATCTTTTCAAAATCTTTTTCAAAAATCAAATCTTTTTCAATTTTTTATTATTTTTGAAATTTTTAAAATTTATTTTCAAAATCTTTTTCTTATCTTTATTTCAAAATTTTGAAAAATTTACTAACAATTAATGTGATTGATTCAAAAATTTGAAGTTTGTTACTTTCTTGTTAAGAAAGGTTCAATCTTTAAATTCTAGAATCATATCTTTTAGTTTCTTGTTAGTCAAGTAATCAATTTTAATTTTAAAAATCAATTCTTTTTTTTAAAATATCTTTTCTATCATATCTTTTTCAAAATTTTATCTTTTTCAAAAATTTGATTTCAAAATATCTTTTCTAACTTCTTATCTTTTCAAAATTAATTTTCAAATCTTTTTCAACTAACTAATTGACTTTTTATTTGTTTCTTATCTTTTTCAAAACCACCTAACTAATTTTCCCTATCAATTTTTCGAAAATATCTCATCCTTTTTTAAAATTCTTTTTAATTAACTAATTGTTTTAAATTTTAATTTTAATTTTAACTCTTCCTTTAATTTTCAAAAATCACTAACCCTTTTTCAAAATTAATTTTCGAATTCTCGCCCTCTTATCTTCTTCTATTTATTTATTTATTAACACTTCTCTTCATATCAAGAATCTGAACCTATCTTCACCCTTATGTTTGGATTCTTAACTCTTCTCCTTCTTTGATTCCTGGAAGAAGCATCTCAATTCCTGCCATTGGAGCAAACAATTTTGTGCTGAAACCTCAACTAGTTGCTCTAATGCAACAAAATTGCAAGTTTCATGGACTTCCATCAGAAGATCCCTACCAGTTTTTAACTGATTTCTTGCAGATCTATGAGATTATTAAGACTAATGGAGTAGATCCTGAAGTCTACAGGCTCATGCTTTTCCCTTTTGCTGTAAGAGACAGAGCTAGAACATGGTTGGACTCACAACCTAAGGACAGCCTGGACTCTTGGGATAAGCTGGTCACGGCCTTCTTGGTTAAATTCTTTCCTCCTCAAAAGCTGAGCAAGCTTAGAGTGGATGTTCAGACCTTCAAGCAAAAAGATGGTGAATCCCTCTATGAAGCTTGGGAAAGATACAAGCAAATGACCAAAAAGTGTCCTTCTGACATGTTTTCAGAATGGACCATGATAGATATATTCTATTATGGTCTGTCTGAGTTCTGTAAGATGTCACTGGACCATTCTGCAGGTGGATCCATTCACCTAAAGAAAACGCCTGCAGAAGCTCAGGAACTTATTGAAATGGTTGCAAATAACCAATTCATGTACACTTCTAAGAGGAATTCCGTGAATAATGGGACGCCTCAGAGGAAGGGAGTTCTTGAAATTGATGCTCTGAATGCCATTTTGGCTCAGAACAAAATGTTGACTCAGCAAGTCAACATGATTTCTCAAAGTCTGAATGGATGGCAAAATGCATCCAACAGCACTAAAGAGGCATCTTCTGAAGAAGAGGCCTATGATCCTAAAAACCCTGCAATGGCAGAGGTAAATTATATGGGGTAAGCCGTTGGCAACACCTATAATCCCTCATGGAGAAATCATCCAAATTTCTCATGGAAGGATCAACAAAAGCCTCAACAAGGCTTTAATAATGGTGGAAGAAACAGGTTTAGCAATAGCAAACCTTTTCCATCATCTTCTCAGCAACAGACAGAGACTTCTGAGCAGAGCACCTCTAACTTAGCAAACATAGTCTCTGATCTGTCTAAGGCCACTTTAAGTTTCATGAGTGAAACAAGGTCCTCCATTAGAAATTTGGAGGCACAAGTGGGCCAGCTGAGTAAGAAAGTCACTGAAATTTCTCCTAGTACTCTCCCAAGCAATACTGAAGAGAATCCAAAAAGAGAGTGCAAGGCCATTGACATAATCAACATGGCCGAACCTAGAGAGAAAGGAGAGGACGTGAATCCCAATGAGGAAGACCTCAGGGGACGTCTCTCAAGCAAGAAAGAGTTCCTTATTGAGAACTTAAAGGAATCTGAAGGTCATATAGAGACCATAGAGATCCCATTAAACCTCTTTCTGCCATTCATAAGCTCTGAAAACTATTCTTCCTCTGAAGAGGATGAAGATGTAACTGGAGAGCAAGTTGCTCAATATCTAGGAGCTATCATGAAGCTGAATGCCAAGTTGTTTGGTAATGAGACTTGGGAAGGTGAACCTCCCTTACTCATTGGTGAATTAGATACATGGGTTCAGCAAACTTTACCTCAAAAGAAACAAGATCCTGGTAAATTCTTAATACCCTGTACCATAGGCACCATGACCTTTGAAAAGGCTCTGTGTGACCTAGGGTCAGGCATAAATCTTATGCTACTCTCTGTAATGGAGAAGCTGGAGATCATTGAGGTACAGCCTACTATATTCTCATTGCAAATGACAGACAATTCAGTAAGATAAGCTTATGGATTGGTAGAGAACGTATTGGTAAAGGTTGAAGGCCTTTACATCACTGCTGATTTCATAATCTTAAACACTAGGAAGGAGGAGGATAAATGCATCATCCTGGGAAGACCTTTCCTAGCCACAGCAGGAGCTGTGATAGATGTTAACAGAGGAGAATTAGTCCTTCAATTGAATGGGGACTACCTTGTGTTTAAGACTCAAGGATCTTCCTCTGCAACCATGGAAAGGAAGCATGAAAAGCTTCTCTCAATACAGAGTCAAACAAAGCCCCCACAATCAAACTTTAAGTTTGGTGTTGGGAGGCCACAACCAAACTCTAAGTTTGGTGTTGAATCCCCACATTCAAACTCTAAGTTTGGTGTTGGGAGTCTACAACATTGACCTGATCACCTGTGTGGCTCTATGAGAGCCCACTGTCAAGCTATTGACATTAAAGAAGCGCTTATTGGGAGGCAACCCAATTTTTATTTATCTAATTTTATTTTTTATTTTTATTTTATTGTTATTTTATGTTTTATTAAGTTCATGATCATGTGGAGTCACAAAACAAATACTAAAATTTAAAACAGAATCAAAAACAGCAGAAGAAACAGCACACCCTGGAGGAAGACCTTGCTGGCGTTTGAACGCCAGTAAAGAGCATCTGGATGGCGTTCAACGCCAGAACAGAGCATGGATCTGGTGTTGAATGCCAGAAACATGCAGCAATCTGGCGTTTAAACGCCAGGATTGCACACTAAGAAAAGCTGGCGTTCAACGCCAAAAACATGCTGCAGATTGGCATTGAATGCCCAAAACAAGCATAGAGCTAGCGTTTAACGCCAGAAACAAGCATCAATCTGGCGTTAAACGCCAGGATTGCATGCAGAGGGCATTTTTGCACGCCTCATTGGTGCAGGGATGAAAATTCTTGACACCTCAGGATCTGTTGACCCCACAGGATCCCTACCTACCTCAACCTACCTTCCCCCTCTCTCTCACACCTCAATCACTCTCCCTCATCACCTATTCACCACTCACATCCATCATCTCTTTACCCACCCGATCCCACCCATATCTTTTTCTTCTTCCATCCTTTCTTCTTTTGCTCGAGGGCGAGCAACATTCTAAGTTTGGTGTGGTAAAAGCATAGCTTTTTTATTTTTCCATAACCATTGATGGCACCTAAGGCCAGAGAAACCTCAAAAAAAAGAAGAGAAAAGGGAAGTCAAAAGCTTTCACCTCTGAGTCATGGGAGATGAAGAGGTTCATCTCAAGGGTCCACAGCTCAGTAATAGAGCATTTGACTGCAAATCAAGAGATCCCTGAGACACCTCTGGGGATACATTTTCCTCCACACAATTATTGGGAGCAACTAAAGGATAGAAGCACCAAAATCACTAGGGATCAAGCAACAAAGGCAAGGAAGAGACATAAAGGAGCTCAAAAAGCACCATTGGTCCTTCAAAAAAGTGCCACCCTCACTAAGGTGGATTCATTCCTTATTCTTATTTCTCTGTTTTTCGATTTTTTATGATATATGTTTACCTATGTTTTGTGTCTTTACTGCATGATCATTAGTATGTAGTAACTATGTCTTAAAGCTATGAATAATTCCATGAATCCTTCACCTTTCTTAAATGAAACATGTTTTTAATACAAAAGAACAAGAAGTACATGAGTTTTAAATTTATCCTTGAATTTAGTTTAATTATATTGATGTGGTGACAATACTTTTTGTCTTCTGAATGAATGCTTGAACAATGCATATTTTTTATCTTGTTGTTTATGAATGTTAAAATTGTTGGCTCTTGAAAGAATGATGAGCAAAGAGAAATGTTATTGATAATCTAAAAAATCATGAAATTGATTCTTGAAGCAAGAAAAAGTAGTGAAAAAGCAAAAGCTTGAGAAAAAAATGGCGAAAAAAAATAATAATAGAAAGAAAAAGAAAAAGCAAGCAGAAAAAGCCAATAGCCCTTAAAACCAAAAGGCAAGGGTAAAAAGGATCCAAGGCTTTGAGCATCAATGGATAGGAGGGCCCAAGGAAATAAAATCCAGGCCTAAGCAGCTAAATCAAGCTGTCCCTACAAAGCAAAAAGAGTGTGCTTAAGAGCTCTGGACACCTCTAACTAGGGACTTTAGCAAAGCTGAGTCACAATCTGAAAAGGTTCACCCAGTCATATGTATGTGGCATTTATGTATCCGGTGGTAATACTGGAAAACAAAGTGCTTAGGGCCACGGCCAAGACTCATAAAAGTAGCTGTGTTCAAGAATCAATAAACTTAACTAGGAGAATCAATAACACTATCTGAAATTCTAAGTTCCTAGAGATGCCAACCACTCTAAACTTCAAAGGATAAAATGAGATGCCAAAACTGTTCAGAAGCAAAAAGCTACAAGTCCCGCTCATCTAATTAGAATTAATATTCATTGATATTCTGAGCTTTATAGTATATTCTCTTCTTTTTATCCTAATTGATTTTCAGTTGCTTGGGGACAAGCAACAATATAAGTTTGGTGTTGTGATGAGCGGATAATTTATACGCTTTTTAGCATTGTTTTTAGGTAATTTTTAGTAGGATCTAGCTACTTTTAGGGATGTTTTCATTTGTTTTTATGCTAAATTCACATTTCTAGACTTTACTATGAGTTTGTGTGTTTTTCTATAATTTCAGGTATTTTCTGGCTGAAATTGAGGGACCTGAGCAAAACTCTGATAAGAAGGCTGACAAAGGACTGCTGATGCTGTTGGATTCTGACCTCCCTGCACTCGAAATGAATTTTCTGGAGCTACAGAACTTCAAATGGTGCGATCGCAACGGCGTTGGAAAGTAGACATCCAGAACTTTCCAGCAATATATAATAGTCCATACTTTATTCGAGATTAGATAACGCAAACTGGCGCTCAACGCCAGTTCCACGCTGCATTCTGGAGTCAAACGCTAGAAACACGTCACGAACCAGAGTTGAATGCCAAAAATACGTTACAACTTAGCGTTCAACTCCAAGAGAAACCTTTGCACGTGTAAAGTTCAAGCTCAGCCCAAGCACGCACCAAGTGGACCCCGGAAGTGGATTTCTGCATCAATTACTTACTTTTGTAAACCCTAGTAGTTAGTTTAGTATAAATAGAACTTTTAACTAATGTACTAGGTGTCTAGTCTTTTGACCATTCGGTCTTTTGATCACATTTGGGGGCTAGCCATTCGGCCATGCCTGGACCTTCATTACTTATGTATTTTCAACGGTGGAGTTTCTACACACCATAGATTAAGGGTGTGGAGCTCTGCTGTACCTCGAGTTTCAATGCAATTACTACTATTTTCTATTCAATTCGACTTATTCTTATTCTAAGATATTTGTTGCACTTAAACATGATGAATGTGATGATCCGTGACACTCATTATCATTCTCACCTATGAACACGTGACTGACAACCACTTCCGTTCTACCTTAGACCGGGCGCATATCTCTTCGATTCCTTAATCAGAATCTTCGTGGTATAAGCTAGAATTGATGGCGGCATTCATGAGAATCCGGAAAGTCTAAACCTTGTCTATGGTATTCCAAGTAGGATTCAGGGATTGAATGACTGTGACGAGCTTCAAACTCGTGATTGTTGGGCGTGATGACAAACGCAAAAGAATCAAGGGATTCTATTCCAGCATGATCGAGAACCGACAGATGATTAGCCGTGCTGTGACAGAGCATTTGGACCTTTTTCACTGAGAGGATGGAATGTAGCCATTGACAACGGTGATGCCCTACATACAGCTTGCCATGGAAAGGAGTAAGAAGGATTGGATGAAGGTGGTAGGAAAGCAGAGATTCAGAAGGAACATAGCATCTTCATACGCCTATTGAAATTCCCATCAATGATTTATATAAGTATTTCTATCTTTATTTTTTGTTTATTTATTATTATTATTCAAAAACTCCATAACCATATATTATCTGCCTAACTGAGAATTTCAAGATGACCATAGCTTGCTTCATACCAACAATCTCCGTGGGATCGACCCTTACTCACGTAAGGTTTATAATTTGGATGATCCAGTGCACTTGCTGGTTAGTTGTGCGAGGTTGTGAAGAAAGTGCTGAGTTATAAACGCAGATACCAAGTTGAATGTCATTATTAGAGATCATAATTTTGTGCACCACCTTTTTATCAACCCAACCCCGTGAAACTCATAACCAATAATTGAGCACTCGATTGTAATTTCTAGGGAGAACGACTCGGGACTAATACTCTCGGTTATTTTTATTGGGTTGAACTTGTGACAACCAAAATTAAACTTGATTGAAGGTTGTTTGTTGGTTTGGACTATACTTGCAAAGGAATTATTTTGTGAAAATTCTTAACCGACGATATCCTTCTTTCACGGAGCCCTAGCACACTCTGTTCCGTTGATCAAAGAATAATATTCTTTGAATATTTTTGTGAAATTGAGAAAACTATTGGAGAATCAAAAGTTGTACATAGCCTAAAACAAAATGACAGCCTAAAAGACAATTGTTTGCTTGTAAGGAAGATCTCCAGACGGTCAACGAGGTACCTCTCGATCTGCATCTGAAAAGCAGCAAAAATATGTATGGAATTAAAACTAAGAGTTCTAAGCATGGTAATAGTGCGCATAAAGATCATGTATAAGGTCTCAGGAAAGCTAGAGGCAATCCTAGAACTCCAACACTCAGATTAATTTTAAAAATTTATTATAAACCAATAATATAGGAAATCAAACTAAGGGATTCTAGCCCTAGTCTAACTCTGCACCTTCTGTCTCCTCCAAACCTTCGAATCACCGGTAGAATAACCCTCAAGACACCTCCGCCAAAAG
Organism: Arachis duranensis; assembly: GCF_000817695.3. Taxonomy (NCBI): domain Eukaryota; kingdom Viridiplantae; phylum Streptophyta; class Magnoliopsida; order Fabales; family Fabaceae; genus Arachis; species Arachis duranensis. The sequence continues at coordinate 58,659,784 of NC_029772.3, read as the reverse complement.
AGGGTCTCTCAGATACATACACAAGCAAATCAAACAAAGAAAACACAGGTAGAGGTACAATTACAGTAAGTTGAACAAGTAGCAGATAAGCAGATTTAAGCAGTTAAGCAAACTAAAATAATGCACACTCAAGCAAAACATACAAATGCACATGATGTATGAATATCCTATGACTGATGAGTCTCATCTATTGGTTATATAGTCAATCCGATATGTCTTGGCATCTAACCTTGGACAAACCTTCTGTGCGTGATGCGTGAGCATCTTTTCTCTATTTTTTATTATTTTAGATATTAATTTGTTGAGTTTTATTTTGATTTTAGTGTTTGAAACCTATTTAGATTCTACTTTGAGGTGCATTGTGGTTTTATTTATTTCAGAAAAAATCCGAGCGAGTTTGGTAAGTTCGTTCAGAAGAAAAAGGAAGAAAATTGATGCTGCCAAGCTAGCGCCAAATGCCGCTACCTGGCGTTTGGCACCAAGCATCTTGTAACGCATGCAATCCCTCTATGAAGCTGGCGCCAAACACTATGACCTGGCGTTTAGCACCAGGTGCTTCATAATTCGTGTCCAGAACCACATGCTAGTGGCACTAAACGTCGAGCCTGGTGTTTAGCGCCAAGAAGACGATAAATGCACCATTCGTTTCGGCCTCAGCACGCTAAATGCCGAGTCTGGCATTTAGCGCCAGTAGCACGAATTTGGATTGTACAGAAGGGGCTTCATTAGTTTAGATTTAGTTAATAATTATTTTATTTTATTTTATTTTCATTATCATTTAAAATAAAACACAATCTTTTTGGAATTTTAGGAGTCATTATTTTATTTCATTTTCAAATCAGTTTGGTTAGATATAATAGGGAAAAAGATTTAGTCCTTCGGGCTCTTCTCTTCTCTTTTTTCCTTATTCCACACTTTTACACACTTTTGGAACCCTAGTTTTCTTTGAGCCATGAGCAACTAAACCTCCGTTGTTAAGGTTAGGAGCTCTGTTTATTCTATGGATTAATTCCATTGTCATTCTACTTAATGTACTGATTTGAATTCAAGGATTACTTTCGTTCTTTATCTTAGGAATTAGAGTATATTGGAAGATAACTCTTTTTCTATTTAATTCTTGTTGAATCTTGGAAAAGTTAACTCACTTGAATAACAGCTTGAAAGTAAATCCTCATAACTCTCAAATTGCATGGATTTAACATGATACATGACATATAATCAGCTTATCTTTGAGTAATTAGGGTTTGTGCGGCTGATAAGATAGAATTGGACTTAAACCTTTAATCTAAATTAAGTGACCAAGGAATTGGCAGTTGATTGGGTCAAAGGAGATTAAATCACTAAGGCATTAGGGTTTAGTCAACTAATGTTTGCCATTAATTAAATGTTGCATAATTGAAGTAGTTTGTAAGAATTATTAATCCAGAAAAATAAATATCTCTGAAATCTTAACTATTTCTCATATACTTTTCACACTTAAGCTATTATTTGCTTTCTTAATTCCTAAATTATTGTTTAATGCTAATTGCACTCAAAACACCTCTTATTGCTTGTCTGACAAAGTGAATCACTCAATTAATGTTGCTTGGTCCATCGATCCTCGTGGAATCGACCCTCACTCACCTGAGGTATTACTTAGTACGACCCGGTGTACTCATATATATATATATATATATGCTTGCCCATGGGGGAACTCCAGGAGATAAAGTGTCCACTCACATCTTGTGACAGAGAGTTAATAGAGTATCGGGTATCAACCTAGAGCAAGTGGTGGTAAGACACTACATTCACCCAGGGAAACCCGTGTCTCAGCTCATTCAATTATATAAGTCATATGAATATCTCAAACATAATTCATCAATGTCAACATAATTCTTAAATCATGTCTCATTCATCACTTTTAACATCTCATCAAGTCGATCATACATTTCTCAAGTCTCCTTCGAGATCAAAACTAGCTCCCTCAAGACACTTACTCATATTCTGTAGCCTAAAACCTAGCCGTCAGACCTTCAACAGAGTTTTCAAAGGTTTTGAAAAACTAGAGGAATGATTGATAGTTCAAAAATTATGAATTTTCAACAAAATAGTGGTTTCAGAGGGTCACAAGCTTGCCGGAAAGGTCGAACATTTAAAAATAGAATTTTTAGTGTAAAATAAGACATCATACGTATGCATGGTACTGTGCGTATGCACGCACCAGACAAAATTTCCTTCCCGTGCATACGAACGCACCAGACAACTTTTTCAGCCTGTGCATACGCATCATAGTGTGCGTCTGCACAACTTGCAAAATCTACAGCGTGTGCGTACGCACACCCCCTCATGCATACGCACGAGTCCCCACTTCGCTCTGATCCATGAGTGCGCACGATAGCATACGTACACACGCATACCCAATTTCCTAGTTTTTAGCACTTTCTGCAGAATCCTGTTTTTAGGCCCAAACTTTGAACGCACATAACTTTTTCGTTAAAAATCATTTTTCATCCGTTCTTCAAACATCATAAACTACTTGGACCCAATTTTTATTTAAAACAAGTTTCACCAAATTTGAGGGTCCGAGAGCCAAGTTACAGCGCATCAAAGTTAGTTAAAATTGTGTTTTTACCAAAACTCAACCTCAAGTTTTCCAAACCAAAACCAACCAAATCCTAATCAAATCCATTTCAAGTAACATCATAACTCACCAAGCACCTACCCATTACTCATCAATCATTTAGTTACCAAAAATACCATTCTTTCATTGTTAACTCAATATCACATTCAAATATATACATATATATATATATATATATATTAAAATGATTGACTCTACCTTCTTTTTCTCTAAAAGAATGCAATTTGCAAAAATCGACTCTATCTTGCTTTCCCATCCGACATACGCTTCAGGATCATTCCTTCCTTTAAATGCAAGGATTTACAACCGAGAACCCTGATAAACCACTATTTTATGATTCATATTGTGTTTAATTGTGTGGTTTTATCAAGTCTTTGCCTACTTATTCATATGATTTGCATGTAATTACAATTCCTTCCTAAAAATACTCTATGATTGAAAACATGCTTCTTTGACTTTTATTTTCTTTTATTTAATCCTCTCTTATTACCATTAGATGCCTTGATATGTGTGTTAAGTGATTTCAGGAATTACAGGGCAGGAATGGCTTAAAGGATGGAAAGGAAGCATGCAAAAATGGAAGGAACACAAAGAATTGAGCAGATAACCAGCGAGAAGTCACGCGGTCGCATGGCTGACGCGACCGCGCGAAATGGAAGAAAAAACAGTGACGCGCTCGCGTGCCTGACGCAACCGCGCAGATTGGAAGCTGCATGAATAACACGAATGCGTGGATGACGCGCACGTGTGGTACGAGAAACGCTGAGTGACGCGAACGCGTGGACAATGTGGCCGCGTGACATGCGCGATCTGCAGAATTTCAGAAGTCGCTGGCAGAGTTTTTGGGCCGGATTTCAACCTAGTTTTTGGCCCAAAAACATATATTAGAGCCAGCGAACATGCAGAAATAGAGAACAACATTCATTCCATATAATTTTTAGTTTTTAGATCAGAATTTACTTCTCCCCTAGGTTTTACTCAATGGAACATTCATTAGGATATTGAAGATTTTGGCTTTAGCTTTTGAGAAGAGTCTACCTCCGGTACTAGTCATTATATTCTGTTATTTACTTTTTCATTTATTCTTCCATATTCCTAATTCCTCCAGAGTTGACATTTGATTATTTTCACAAGTTATTAATATAGACTATTTTTATTTTCAATTAATCCCTTTCATTATTATTTATCATGTCTTCTTTTATTTTCCCCATTGATTCTGTGAAGTTTATAATTATGATGAGTAAGTAGTTCCATAACTTGATTGGGAGATGATTGAAAGGAAACCTTGAGTTGAATCACTCAAGAGAAAAATTATAATTGGGTTTATTGTTGGATCACCCTCTAATCATTGACACTAGTCCTTCCCAAGGGAGAGGATTAAGACTTGTGATTAGAAACAGCTTTCCAACTTGCTTGACTTTCCTTTACCTAGTAAGGGATAACTAAGCAGAGCAACTTCCAATTATTAATTAATCTTGAGAGTACTTCAACAAGAATAGGGCTTCCAACTAATCTACTCCCAGTCAAGGCTTTTATTTAAAATTAATTAAATTCTCTAAATTAATTTCCTGTTTATCAACTCAACCATTTTTGGAAACACCTGATTGATAAAATAGCACATCTTCCTGCAACTCGTTGGGAGACGACCTAGGATTCATACTCCCAGTATTTTAATTTCAATATTGTGACAACCCTTCTAAATTGATAAGCAGATTTTCGGTTGGTTAAGGACTGTACTTGCAACGTATTTCTATTAATAATTTCTTAACTCGCCAATTTCTGCCACGTCAATTTTTGGCGCCATTGCCGGGGAGTTGCAACAGTGTGCTAATTTATTGATTGGCATTTATTTAATTGCAATTTTTCTTTTTATTTTGTTACTGTGAGCTGTACGTTTCTTTTGTTAAATGACGCGTTCACTTCTTGATCCAAGCTTGTCAGTATTTGACCCTGAGATTGAAAGAACTATTTCACGTATAAGGCAAGCTCGGCGTCGGTGAGTCCTCTCTGCGGACGAACCTAAAACGTCATCTAAAGAAGAAACAAGCCCCCTCTCTACTGATCCAATTGATTTACGTGCAGGTAACATGGCAGCACCTAGGAGAATCACTATTTAGGAGGAAGGAGCCCCTGATTTTACACTACAACCATTCCAGGCACTCCACCCAGCAGTGGCTGTAGATTTCAAAATAAAGTCTTCGCTATTCAACTTGATGCCCAAGTTTCATGGCTTACCTACTCAAGAGCCTATCAAGAACCTTAGGGATTTTCATACTGCTTGTTCTACTGTTAAGCGTGATGGTACTGATGAAACTTCCATTCTGTTAAAAGCCTTCCCATTCTCTCTTGAGGGAAATGCAAGAGAGTGGTACTACACTCAACCCGGAACAACTGTTTCCAACTGGGATACACTTAGAAGAGAATTTTCGGAGAAATTCTTTCCAGCTGAGGTTGCCGATAACTGAGGAAAGACATGTCCATGATCGTTCAGGATGAATCTGAGACTCTCTATGAATACTTGGAACGCTTCAATAATCTTCTAGAAGCATGTTCCCACCATATGATTGACAAGATAGTGTTGCTTGGCTACTTTACACAGGGCATGAAATCTCAAGATAGGACCACATTGGAAGGTGCTAGCAATGGGTCTATGAAAAAGTACAAGACTACGGAAGAAGCATGGCAATTGTTCAGCAACTTAGCTGAATCTACTAGGAATCACAGGCAGAAACAAAGTCGGTCAAGAGCTTTTACAGAGGTGTCCACTAGCAAAGAGACTGCTGCTATAGCTCAGAGCTTATGTGAAATGACTAACTTGCTGATGCAGATGCAGCTAAGTCAACAACAGGCTCAGCAAGTTCATCCTTCTCTACCACAGCACAGCCAGCAGTTGGTTCCACGAAGAGTATGTGGAATCTGTGCAGATTACAGTTATTACACTGATGAGTGTCCGCAACTCCAACCGGAAGATCAAACTGTAGCAACCACTCATAACTTCTATGACCGCCCCAATCAAGGGTACAATCAAGGTGGCAGCTATAACCATGGATGGCAGGATAACTCTAACCAAGGCTGGAGAGATAATTCTAACCAGGGTTGGAGGGACAATCATAACAGAGGAGGCAGAGATAACAATAGAAATCAGAGGTGGAATAATAATAACTTCAGGCAGCAGAATCAGAATCAGGCCTACAGAGCACCTCATCTAAGACAGCCTCAAGCATCTCAGCAGACCTCTCAGATCACTTATCCCTCTTCATATCCTAATGATGAGTTACTACAATCTATTGATTGGAGACAATAGGCCATGGAAAACACCCTCACTTCTACTTTGAATGGTTTGAATTCTACTTTGCAAGCCCCTGTCTCACAGATTGGATCACTAAACAACTCTAACAACTAGTCCTCAAGCTCTGGTGGACTCCCCTCTCAACCATTACCCAATCCAAAGGGTGGTATTAATGCCATCACCCTGAGGTTCAAAACCACATTGCAAGAGAGGAATCAGGAAGAGCCAAACCTACCTGAACACGCCTCAGCCGAAGAGGTAGTGGAAATAGAAGATGTTGAGGAAGAAAAGGGTATACAGGACATGGCTGAGGAAGAAGATGCTAGATCACAGGAAGAAGCACCAAAGGACACAGACACTGTAGAAAATGCCATTCCTATTCTATTTCCACAACTTACAAGGAAGCCCAGGAAGCAGTTGGAACCTGATCCCAAAATGGTAGAAATATTAAAAAAAATTGAGGTAACTGTTCCCCTTTTTGATGTTATTCAATAAGTACCTAAATACATAGAGTTTCTAAAGGATTTATGCATACATGATGAGTGGATAATTTATACGCTTTTTGGCATTGTTTTTACATAGTTTTTAGTATGTTTTAGTTAGTTTTTAGTATATTTTTATTAGTTTTTATGAAAAAATCATATTTCTGGACTTTACTATAAGTTTGTGTGTTTTTTTGTGATTTCAGGTATTTTTTGGCTGAAATTGAGGGATCTGAGCAAAAATCTTATTCAGGCTGAAAAAGGACTGCTGATGCTGTTGGATTCTGACCTCCCTGCACTCGAAATGGATTTTCTGAAGCTACAAAACTCCAAATGGCACGCTCTCAATTTTTCTGGAAAGTAGACATCCAAGGCTTTCCAGCAATATATAATAGTCCATACTTTATTCAAGTTTAGATGACGCAAACTGGCATTCAACGTCAGCTCCATGCTGTATTCTGGAGTAAAACGTCAGAAACACGTCATAAACCAGAGTTAAATGCCAGAAACACGTTACAACTTGGTGTTTAACTCCAAGAAAAGCCTTTGCACATGGAAAGCTCAAGCTCAGCCCAAGCACACACCAAAGTGGGCCCCAGAAGTGGATTTCTGCACTTAGACTTATTTTTGTAAACCCTAGTGGCTAGTTTAGTATAAATAGGACTTATTACTATTGTATTATTCATTCTGGATACCATATTTCATATTTGGGGAGGCTGGCCATTTTCCCATGCCTGGATCTCCAGTCCTTATGTATTTTCAATGGTGGAGTTTTTGCACACCATAAATTAAGGGTGTGGAGCTCTGTTGTACCTCGAGTTTTAATGCAATTACTACTATTTTCTATTCAATTCATCTTATTCTTATTCTAAGATATCCATTCGCACCTAAGAACATGATGAATGTGATGATTATGTGATGCTCATCACCATTCCCACCTATGAACGCGTGACTGACAACTACTTCCATTCTACAAGCAATAAAGGCTAGAGTGTGTATCTCTTGGATTCCTTAAACAGCATCTTCGTGGTATAAGCTAGAATCCATTGGCAGCATTCTTGAGAATCCAGAAAGTCTAAACCTTGTCTGTGGTATTCTGAGTAGGATTCAATGATTGAATGACTGTGACGAGCTTCAAACTCGCGAGTGTTGGGCGTTAGTGACAGACGCAAAAGACTCACGGGATTCTATTCCAACATGATCGAGAACCGATAGATGATTAGCCTTGCGGTGACAGCGCATTTGGAACATTTTCACTGAGAGGACGAATGGTAGCCATTAACAACGGTGATCCCTCAACATACAGCTTGCCATGGAAAGGAGTAAGAAGGATTGGATGAAAGCAGTAGGAAAGCAGAGATTCAGAAGGAACAAGCATCTCCATACGCTTATCTGAAATTCCCACCATTGATTTACATAAGTATCTCTATCTTTATTTTATGCTTTATTTATCTTTATATTTTCGAAAACTCCATAACCATTTAAATCCGTCTGACTGAGATTTACAAGATGGCCATAGCTTGCTTCATACCAACAATCTCCGTGGGATCGACCCTTACTCACGTAAGGTATTACTTGGACGACCCAGTGCACTTGCTGGTTAGTTGTGCGGAGTAGTGATAAAGTGTGATTTATGTTTGAGAGCACCAAGTCTTTGGAGCCATTGTTGATGATCACAATTTCGTCCACCAAGTTTTTGGCGCCGTTGCTGGGGATTGTTAAGTTTGGACAACTGACGGTTCATCTTGTTGCTCAGATTAGGTAATTTTCTTTTCGTTTATTTTCAAAAAAAAATTTTCAAAAATCTTTCAAAAATTTCTCATCTGTTTTCGAAAAATCCTTCAGAGTTTTTAAGAATGAATTCTAGAATTTCAAAATGGTATGCTAGAGCTTGGCTGGCCATCAAGCTTTAGACTAACCTGGCATGATTCCTGGGATTTTGATTGAGGACTTTGAATTCATTACTTCCTTTTTCCTATATGTTCTCGAAAAAAATAAAATAAAATACAAAAAAAATTAATAAAATCATAAAAACCAAAAATATTTTGTGTTTCTTGTTTGAGTCTAGAGTCAAGTCACAAGTTTGGTGTCAATTGCATGTTTTAATTTTTTCTAAAAATACTTTTCAAAAATTGCATGCATGCATCGTGTTCTTCATGATCTTCAAGTTGTTCTTGATAAATTTTCTTGTTTGATCTTCATAATTTCTTGTTTTGTGTTGTATGGTGTTTTTCATATGCATTCTTACATTCATAGTGTCTAAACATGAAAGATTTCTAAGTTAGGTGTTTTGCATGTTTTCTTTTCATTAAAAATTTTTTCAAAAATAAGTTCTTGATGTTCATCATGATCTTCAAAGTATTCTTGGTGTTCATCTTGACATTCATAGAGTTCTTGCATGCATCATGTGTTTTGATCTAAAAATTTCCATGCATTGAGTCTTTTTGTTGTTTTTCTCTCTCATCATTAAAATTCAAAAAAAATCAAAAAAATATCTTTTCCTTATTTCTCTCATAAATTTCGAAATCTTGGGGTTGACTTTTTCAAAATTTTTTAAATTAGTTGTTTCTTGTTAGTCAAGTCAAAGATTTCAATTTCAAAAATATATCTTTTCAAAATCTTTTTCAAAATCAAATCTTTTCCTTTGTTTTTTGAAAATTTTTCTAAAATTTTTTTCAAAATTTTTCAAAATCTTTTTCCTATTTTTATATCATATTTTCGAAAATCACATCATCAATTAATGTTTTGATTCAAAAATTTCAAGTTTGTTACTTTCTTGTTAAGAAAGATTCAAACTTTAAATTCTAGAATCATATCTTTTTGTTTCTTGTGAGTCAAGTCATTAATTGTGATTTTAAAAATCAAATCTTTTTCAAAATTAATTTCAATCATATCTTTTTAAAGCCATATCTTTTAAAAATCATATCTTTTCAAAAATATCTTTTCAATCTTATCTTTTCAAAATCATATATTTTCAATCATATCTTTTTCTATATATCTTTTTCAAATAATATCTTTTTAATCATATCTTTTTTATCATATCTTTTCAAAATCATATCTTTTTAATATTATCTTTTCAAACATATCTTTTTCATATCATATCTTTTTCAAACTTTAATTTTAACAATATCTTTTTCTAACTTCTTATCTTTTCAAAATTAAATTCAAAACTTTTTCAAAATCATCTAACCACTTTTTCAATTTTTTATTTTCAAAAATTTACTAACCAATTTTTCAAAAAATAAAATAAAATAAACTAAAATAAAATAATTTTCGAAATTCTCTCCCTCTTTCTATGTTCGAATTTTTCTCTTCTACTCTTCTTCCCTTCCACTCACATAAAAAAACCTCTATACTGTGGTAAAGAGGATCCCTATTATTATTTTTTGTTCCCTTCTTTTTCATATGAGCATGAGCAAGGACAAGAACATTCTTGTTGAAGCAGATCCTGAACCTGAAAAGACTCTGAAGAAGAAACTGAGAGAAGCTAAAATACAACAATCCAGAGAAACCTTACAAAAATTTTTGAAAAAGAAGAGGAGATGGCAGCCATGGAGTGGAAGCATGAAAGGCTTCTCTCAATACAGAGTCAAACAAAGCCCCCACATTCAAACTCTAAGTTTGGTGTTGGGAAGCCCCAACCTTGCTCTAATTATCTGTAAAGCTCCATGAGGGCTCACTGTCAAGCTATTGACATTAAAGAAGCGCTTATTGGGAGGCAACCCAATTTTTATTTGTTTATATTTCTATTTTTTTATGTTTTATTAGGTTGATGATCATGTGGAGTCACTAAACAATTGCAAAAATTAAAAACAAAATCAAAAATAGCAGAAAAAATAGCACCATTGGTTCTTCAAGAGGAGGAAGACGCCACCCTCACTAAGGTAGACCCGTTCCTTAATTTCCTTGTTCTTTTATTTCTCTGTTTTTTGATTTTCATGCTTCATGGTTGTCTATATTTGTGTCTTATTTACATGATCATTAGTGTCTAGTGTCTATGTCTTAAAGCTATGAATAATTCCATGAATCCTTCACCTTTATTAAATAAACTATTTTAATTGCAAAAGAAAGAGAAGTACTTAAATTTCAAAATTTATCCTTAAAATTAATTCAATTATTTTGATGTGGTGACAATACTTTTTGTTTTCTGAATGAATGCTTGAACAGTGCATATTTTTGATATTCTTGTTTATGAATGTTAAATATGTTGGCTCTTGAAAGAATGATGAACAAGAGAAATGTTATTGATGATCTAAAAAATCATAAAATTGATTCTTGAAGAAAGAAAAAGCAGTGAATAAAAAGCTTGCGAAAAAAAAGAAGCAAAAAAATAGAAAGAAAAAGAAAAAGCAAGCAGAAAAAGCCAATAGACCTTAAAACCAAAAGGTAAGGGTAAAAAGGATCCAAGGCTTTGAGCATTAATGGATAGGAGGGCCCAAGGAAATAAAATACAGGCCTAAGCGGCTAAATCAAGTTGTCCCTAACCATGTGCTTGTGTCATGAAGGTCCAAGTGAAAAAGCTTGAGACTGAGTGGTTAACGTCGTGATCCAAAGCAAAAAGAGTGTGCTTAAGAGCTCTGGACACCTCTAACTGGGGACTTTAGCAAAGCTGAGTTACAATCTGAAAATGTTCACCCAGTTATGTGTCTGTGGCATTTGTGTATCCGGTGGTAATACGGGAAGACAAATGCTTAGGGCCACGGCCAAGACTCATAAAGTAGCTGTGTTCAAAAATCAACATACTAAACTAGGAAAGTCAATAACACTATCTGAAGTCTGAGTTCCTATAGATGCCAATCATTCTAAACTTCAAATGATAAAGTGAGATGCCAAAACTGTTTAGAAGCAAAAAGCTACAAGTCCCGCTCATCTAATTAGAACTAAGCTTCATTGATATTTTGGGATCTATAGTATATTCTCTTCTTTTTATCCTATTTGATTTTCAGTTTCTTGGGGACAAGCAACAATTTAAGTTTGGTGTTGTGATGAGCGGATAATTTATACGCTTTTTGGCATTGTTTTTACATAGTTTTTAGTATGTTTTAGTTAGTTTTTAGTATATTTTTATTAGTTCTTATGCAAAAATCATATTTCTGGACTTTACTATGAGTTTGTGTGTTTTTCTGTGATTTTAGGTATTTTCTGGCTGAAATTGAGGGATCTGAGCAAAAATCTGATTCAGGCTGAAAAAGGACTACTGATGTTGTTGGATTCTGACCTCCCTGCACTCGAAGTGGATTTTCTGAAGCTACAGAACTCCAAATGGCGCGCTCACAATTGCGTTGGAAAGTAGATATCCAGGGCTTTCCAGAAATATATAATAGTTCATACTTTATTCAAGTTTAGATGACGCAAACTGGCGTTCAACGCCAGCTCCATGCTGCATTCTGGAGTAAAACGCCAGAAACACATCACAAACCAGAGTTAAACACCAAAAACACGTTACAACTTGGCGTTTAACTCCAAGAAAAGCCTCTACACATGGAAAGCTCAAGCTCAGCCCAAGCACACACCAAAGTGGGCCCCGGAAGTGGATTTCTGCACTTAGACTTATTTCTGTAAACCCTAGTGGCTAGTTTAGTATAAATAGGACTTATTACTATTGTATTATTCATTCTGGATACAATATTTCATATTTGGGGAGGCTAGTCATTCACCCATGCCTGGACCTCTAGTCCTTATGTATTTTCAACGGTGGAGTTTCTGCACACCATAGATTAAGGGTGTGGAGCTCTGCTGTACCTCGAGTTTTAATGCAATTACTACTATTTTCTATTCAATTCATCTTATTCTTATTCTAAGATATCCATTCGCACCTAAGAACATGATGAATGTGATGATTATGTGACACTCATCACCATTCTCACCTATGTACGCGTGACTGACAACCACTTCCGTTCTATAAGCAACAAAAGCTAGAGTGTGTATCTCTTGGATTCCTTAAACAGCATCTTCGTGGTATAAGCTAGAATCCATTGGCAGCATTCTTGAGAATCTGGAAAGTCTAAACCTTGTCTGTGGTATTCCGAGTAGGATTCAATGATTGAATGACTGTGACGAGCTTCAAACTCGCGAGTGTTAGGCGTTAGTGACAGACGCAAAAGAATCACGAGATTCTATTCCAACATGATCGAGAACCGACAGATCATTAGCCGTGCGGTGACAGCGTATTTGGAACATTTTCACTGAGAGGATAGATGGTAGCCATTGACAACGGTGATCCCCTAACATACAGCTTGCCATCGAAAGGAGTAAGAATGATTGGATGAAAGCAATAGGAAAGCAGAGATTCAGAAGGAACAAGCATCTCCATACGCTTATCTGAAATTCCCACCATTGATTTACATAAGTATCTCTATCTTTATTTTATGCTTTATTTATCTTTATATTTTCAAAAACTCCATAACCATTTAAATCCGCCTGACTGAGATTTACAAGATGACCATAGCTTGCTTCATACCAACAATCTCCGTGGGATCGACCCTTACTTACGTAAGGTATTACTTGGACGACCCAGTGCACTTGCTGGTTAGTTGTGCGGAGTTGTGACAAAGTGTGATTATGTTTGAGAGCACCAAGTCTTTGGAGCCATTGTTGATGATCACAATTTCATCCACCAATACATAAAGACAAAATTAATGAATTAGAAATTATTCCTTTAGGTAGTTCTATATCTGCTTTAATGGGAAATATACCTGAAAAATGTAGTGACCCAGGCCCATGCATGGTTAACTGTACCATTGGAGGTGTGATATTTTCTAATTGCATGTGTGATTTAGGAGCGTGTGTTAGTATAATGCCTTTGTCTCTATATGATGTTTTGAGGCTCCCTCCCTTAAAAATGTTGGCAGCTCGTTTTGTATTAGCAGATAAAAGTATTATTACAGTGGCTGGAGTTGCTGAAGATGTATTAGTGGGTATTAAAGGTCTTACTTTCCCCATTGATTTTTACATCCTGGAGATGCCCCAAAATGACTCAGAGAAGCCATCATCAATCCTACTTGGAAGACCTTTCTTGAAGACCTCGAAGTTCAAATTAGATGCTTTTTCAGAAACATACTCTTTTGAAATAGACGACCGAGTAGTAACCTTCAATCTGAATGGAGTTATGAAGCACCCCTCCCTCCACACCTCAAATATGCTTACCTCGAGGACAAGCAGAAGTTTCCAGTTATCATTGCACAGGACCTCACTTCTCAACAAGAAGAGCAACTACTTAGTGTGTTGAGGAGGCACAAGAAAGCAATTGGGTGGAGTTTGGCAGACATAGTTGGCATCGACCCTCAAGTTTGTGAGCACAGAATATTTTTAGAAGACGGAGCAAGACCCGTTCGTCAACCCCAAAGAAGACTGAACCCCACTATCTTAGAGGTTGTCAAGAAGGAAGTGACCAGACTACTAGAGGCAGATATTATCTACCCCATCTCAGACAGTGAATGGGTAAGCCCAGTACAAGTGGTGCCCAAGAAGTCTGGAGTCATTACAGTGAAGAATGATCATGGAGAGCTCATAGCAACCAGAGTACAGAATGCCTGGAGGATCTGCATTGATTATAGGCGTCTCAACCAAGCCACTCATAAGGATCGCTACCCTCTTCCATTCATTGATCAAATGCTAGATCGCCTGTCAGGTAAATCACATTATTGCTTTTTAAATGGTTACACAGGCTATTTCCAGATTCATATAGCCCCTGAAGATCAGGAAAAGACTACTTTTACATGTCCTTTTGGGACTTATGCCTATAAGAGAATGCCATTTGGCTTGTGTAATGCACTAGCTACTTTCCAAAGGTGCATGATAAGTCTTTTCTCTGACCTTCTTGAGGACTGTATGGAGGTTTTTATGGATGATTTTAGCGTTTATGGTGATTCATTTAGCCTTTTCTTGGATAGTTTATCTAGAGTACTAGATAGATGTGTCAGTACAAACCTTGTATTGAATTTTGAAAAATGTCATTTTATGGTAAAACAATGAATTGTACTAGGACATGTTGTGTCTAATACTGGCATTTTTGTAGATCCAACAAAGGTGGATGTTATTTCTAGTTTGCCTTACCCCTCCTCTGTGAGGGAAGTCTGTTCATCCCTTGGCCATGCAGGTTTTTACCGAAGATTCATTAAGGACTTTAGTAAGGTAGCACTTCCCCTATCCAGGTTACTGCAGAAAGATATCGAGTTCGAGTTCAGCAAGGATTGCAAACAAGCGTTTGATAAGCTGAAGACCGCCCTGACTCAAGCTCCAATTGTGAGAGGACCTGACTGGAGCCAGCCATTCAAAATCATGTGCGATTCTTCCAACCATGCAGTAGGAGCAGCGCTGGCTCAACTTTAAGGTAAGGAACCTTTTGTCATTGCTTATGCATCTAAGACTTTAGACACTGCTCAGTCTAACTATACTACTACTGAAAAAGAGCTGCTAAGGTAGTAGTGTATTCAGATCACGCAGCTCTAAAGTATTTATTAGCTAAAAAGGAATCTAAACCAAGGCTTATACGTTGGATACTGCTACTACAAGAATTTGATTTAGAAACAAAGGATAGGAGTGGTAACCAGAATCTAGTGGCAGACCACTTGAGTCGCCTTTAGCACATTAAAGATGACTCCACTCCTATAGCTGGTAATTTTCCATTTGATAACCTACAAGCAGTATTTGAGGTAGTCCCTTGGTATGCACCTGTCGCTAATTATCTAGTTAGCCGCACTTTTCCTCCAAAGTTTACTAAGCACCAAGAGACAAGCTGAAAAGCGAGTCTAAATATTATATATGGGATGACCCATATTTATGGAGATGTGGCGCTGACCAGGTAATTAGAAGGTGTGTGCCTCAATCAGAATTCCAGTCCATTTTAGAGGCCTGTCACTCATCTGAGAGTGGAGGACATTTTGGCCCTCAAAGAACAGCTAGAAAAATCTTAGACTGTGGATTCTGGTGGCGTACTCTTTTTAAAGACGCTGCTGAATTTTGTAAATCTTGTCCCCCATGCCAAAGGTTTGGTAATATATCCCAGAGGGATGAAATGCCTCAACAAATTATGCTTTTCTGTGAAATTTTTTATGTTTGGGGCATTGACTTCATGGGTCCATTTCCAAATTCTAATGGTCACCTTTATATACTTTTAGCTGTAGATTATGTTTCTAAATGGGTGGAAGCAATTCCTACCCGTACTGATGATGCTAACATTGTTGTTTCCTTTGTTATAAACCACATTATTTGTCGCTTTGGATCACCACGAGCAATCGTGAGCGATCAAGGCACCCATTTTTGTAACAGGAAACTAACAGGATTACTGAAGAAGCATGGGATCATTCATAAAGTAGCAACAACCTACCATCCTCAGACTAATGGGCAAGCCGAGGTGTCTAACAGAGAGATAAAGCGCATATTGCAGAAGATAGTCAAACCTCATAGAAGAGACTGGAGCACCAGGCTACAAGATGCACTCTGGGCATACAGAACAGCGTACAAGACACCCATTGGTATGAGTCCTTTTCGCTTAGTCTATGGAAAGGCCTGCCATCTTCCAGTTGAAGTGGAGCACAAAGCTTTTTGGCCAGTAAAGGAGTGCAACATGGGATTTGAGAAAGCCAGAGCTGAAAGGAAGTTGCAACTGCAAGAATTGGAGAGCCTTCGCCTAGAAGCTTATGAGAACTCAAGGCTGTACAAGGAGAAAATGAAAGCTGTACATGATCAACACATCAAGAGGAAAGAGTTCCAACCTGGGGATTTAGTCCTCCTTTACAACTCTAGACTGAGGCTCATGCCAGGCAAGCTGCGATCAAGGTAGGAAGGTCCATATAGAGTCGAGAAGGCTGAGCCGTACGGAGTTTTTCACCTAAGTCACCCTTCAAGCTCTGAACTCATCAAGGCTGATGGACATCATTTGAAGCTCTACCATGGTGAGAAGGTGACAAAAAACAAGAAGTTAGATATCTTCCTCTTGGAGGATCCCCTCGCAACTGAAAACTGAGCTACTGAAGCGTCCAACTTAAGGACGTTAAAGCAAAGTGCTAGGTGGGAGACAACCCACCACGGTATGATCGTTCCTCTTATTCTCCTTATCTTTCCTCATCTATAACTCTTCTCAGTACTACTGCCTATATCTTGCACCTCATCTGCATACTGCATTTGCATAAAAAAAAGAGAGAGAAATCGCATGCGACGCGCCAGCATCCCCGACGCGTCCGCGTCCTATGAGCATTGGAAATAAAGAAAATTGGATAGAGAGTTGCGCCAGAATGTGGCTGGAGGCGTGCCTTTGGCACACTTTGATCCACGAGACCGCGTGGATGACGCAACCGCGTCATTTGTAAATTGGCCTCCCCATGCGTCCGGGTTGACCACGTGAACGCGTGGCCCTGCAATTCGACGTAACAAGGGTGAATGGCCGAGAGTTGAGCTGGACTTGGGCTGCATTTGTGCTATTCGCACAAGTCCTTCCACGCGAACGCGTGCCCTACATGTCCGCGCCGTTAATT
The DNA here is from genome assembly GCF_000817695.3 of Arachis duranensis. Lineage (NCBI taxonomy): Eukaryota > Viridiplantae > Streptophyta > Magnoliopsida > Fabales > Fabaceae > Arachis > Arachis duranensis. The sequence continues at coordinate 58,642,918 of NC_029772.3, read as the reverse complement.
CCATCTGGCCATCCACGCGATCGCGTCAACCACACGATGGCATCACCCCCAAATTCTGGCAAAACACAATTTAAACAGAAAGTTGTGCGAGCACGAAGCTGCCCTCACGCCATTAGCGCAAATCACGTCACGCGTCCGTGTGACTGACGCGTCCATGTCACCTCACTTAAGGGCTTTCCACGCGACCGCGTGCCCCACGCATCCGCGTCGTTTGCGCCGCCCAACTCATTCAAATCTGCCAGACTGTTTTATCTTTTCTTTCCCCCCAATCTTATTTCTTTCTCCCCTCTTCCTTTTTCCTCCATTCTTTCTCTCTTCCACCCCCTCTCTTCCACCACCATTATCAAGGTTTTTCTTCTCTCTTCTTCCCTCCTTACTTTTTCATTCTTCTTTTTCTTATCTTGTTTTCTTTTTTCTTTCTCTTCTACTTTTCCTATCCATGTTTTCTTTTTCTTTTCCTATTCCTCCTATTGGTGTTGGAATTATATTTGGGTCATTATTTTTATATGTTGCTTATGGATTGTTTGGGATTTGTTTAAAGAATTATATATTATTTTTATAAGGGTTAATTGCATGTTCTAATTAATATTTTCCATACCTTATTTAACATGCATGCTATGTGTTTGTGAAAACGCCCATATGGCATTTTGCACTATTTTTAGATTTCTTTTAAATCTACTACTCTATATGCCTGCTTTTCACAAAACCCCTTTTCTATTTCATTACTTAAATATAATTGTTTTTTCAAACATATTTTTAATTTGAGAGACTTGGTAATCTAATTTGGACATTGAATGCTTGATCTATGCTACTCGTGCCCTTTGCCGGCATGCCAACAAACACCTTGCATTCAATTTTCCTCACATGTACTTGCTATATTTCCATTGTTGATTTGCCACATGTAGTCATGACCATGTATAAAGAGAAAGCTACCCCCAAATCCACAGCAAGGAAAAGAACAAAAAGAGCATTAGTGGCAGAGCCTTCTTCAACTACAGTCAAGCCCACAACAAAAAGAATTAAAAGGATTATAAAGGTTGATGAAAAGGAGAGAGCCTTCCCAGCAAAGGACACTGCACGATTTCTAAATCGCTACTGTGAGCAGATGTTTCCTATTCTGGCAGCTCGGAATTACAACAATGAACACCTTCTTATCCTTCCGCCTCGTATTGCCGATTTTGTTGAGCCGCAAATTGTATAAAGACATTGGGGATTCCTACAAAGACAGCCACGACAGGTCAATCTTTCTTGGGTAGTTGAGTTCTACTCTAACTTCCACCTGCCGACCCTGTAATCTGTTTATATACGTCAGAAGCAAGTCCCCATTACAGAAGAAGGCATTCAGCGAGCCTTAGATTTTCCCCCTGCTCCGGAAGGATTGGACGCTTTTCAAGAAGCCGCAATCAAGCGCCAGGCGTACAACTTTGACTGGGACGCTGTTCTCAGAGTTATCGCTCAACCTGGCAGCAAATAAATCTTCGGATACCATCGTTCCTGTCCTAAGAGAATTTTTCGGCTTCCGCACTTACCTTAGAGGCTCACGTATGGGCACAGATTATGTCCCATTACGACTTTCCGAGCACTCATGAGTCATCCTTCACCGCAGACATGGCCGTTCTACTATGGTGCATCCTCACAGACCAGCCTCTAAATTTACCGAGACATATCTGGAATGCTATGGGACACGTGCAAATCGCGGGAAACCTACCTTTCCTGGCCTTGGTCTCTGATCTTGTCTCAGCAGCCGGAGTCTCCTACAGAGCTGGAGACACCAAAGCCATACTTCCACGGGATGATCAGTACGTCCCTAACAGAAGATATCTCAGGCCACCACTTGCCACTACCAGCCAGTCCACAGAGGATACTGCATTTCCTCCACCATCTACTAGTCAGCTGCTACATCAAATATTGAAGCGGTTGGACCAACAAGACAAGAAAGCAAAGCTCCAAGAGCGCCGCAACTACCGCCGTTTCAATTATCTCAAGGAGCTACTTACAGGAAACCACAGACCTGACGAGGACCCAGGCACTCCGGACTCCACTTCCTTTACCAGCACAGGGAGCCATGACGGTCCCGACTGTGGAGATACTGCCACTAGCCCACCATTGTTCCTGACAGATGGCACCGAGGACAGTGCAAAGCCTTAAGTGTGGGGAGGTCGGTCAGTACCTGACTTCCGGAGGTAATTCTTTTCCCCCTAACACCAATTTCTTCTTCTTTAGAATATGATAGATTGTATATTAGTAGGTTAATTGCATGCATGTTCTACCTGATTGAAAAGACAATAAGTTTCTTTTAAGACCATATATTTTTCAAAATTTCACTAATTTAAATCAAAATATTTATATTAAATTTGTTTGAAGTTGAAATTGGAACAGAATTTTTAAGCTAAAAAAAGAAAAAAAAAAGAGAACACACAACCCGTGAGACCTTGAGCCTAAATACATGGTTACACTATTTAACCATAAACATTTTTTTTCTTGTGTGTTTACTTCTCTATGATTGTAATCTGAATTTTGTTTTATCCTATATCTCCAAAATTAATGTGTTATGTGCATGCATATGATTGAGGTCATTGTTTGTTTAACTCACATATCCCAAATAAGCCAACCCTTTTTAACTACCTTTGTTAACCACTTTGAGCTATTTTTAATCCCATTCATTCCATATTGTACCACATTACTAGCCTTAAGCGGAAAACAATTGAAAATCCCAATTGAATCTTTGGTTAGCTTAAGATAGAATTTGTGTGTTAATTGAGTGTGGGAAAATTGTGGGAATAAAGGGTAATAGAAAAAATATCATAATAGGATAAAGGAAATTTGGGTACCTATTCATGTGAAACCGTAAAAGGAAATTACAAATCTATGTGCATTGGTAAGCTATACAAAAAAAAAATAAAAATAATAATAAGAATAATATATTTTCTTTGTTTTAGTGAATAAGGGGACAAAATCACCCCAATGATAAATCAGAATTTAATAATCAATGCACACATGATAAAATTAAAATAAAGGTTGATACATGAATATGGAATGTGAAAAGAAAATTCTGGGTAGCTAAGATGAATGTTGAAATTATATAGAGTATATGTGTGTTAGGTAGGAGCTTGGGTTAATTAAAGATTCAATATACAAGCTCACTTAGCCATATGTGTATCCTCACCTTTACCTTAGCCCCATTACAACCATAAAAAGATCTCATGATGTTTACATTGGCATTTTAAAATTGTTGATTGATTAGGTGAAAAACAATTTTTTTTGAAAGCATGATTAGAGAAGGATGGAGTGATAACCCCATATGCTAGAGATGATTAAAGTGCACATGCACCAACAGTAAGGGTTCAATGCTCAGTCATGTATTCCCTGCTTTCACAAGCTATCTTCTTACAAATTTATCTACTTTTACAATATGCTCTGAATTAGTGAAATCTGCCCCATATTTTGTCTTAGAGAACTTATCTATTTTTAATCATGTAGGCCAACTCATATAGTTGTATTCATATGCATATAGGTTGCATTGCATTACATGAGTCTTGCATGTTCCTACTCATTCATATTTATCTCCTTCAACTTAGCATGAGGACATGCTAATGTTTAAGTGTGGGGAGGTTGATAAACCAATATTTTATGATTCATATTGTGTTTAATTGTGTGGTTTTATCAAGTCTTTGCCGACTTATTCATATGATTTGCATGTAATTACAATTCCTTCCTAAAAATACTCTATGATTGAAAACATGCTTCTTTGGCTTTTATTTTCTTTTATTTAATCCTCTCTTATTACCATTAGATGCCTTGATATGTGTGTTAAGTGATTTCAGGAATTACAGGGCAGGAATGGCTTAAAGGATGGAAAGGAAGCATGCAAAAATGGAAGGAACACAAAGAATTGAGGAGATAACCAGCGAGAAGTCACGCAGTCGCATGGCTGACGCAACCGCGCGAAATGGAAGAAATAACAGTGACGCGCTCGCGTGCCTGACGCAACCGCGTGGATTGGAAGCTGCATGAACGACGCGAATGCGTGGATGACGCGCACGCATGGTACGAGAAACGCTGAGTGACGCGAACGTGTGGACGACGCAGCCGCGTGACGTGCGCGATCTGCAGAATTTCAGAAGTCCCTGGCAGAGTTTCTGGGCCAGATTTCAACCCAGTTTTTGGCCCAGAAACACAGATTAGAGCCAGAGAACATGCAGAGACAGAGAACAACATTCATTTCGCATAATTTTTAGTTTTTAGATCAGAATTTACTTCTCCCCTAGGTTTTACTCACTGGAACATTCATTAGGATATTGAAGATTTTGGCTTTAGCTTTTGAGAAGAGTCTACCTCCGGTACTAGTCATTATATTCTGTTATTTACTTTTCATTTATTCTTCCATATTCCTAATTCCTCCAGAGTTGACATTTGATTATTTTCACAAGTTATTAATATAGACTATTTTTATTTTTAATTAATCCCTTTCATTATTATTTATCATGTCTTCTTTTATTTTTCCCATTGATTCTGTGAAGTTTATAATTATGATGAGTGAGTAGTTCCATAACTTGATTAGGAGATGATTGAAAGGAAACCTTGAGTTGAATCACCTTCTAATCATTGACACTAGTCCTTCCCATGGGAGAGGATTAGGACTTGTGATTAGAAACAACTTTCCAACTTGCTTGACTTTCCTTTACCTAGTAAAGGATAACTAAGCAGAGCAACTTCCAATTATTAATTAATCTTGAGAGTACTTCAACAAGAATAGGGCTTCCAACTAATCTACTCCCAATCAAGGCTTTTATTTAAAATTAATTAAATTCTCTAAATTAATTTCCTGTTTATCAACTCAACTATTTTTGAAAACACCTGATTGATAAAATAGCACATCTTCCTGCAACTCGTTGGGAGACGACCTGTGATTCATACTCCCAGTATTTTAATTTCAATATTGTGACAGCCCTTCTAAATTGATAAGCGGATTTTCGGCTTGTTAAGGACTGTACTTGCAACGTATTTCTATTAATAATTTCTTAATTCACCAATTTCCGCCACGTCAAACCCTTTTCGCATATGAGATTCTTTCATTATCACTATCGTAATACTCAATCTTTTTTTTACGACTCTTTTTTTTACGACTCTTTTTTTTGTGGACCCTAAAGTGAATTTGCAGAAATTAAAGAGAAAAAACAAAGATACTAAACAAGACCTATGGAACATGTAGATAAATAAGAATTTACCTACGACGTGTAACTGTTACCAGATGATAAGAATTTATTAGAACGAAGAAGGATGAAGGGATAAGAAAAAAGATGGAGAAAAGATGCAACAGAAAAATACAGTAGAAACATAAAGGATAGATAAAGGAATTTCCTACTAGACCTCTAAAAAACTTGTTCTTAGCAACCTATGTCACTAAAAGGGTTTTCCTACTAGACCTCTAAGAAACTTGTTCTTAGCAACCTAGGTCACCGGAAGGATTTTTCCTACTAGACCTTCAAAGAACTTGTCCTTGACAACCTAGATTAGAAGGATGAACATTGAAAGAGACCACCACGCAAATCGCCTTAGTGTTGGATCCTTTAATCTTCTTCATGCAATAAGCGAAGCAAATCACTCACCTCACTTAATCACACTAAAAACATGCATAAAGCAACTAAACTTTTTATTCATCAAAAGTTATGTAAATTATGTCACTAAAGGTGTTTAAATAGGCCCCTAACAAACTAACTAAAAGATAAAGATAAGATAACTTAATTTAAATTTCCTAAAGATAAGATAACTAATTTAAATCAAATTTGATCTTATTGGATTAGAGTAGATTTGATTTAAATTTTAAAATCCTAAAGATATGATAACTAATTTAAATCAGATTTGATCTTATTAGATTAGATCATATTTGATTTAAATTTAAAATTCCTAAAAATACTACTAAGCAAATTTGAAGTAAATCAAATCTTCCAACAAACTCTAACAGCAAAACAAACTAAAATAAATGCCTAATAAATTCAAAAATAAAATTAAATTTGTGTCTTCCATTGGACTTGAAAAATGTTGGGCCTCTTGCTGTCCTGACTTAGTCCAATGGGCCTTATGAGTTGTCGTTATTTCAGCACCACTATTTTTGAGACGGACTCTTGGTCTTTTTTTATGTCCAAGACCGGCATGGTATGATTCTTTTAGTATTTAGATCTTTGAACGTGACGAGATTACCATTCTGTTCCTTAGCTCTAAAATGACGAAAATACCCTCTGAACACATATCAAGTTGATAAACAACAGCTTAACAACCATTTTACAATAATAAATATTGAGTTACTTCTTTCTATAACTTGTTTAAATTCAAATGCTTTATTTTCTGCATTTGATAAGAAGTTAAATCCTTTAATTAAATTTTATCCACACGATTTTTTTTCTATTCGATTTTTGGCATTTTATAGTTAACAAGAGAATTTGATATTAAATGTATGACATGATAATCAATTCTCAAATATAACTGGAATTAGTTCACTGTCTCAAAAGTTGGTTGAAATAAAAAAAATATTATTTATTTATTAATGTTTTTCGAATTGAAATTAATTTTGACCTTGTCTATAGTAATGACATTAATTGAAAAAAATTTTCTGCTATAAATATAGACTTCATAATTAGATGAGAAATGAGTGGTTGAATGCCTGCTTAGTGACGCATATGAAAAAAAGTCATATAATAATGATGATAACAAAATATTTATTTAAAATTTCCAACATATAAAACAAAGATTTGAAGATGTGAAGATACTTGGTGACTAGTATATTTTTTTTCTTTGCTGTGTTCTGAAAGTTAACGTATATTGTTGTTTTGATTTAGGATTAATATATCTTTTACGTTAACGTGTATTTTTTTAACTCAATACAAACTTTTCGAGTCTGACTTTGGCTTACATGTCACCGAGATCTTAATAGCAATGCTAAAGTAACCTTGGATGAGAGTGAGGAACAACAATAACTATTAGGAATGAGAAGTGTGCTGCTGTGGGTAGTAAGTACGAATAAAACTTGATGGTTTGTCCAGTCAGCCGATATATCTAGAAATTCGTAAAGAATATAAACATTTGAAGAATTAGAATTTTATGTAAACTTATTTTTTGCATCTAATAATATTAAAGGTTTTTAATATTTTAACCTATCTCTCTTCAGAAGTTTCATTATGGGGCTGAAAAATGAGAATGGACACAACACAATGACGAGCATTTCCTTTGCAACATCCACAATTAAATTATCGATCATATGAAAGGCCAACTACATTGAACTAAGTCCAATCCCTTGGGTGGAATTCACTTGGAATGTATGAAACTCCCCATCACGCCACCAAACTTCAGAATCAGATGTATCCCATGCATACAAATCCTTCAACCTTGTAGCTGCCAGCTTTGATGCTCTTCCTGGGATTCGGCGTGCAGCCACTCATTGATTTGAGTCTCATACTGCATTTATCAGCATTCAGCAACCTATCTAACTATTGGCAGATAGCTAACAACTGTCTGTAACAAACTACGCCTTCATTTCAATTTAAGAAACTCGCTAACAGAGACACACATGGAGGCAGGTTGGATGATGATGATGAACATAATGCCACCATCCATGGCCGCTTACAGACTTGACAATAATAATGATGTCGAAAGAAAAAATGAGAACCAAATTGCCTCCATGTAATTTATTGCCAGGCGTACAATGAACAAAGCTGATATACACAAGCAGTTAGAAGCTACTATAAGGAAGAATATTTTAAATAACTATCACTAGAAGATGCACAAGCACACAGAAGCAGCAGCAGTAGCAGCAACTGTGTATGTATATTAGCATACCGTGCCTATTATACTGCAAACCAAAGGCCTATGCAAATTCTCCAAATAGCTTCTAGAAACTTCTCCGACATGTTCTACACTTCCTCTTGAGCACTTCTGCTACTTTTTAGGATATTATACTTGCAGAGGGGGCAGGTAGCATTAATGTATAGCCATTTGTCCACACAAGCACAGTGAAAATGGTGACCACAGGGAAGTTGTCTTAGATCAACACCATCCTCATAAGCAGAAAGGCAGATGCAACATTCCTAGAGTTCAGCACCAAATCAGGAGTGAGGAAATACTTCGTATTAGAAAGATAACAGATTGAAACCAGTTTCTTCAAAACAAGATAATACCAAATTTAACTTGACCGTTCATGAATCATAGTGTCAATTCTTATTATATTAAAGTTTTCCAGATACTATTAACAAAAGCCCGCAAAGAGATGCAAGGTTAAGTGCAAACAACCAAAATATATACATATTGCATCCTCCTGCATAAGAATGTGTTCAGGACACGACTCCATCGTCCAGATAACAAAATGACAAGACCACTGCATCAAGATATAAAAAGTGTGCTTACACATAGCAAAAAAGTACTACATACCGCATCCTCGTCAGAAAGAACATGTTCAATAGG
>NC_029772.3:58633319-58634429 GCF_000817695.3 Arachis duranensis | reverse complement strand
AAGTTTCTCATTGTTTTCATTCCTTTGGAATTTGAATTTCGACAACTGCTCAATATCTTCTTTGGATGCCCCTTCCTGCAATTTTTTTAGACCCCCAGAAAAGGCAAGAGGGAAAAGGAACAATGTAATTAATACATTGCAACAAATTTCTTACAATTAAATACTACTAAGCTACAAGACACCGATTCATGTTAAATCGAAGTTAATATGAAGAATGCTAATCTGGACTTTCTGTGAAGCAGACACCTATTGCAGATTGGAAGCAGTGATTGTAACAATTTTGTTGCTTGCTTAACTTCCACTAATAACTAGATTTTAACTATCACCAACAGTTCCCTTATTTTTTTCCTCCCCTGGAAAAAGAAAAGAAAATAATGGCTGCTCACATCGAGAGGAACTGATTTTTCTATGCTTAAAAATGCTATTGTTTCTTGATATTGGTTAATGTTAAAGACGACATGAGACAAGTTGCTGAATTCTTGCGAATGTAATTTAAAATCTACTTTTGACGAGAACATGCACCGAAAATTTGAAATAATGATTTTGTGTATATATACCTCTGGTTGTGTATGACATTCGCCCCCAACAAAATCCCAAAATTATTATGAGAACCCCATTAAAAAACATATAAATCTCTCTTTTATATCAAATAGAAATTCCCTTTCAGACTAAATACATAATGCTAAACAAAAACTTATTAAAGGCACTAGATTCATAAATCCACACCAAGTCCTAAATGCAAACAAGAAACAGTAATGACTATAACTTGCCTGGTCTGCAACTGCATATAGAAGTGCAATGATGCACGGAAGACAACAGCAAACAGCAATACCAATGATGCATGCCAGTGCAATGCAGAAAACGACAAAGAAAACATCGAAACCCAGGAAGACTATACATAACCTGCCACAAAAGTAAATCCTGTCAATGGCCAAATCCAGTAGGTTTTGTCAAGGTATTGAATAAAGCATATTGATATAAATAACACAGACAAGTTGATCTTATGGGAGAGAGAGTTCGTGTGCCATGTAGGTGTGACTAACACAGACAAGTTGATCTTATGGGAGAGAGAGTTCGTGTGCCATGTAGGTGTGACTGGGCACACACACA
>NC_029772.3:58631059-58633294 GCF_000817695.3 Arachis duranensis | reverse complement strand
GAGAGAGAGAGAGAGAGAGAGAGAGAGAGAGAGAGAGAGAGCAAACCAATAAAGCAGAGGAGCCTCTTGGGTTAAGTCTTGACCACTAGCTGATACCCAATAGAACCCAACAACCCACCAAATAAAGGAAAACATTGTGTTGGCTGATTCCAAATGCTTTGCCATGCTGCTTGGGGAGAAAACAAGAGGGTAAACATGAAAATGCATACAGAGAAAAAGAAAACTGATAAATAAACCATAAACTCTTACTCAATGATACTGATTTCAGAAATTACCACAGTACACTTTTTAACCATCAAAACCATGTTTCTACACACAAGGTTAGAAATTAAGAGAGAAATGCATCATGTTAATAAGTGGTGACACAAGTTATTAATCTTAATAGTGGCAGCATACAACTTATTTTAAAATTAAATCAGGGAGATAAGGCACTTGTCTAATATAATCTTTTATTACAAATTCAAATTAAAAAAATATGATTTAAACTTGGTCATTTTGGTTCAAAAGTGTTTCTTCACTATCAATATATCACTTATACGTGTGCTTTGAGAAATTGAACAATATAACTATCATCTCTCTCTCTATAAAGCATTTAATATATTTTGAACTGATGAGAAGATTGTTTCCCAAAGCAATTCAGTCAAACATTGAGCATATCATGAAACTCCCATCAGTCCGTTGCAGTTTCATCACCTTGTAAGCCCATATAAAACATATACTGGGTTTCTTAAGACTAAAAGATGGAAATAAACACATTTTTGGTAACAATTTATGTGAGGAAAATTCATCGCTTTTCAGCTTTTCGTCAAAAGCTATCACAATTAAAAGTTTGATTATAACCTATTCTGATTCTAAATAAGCTAAACCTACAGTTATTAAAGCCTTTGATTATAGCTGTTTAAAGAAAAAGGAAAAGGTTAATCCAGACACACACTTAGTAGAATCCGAATCCTAATTATAAGGCTCCATCACTCAAAGCAGCATGAATTCACACCAGGCATCAATTTATTCTACTGACCTAATGTTTATTATCATAACAAATTAACAACAATCAGAATTACAACATAAATTTCAATTCAAAATCAGTCCATCATCCATAAACCACTATAAAACTCAAGCTACAGCTTCACCTATATAACATTCAACAATAAAAATTTTAAAAATAAGAAAAGAAAGAAAGGTTACCTTGTGCCGTCCTCATCGAATTGAGCCAATGTCAAATAGTGTCCAGAACCTTCCATGGAACCGGAGCTTAAATCTCCACTTCCCCCGACGCCAACTCCATCAACACCTTGAACGACGTCGCTCGTGCTCTGCTGCTGCTGCTCCGTCCTCCTCCTCCTCCTCCGATACTCAACGCACACGCACGCCACGTGGACAATGCACTGCGCCGCGTACCCTAAGATCCACAACCTCAGCGGCGCGTTTGGCGACTCGTTCCGGCTCAGGACTAGCACAGCGACGCCTGCCACCACGAACGCGAAGTTCCAGAGGACGTCGAGCACCACCACCGGCTTCGAGTACGCCCAATCGCTCTGCCGCTCCTCCAGCTGCGCCGCCGCCGTCTCCCTCACCACCATCGACGGCTCCCGCATCGACCTACGCCCGCTCCCCTGCCGGAGAAACCGCGCAGCCTGGCGGAGGCTCTGCCGCCGAACGAATCTGCGGCCGGAGTTCGATTCGCCTCCACCACCGCCGCCGTTAGAGTTCGCGATTAGCGGCGTTTGATCGACGGTGAAGTCGTCGGGGGAACGGTTCGACGACGGTGTCGCCGCCATGCGTTCGTTGCGTTTCTTCTGCTGTGATTCCCGGAATAGGTGACTCGGTGAGTCGACTCAGAACGTGTGAAATTGCTCTGTGGTAGTGTTACAGAGAAGAGACAAAGAATCGATAAATTTGAAAGAAAATTGTTTGTGAGTGATGCCTGAAAACGGAAATTGAGGTATTGAAGCGTCTTTTGGTGGTAGTGATGCCTCTATCCGGTGCCGTTTTAATGTTTATTTTCGTGATTTAGTTAATTGGTGTTTATCTTTTTCATTTTCTTTTTCCATTTTTTTTCTATTTTTATTTTCTTCGCGCTAAGAACAGTTGGTACTTGGTAGCCTGGCAGGTCCAATATCAATTATTACCAAATGTTACAATGAGCATTTCTAAACTAAGTATTTCATGAACTTTCACGAGATACAGATGTCGTCGTGGCATTGATTTCCAATAGATAGATAACGATGATATCGA
>NC_029772.3:58618657-58630351 GCF_000817695.3 Arachis duranensis | reverse complement strand
TGAAAAAATATTTTTTTAATAAATTTTTTAAAAAATAAAATAATTTTATATTTAAATATCTCATGTAAAAATATCTTTTTATTTAATGATTATATTGATTTTATGTTTTACAAATAAAAAAGATCAAAACAAAACATGAATTGTGATTTGAAATTTAATATTTAGGAGTAAAACTTACTTCTCTTATGAATGCTAGTTTTACGCACATCAAAATTTTCTGTTTGGCAACAGACAAAAATCACTAAATAGTAAATGTGCAGAGTCATAAACAATGCAAATGAAAGTAAAGCAATGATTATAAAAGAAAATCAAAGTATACTTTGCAAAAATTAAAAGTTTATAATCATAAAGATCCTTCGTAGAAATTCAAAGGATTTGACAATATACAATACATGAAAGCTAATAAAATAACATTAAAAGAAACTAAACGTTGCAAAGAAAATAAATCATAGATGTAATACTTTATCACATAAAACTTTACGCTTAAATCGTAAAATAGTGGTGACGTGGTATTATAAATTCTAAAATGAAATATAATACGTATAATAATTGAAAGAGCATAATATACTAGGAGTCTTAAAGAAAATAGCTAAAACAAAATTGCAAAATTAAAAGCACAACGCTCAGGATATAAGGTTATTTACGTACGAAGAAAGTTAAGGATATATATATAAAGCTCCTAACTCAGCCTGTGAAAATATCAGTCTAGGGTATATAAGGTTGGTTCATTTATTTTCAATTTTAAATAATGAAAATATTAGTCTAGGCTATATTTTTAAAAAAGGTTCAACATACTCTTTATATATATTTTGGATCTTTTAAAGTTTGAATTTCACTTTAGAGAGTAAAGTGTGATCTCTTACCATTTATTTCGTAGGTGGAACCAATAATAAATGTGAAAGAGAAACTATTTAAGGGTAGAAAATCACACTTTACTCTCTAAAGTGAAATTCAAACTTTAGAGGATCCAAATCCATAGATATATACAAAACCATAGCCCAAAATACACAAAAGAGGTCTTAGTTCTCCATACACCTCTAAGAGGTTCAAAAGTAAAACAAGTTGTTAGGAGAGTTATGGTGCACGAAATTGTGATCTCAATGGCGCCAACAACTTGGTACGCACAATTGTAATATCACTCTTCTTCACAACTTCGTATAACTAACCAGCAAGTGCATTGGGTCGTCCAAGTAATAAACCTTACGTGAGTAAGGGTCGATCCCACGGAGATTGTCGGCTTGAAGCAAGCTATGGTCATCTTGTAAATCTCAGTCAGGCGGATTCAAATGGTTATAATGGTTTTCGAATATAAAGATAAATAAAGCATAAAATAAAGATAGAGATACTTATGTAATTCATTGGTGGGAATTTCAGATAAGCGTATGAAGATACTGTGTTCCTTCTGAACCTCTGCTTTCCTATTGCTTTCATCCAATCATTCTTACTCCTTTCCATGGCAAGCTGTATGTTCGGGTTTCACCGGCGTCAATGGCTACCTCTCGTCCTCTTAGTGAAAATGGTCCAAATGCGCTGTCACCGCACGGCTAATCATCTGTCGGTTCTCGATCATGTTGGAATAGAATCCAGTGATTCTTTTGCATCTGTCACTATGCCCAACACTCACGAGTTTGAAGCTCGTCACAGTCATCCCCTTCCAGATCCTACTCGGAATACCACAGACAAGGTTTAGACTTTCGGGATCTTAGGAATGGCCGCCAATAATTCTAGCTTATACCACGAAGATTTTGATTAAGGAATCCAAGAGATACTCAGTCAATCGAAGGTAGAACGGAGGTGGTTGTTAGGCACGCATTCATAGGTTGAGAATGGTGATGAGTGTCACGGATCATCACATTCATCAGGTTGAAGTGCGAATGAATATCTTAGAATAAGAATAAGCATGAATTGAATAGAAAATAGTAGTAATTGCATTAATACTCGAGGAACAGCAGAGCTCCACACCTTAATCTATGGTGCGTAGAAACTCCACCGTTGAAAATACATAAGTGATGTTCCAGGCATGGCTGAATGGCCAGCCCCCCTGAAGGTCTAAAATCTCATACACTGATTAAAGATCCATCCAAAGACTCTGAATACAATAGTAAAAAGTTCTATTTATACTAAACTAGTTACTAGGGTTTACAGAAATAAGTCTAAGTGTAGAAATCCACTTCCGGGGCCCACTTTGGTGTGTGCTTGGACTGAGCGTGAGCTTTACACGTGCAGAGGCTTCTCTTGGGGTTAAACTCCAAGTTGTAACGTGTTTTTGGCGTTTAACTCTGGTTTGTGACGTGTTTCTGGCGTTTTACTCCAGAATGCAGCATGGAACTGGCGTTGAACGCCAGTTTGCGTCATCTAGGCTCGAATAAAGTATGGACCATTATATATTGCTGGAAAGCACTGTATGTCTACATTCCAACGCAATTGAGAGCGCACCATTTGAAGTTCTGTAGCTCCAGAAAATCTATTTCGAGTGCAAGGAGGTCAGAATCCAACAACATCAGCAGTCTTTTTTCAGCCTGAATCAAATTTTTGCTCAGGTCCCTCAATTTCAGCCAGAAAATACCTGAAATCACAGAAAAATACACAAACTCATAGTAAAGTCCAGAAATGTGAATTTTGCATAAAAACTAATAAAAACATCCCTAAAAGTAGCTAGATCTTACTAAAAACTAACTAAAAACAATGCCAAAAAGCGTATAAATTATCCGCTCATCACAACACCAAACTTAAATTGTTGCTTGTCCCCAAGCAACTGAAAATCAAATAGGATAAAAAGAAGATAATATACTATAAATCTCAAAATATCAATGAATATTAGTTCTAATTTGATGAGCGGGACTTGTAGCTTTTTGCTTCTGAACAGTTTTGGCATCTCACTTTATCCTTAGAAGTTTAGAATGATTGGCATCCATGGAAACTCAGAGTTTAGATAGTGTTATTGATTCTCCTAGTTAAGTATGTTGATTCTTGAACACATCTACTTTTATGAATCTTGGTCGTGTCCCTAAGCTCTTTGTTTTCCAGTATTACCACCGGATACATAAATGCCACAGACACTTGATTGGGTGAACCTTTTCAGATTGTGACTCAGCTTTGCTAAAGTCCCCAGTTAGAGGTGTCCAGAGCTCTTAAGCACACTCTTTTGCTTTGGATCACGACTTTAACCACTCAGTCTCAAGCTTTTCACTTGGACCTTCATGCCACAAGCACATGGTTAGGGACAGCTTGATTTAGCCGCTTAGACCTGGATTTATTTCCTTGGGCCCTCCTATCCATTGATGCTCAAAGCCTTGGATCCTTTTTACCCTTTCCTTTTGGTTTTAAGGGCTATTGGCTTTTTCTGCTTGCTTTTTTTCGCAAGCTTTGTTCTTCACTACTTTTTCTTGCTTCAAGAATCAATTTTTTGATTTTTAAGATCATCAATAACATTTATCTTTTTCATCATTCTTTTAAGAGCCAATAATTTTAACATTCATAAACAACAAGATCAAAAATATGCACTGTTTAAGCATTCATTCAGAAAACAGAAAGTATTGTCACCACATCAATATAATTAAACTAATTTCAAGGATGAATTCGAAACTCATGTACTTCTTGTTCTTTTGTATTAGAAACATTTTTCATTTAAGAAAGGTGAAAGATTCATGGAATTATTCATAGCCTTAAGACATAGACACTAGACACTAATGATCATGTAATAAAGACACAAACATAGACAACATGAAGCTCAAAAACTGAAAAAAAAAAACAGAGAGATAAGAACAAGGAAGTTAAGGAATGAGTCCACCTTAGTGATGGTGGCACCTTCTTCTTGAAGGACCAATGGTGTTCTTGAGCTCCTCTATGTCTCTTCCTTTCCTTTGTTGCTCCTCCTTCATAGCTCTTTAATCTTCTCTAATCTCATTGAGATTGATGGAGTGCTCTTGGTGTTCCACCCTTAATTGATTCATGTCATGACTCAATCCTTCTAGAGAAGTGTTGAGTTGTTCCCAATAGTTGTTTGGAGGAAAATGCATCCCTTGAGGCATCTCAGGGATTTCTTGATGATGAGCTTCCTCATGCGTCTCTTGAGATCCATGAATGGACTCTCTTGTTTGCTCTATCCTCTTCTTAGTGATGGGCTTGTCCTCTTCAATGAGGATGTCTCCTTCTATGACGACTCCAGCTAAGTTGCATAGATGGCAAATGAGATGAGAAAAAGCTAGCCTTGCCAAGGTAGAGGGCTTTTCGGCTACTTTGTAGAGTTCTAGAGGGATGACTTCATGAACTTCTACTTCCTCTCCAATCATGATGCTATGGATCATGATGGCCCGATCCACAGTCACTTTAGATCGGTTGCTAGTAGGGATGATGGAGCGTTGGATGAACTCCAACCATCCTCTAGCCACAGGCTTAAGGTCCAGTCTTCTCAATTGAACCGGCTTGCCTTTTGAGTCTCTTTTCCATTGAGCTCCTTCCACACATATGTCCATGAGGACTTGGTCCAATCTTTGATCAAAGTTGACCCTTCTAGTGTAGGGGCGTGCATCTTCTTGCATCATAAGCAAGTTGAACGCCAACCTTACATTCTCCGGACTGAAATCTAAGCATTTCCCCCGAACTATTGTAAGCAAATTCTTTGGGTTTGGGTTTATGCTTTGATCCTGGTTCCTAGTGATCCATGCATTTGCATAGAACTCTTGAACCATTAAGATTCTGACTTGTTCAATGGGGTTGGTAAGAACTTTCCAACCTCTTCTTTGGATCTCATGTCGGATCTCCGAATACTCGTTTTTCTTGAGCATGAAAGGGACCTCGGGGAACACCTTCTCCTTGGCCACAACTTCATAGAAATGGTCTTGATGGACCTTTGAGATGAATCTCTCCATCTCCCAAGACTCGGAGATGGAAGCTTTTGTCTTCCCTTTTCTCTTTCTAGAGGTTTCTCCGGCCTTAGGTTCCATAAATGGTTATGAAAAAACAAAAAAAGCTATGTTTTTACCACACCAAACTTAGAATGTTGCTCGCCCTCGAGCAAAAGAAGAAAGAATAGAAGAAGAAGAAGAAGAAGATATGGAGGAGAGGGAGAGAGGTGTGAGTTTCGGCCAAGGGGGAGAAGAGAGGGTAGTGATGTGTGAAAATGAATAAGGATGTAGGGGTTTATATAGTGGAGGGAGAGGGGTTTATGGTTTGGTCATGTAGGGTGGGTTTGGTTGGGAAAGAGATTTTGAAATTGAAGGTAGGTGGGTGATGAGCGGATATTTTATAAGCTTTTTGGGGGTAATTTCATGTAGATTTTAGTATGTTTTAGTTAGTTTTTAGTAGATTTTTATTAGTTTTTAGGCAAAAATCATATTTCTGGACTTTACTATGAGTTTGTGTGTTTTTCTGTGATTTCAGGTATTTTTTTGGCAGAAATTGAGGGAGCTGAACAAAAATCTGATTTAGGCTGAAAAAGGACTGCTGATGTTGTTGGATTCTGATCTCCCTGCACTCGGAATAGATTATTTGGAGCTACAGGAGTCCAATTGGCGCGCTCTCAATTGGGTTGAAAAGTAGACATCCAGGGCTTTCCAGCAATATATAATAGTTCATACTTTGCGCGAAGATAGATGATGTAAACTGGCATTTAACGCCAGTTCCATGTTGCAGTCTGGCATTCAGCGCCAGAAACAGGTTGCAAGTTGGAGTTCAACGCCAGAAACAGGTTACAACCTGGCGTTCAACTCCAAAAATATCCCAGGCACGTGAAAAGCTTAAGTCTCAGCCCCAGCACACACCAAGTGGGCACCAGAAGTGGATTTCTGCACTATCCATCTATTTAAACAACTTTTAGAGATTTATTTTGTATCTCATGACATTTTTAGATCTGAATTTTTATACTCTTTGACGGCATGAGTCTCTAAACTCCATTGTTGGGGGTGAGGAGCTCTGCAGCATCTCGATGAATTAATGCAATTATTTCTGTTTTCCATTCAAACATGCTTGTTCCTATCTAAGATGTTCATTCGCGCTTCACTATGAAGAAGATGATGATCCGTGACACTCATCACCTTCCTCAACCCATGAACGTGTGCCTGACAACCACCTCCGTTCTACATCAGATTGAATGAGTATCTCTTAGATTTCTTAATCAGAATCTTCGTGGTATAAGCTAGAATTGATGGCGGCATTCATGAGAATCCGAAAAGTCTAAACCTTGTCTGTGGTATTCCGAGTAGGATTCAAGGATTGAATGGTGGTGACGAGCTTCAAACTCGCGATTGTTGGGCGTGATGACAAACGCAAAAGAATCAATAGATTCTATTCCGACATGATCGAGAACCAACAAATGGTTAGTCGTGCTGTGACAGAGCATTTGGACCATTTTCACTGAGAGGATAGGAAGTAGCCATTGACAACGGTGACGCCTTACATACAGTTTGCCATGGAAGGAACTTTGCACTTTTGAAAGTGAGGAAGCATTATGTTACACGAATTCAGAAGACAAAGCATCTCCAAAACTCCAACATATTCTCCATTATTGAGTAACAATTACTTATTTTATACACTTTCACTTTTTACAATTGAGGCTAAAGAACCCTATTGGTATCCTGACTAAGAATAATAAGATAACCATAGCTTGATTCAAGCCAACAATCTCCGTGGGATTCGACCCTTACTCACGTAAGGTATTACTTGGACGACCCAGTGCACTTGCTAGTTAGTTGTGCGGATTGCAAAAGTGTGATTACAATTTCGTGCACCAAGTTTTTGGCGCCGTTGCCGGGGATTGTTCGAGCTTGAACAACTAAAGGTTTATTTTGTTGCTTAGATTAGGAATAATTTATTTTTGTTGCCATAGAGTCATTAAATCTGAGTCCTTTATTTTCTTTTCAATTTTTTTTCAAAAATATTATTTTTCCTTATTAATTTTTAATTTTTATGTGAGTTTAGTTTTATACTTTAAGTTTGGTGTCAATTGCATATTTCATATTTCCCTTTAAATTTTCGAATTTTTGTTCTTTATTTTTCCTTGATCTTCGAATTGTTCTTGTCAAATTTTCTTGTTTGATCTTTGATTTTTCCTATTTTGTGTATTTTTCGTGTTTTCTTTGTGCTTTTTCAAAATATTAGTTTTCAAAATATATATATTTTTTATATAAAATATTAAAACACGTTACATTTATAGCTCAATTGGCTAGAGCGTTGGCATATGTTCTTGGCAATTGGGTATCTTCCTTTTAAAACTTTTTTCAAAAATAATTTTTCTTTGATTAAATCTTGTGCCAAACTTTAAGTTTGGTGTTTTCTTGTTAATCTTTCTTTAATTTTCGAAAATTTTATTGTGATTTTCTAAAAATTTTAAGCTTGGTGTTCTTTCTTTTGTTCTTGGTGTTCTTATGAATCTTCAAGGTGTTCTTGAGTCTTCCTTGTGTTTTGATCTTAAAATTTTTAAGTTTGGTGTTCCTTGGTGTTTTTCCTCCAAAATTTTCGAAAACAAGGAGCATTAGAGCTAAAAATTTTTAAGTCTTGTGTCTTTTGTGTGTTTTTCTCTTTCATCATAAAATTTCAAAAATAAGAAATATCTTTTCCTTTAATTATTCATTATTTTCAAATCCTTTTGGTGACTTGGTCAAATTTTTTAAAAATCATATCTTTTTCAAAACTTCCTAACCACTTTTTTTCTCTCTTCAATTTTCGAAAATTATATCCAAAATTTTTCAATTAATTAATTATTTTTGTTTTCAATTTTTTTATTTTATTTGGTTTTCTAATTTTCTAATTTTTATTTAATTTTTCATTTATTTTATTTTTATTTTAATTTTCGATATTCAAAAAAAATTTAAATCCACATTACCTCCTTTATTCCAACATGGACCTAAGTAGAAATTAACAGTCCAGAAGGACTCTGGGGTCATATGCTAACCCCACTACTGCTTCATACATGAGTAGTATCTGTATATCCTCCGTTGGAGTCAGTAGTTTTGAGTTGAATCCTCAGCTCATTATCATGGTGCAGTAAGGTTGTCAGTATTCTGGTCTTCCACAAGAAGAACCTACAGAGTTTCTGGCATATTTTTTACAAATTGCTGACACAGTACAAGATAAGGAAGTAGATCAGGATGTCTACAGATTATTACTGCTTCCATTTGCTGTAAAGGACCAAGCTAAGAGGTGGTTAAATAACCAACCTAAGGAAAGCATAAAGACATGGAAACAGCTGTCAGAAAAATTTCTGAATCACTATTTTCCTCCAAAACGGATGACACAGCTAAGGCTGAGCATCCAAGGCTTCAAACAAGGAGATAATGAATCTCTTTATGATGCTTGGGAGAGATACAGAGAGATGCTAAGAAAATGCCCCTCTGAAATGTTTTCAGAGTGGGTGCAGTTAGACATCTTCTACTCTGGGCTTACAGAAAGAGCTCAGATTTCTCTAGACCACTCAGCTGGTGGATCTATACACATGAGAAAGACAATAGAAGAAGCTCAAGAGCTTATTGATACAGTTGCCAGAAATCAGCATCTGTACCTAAGCAGTGAATCTTCCATCAATGAAGAGGCTGAAACAGTAACTACTGAACTCAGTCCTGCAGATCAAGCTGCTAAATTCAATCAGCAATTAGATTTTCTAACAAAACAGTTAGCCGAATTCAAGGAGATACTACAAGAAACAAGAATGGATAATATTAATATGGAAGTATAATTGAAGCAAACAGAACAGCAGTTATTAAAACAAATAATAGAAGAGTGCCAAGCAGTTCAATAAAGAAGTGGGAAAAATTAAATACCTCACTTCAAGGTAGCAGGAAGCCAAGAAATGAGCAAACCACCCAAAATCCATCTGAGGACAATAAGAGCCCAGAGAAGAATAATCATGGCGCTCAAACGCCAGAAAATGGGTGGAAACTAGCGTTGAACGCCCAAACCATGCTCAGTCCTGGCGTTCAACGCCAGAAACAAGCAAGGAATTGGTGTTGAATGCCCAAAGGAAGCACAGTTATGGCGTTCAGACGCCAGAAACAGGTAAGGAGCTGGCGTCTAACGCCACTCCAGCTTCCACCCCTGGCATTCAAATGCCAGTGGGAGATCAGACACATACAAGTGCTGATAGCAACCCCTCTAAAAAGGCTTCTTAATCCACATCTGTAGGCAATAAACCTACAACAACTAAGTTTGAGGAATATAAAGCCAAAATGCCTTATCCTCAGAAACTTCGCCAAGCGGAACAGGATAAGCAATTTGCTCGCTTTGCAGACTATCTCAGAACTCTTGAGATAAAGATTCCGTTTGCAGAGGCACTTGAGCAAATACCTTCTTATGCTAAGTTCATGAAAGAGATCTTAAGTCATAAGAAGGATTGGAGGGAAACTGAAAAAGTTTACCTCACTGAAGAATGCAGTGCAGTCATTCTGAAAAGCTTACCTGAGAAGCTCAAAGATCCAGGAAGCTTTATGATACCATGCACATTAGAAGGTACTTGTACCAAGCAAGCTCTATGTGATCTTGGGGCAAGTATTAACCTAATACTTACAGCTACTATCAAAAAGCTTGGGTTGACTAATGAAGTTAAACCAACCCGGATATGTCTCCAACTTGCTGATGGCTCCATTAAATACCCATTAGGCATAATTGAAGACATGATTGTCAAGGTTGGGCCATTTACCTTTCCCACTGACTTTGTGGTGCTGGAAATAGAGGAACACAAGAGTGCAACTCTCATTCTAGGAAGACCTTTTCTAGCAACTGGACGAACCCTCATTGACGTCCAAAAAGGGAAAGTGACCCTGAGAGTCAATGAGGACGAGTTTAAGTTGAATGTTGTCAAAGCTATGTAGCTTCCAGACACCCCAAATGACTGCATGAGCATTGATATTATTGACTCTCTGTTAAAAGAGGTCAATATGGCTGAGAGTCTCGAATCAGAGCTAGAGGATATCTTTAAAGATGTTCAGCCTGATCTGGAGGAACCAAAGAGAATAATAGAACCTCTGAAAATCCCTCAGGAAAAGGAGAAACCTCCTAAACCCGAGCTCAAACCATTACCACCATCCCTGAAATATGCATTTCTGGGAGAAGGTGATACATTTCCTGTAATCATAAGCTCTACCTTAGAGCCACAGGAAGAGGAAGCACTAATTCAAGTGCTAAGGACACACAAGACAACTCTTGGATGGTCCATTAGTGATCTTAAGGGCATTAGCCCAGCCAGATGCATGCACAAGATCCTATTAGAGGGTGATGCTAAGCCAGTGGTTCAACCACAGAGGTGGCTGAATCTAGCCATGAAAGAGGTGGTGCAGAAGGAGGTCACTAAATTACTAGAGGCTGGGATTATTAATCCTATTTCTGATAGCCCCTAGGTAAGCCCTGCCCAAGTCGTCCCTAAGAAGGGTGGCATGACAGTGGTTCATAATAAAAAAATGAACTGGTTCCTACAAGAATAGTTACAGGGTGGCGTATGTGAATTGATTATAGAAGGCTCAATACAGCTACCAGAAAGGATCATTTTCCTTTACCCTTCATAGACCAGATGCTAGAAAGACTAGCAGGTCATGAATACTACTGCTTCCTGGATGGATATTCAGGTTATAATCAAATTGCAGTAGATCCCCAGGATCAAGAGAAAACAACATTCACATGTCTATCTGGAGTATTTGCATACAGAAGGATGTCATTTGGCCTGTGCAATGCACCTGCAACCTTTCAAAGGTGCATGCTCTCAATTTTCTCTGATATGGTGAAAAATTTTCTAGAAGTCTTCATGGATGACTTTTCAGNATTTCTGGAAGTCTTCATGGATGACTTCTCAGTACTTAGAGACTCATTCAGCTCCTGTCTTGGTCATCTAGCACTTGTTCTGAAAAGATGTCAGGAGACTAACCTGGTTTTAAACTGGGAAAAATGTCACTTTATGGTGACTGAAGGAATTGTCCTTGGGCACAAAATTTCGAACAAAGGAATAGAAGTGGATCAAGCTAAGGTAGAGGTAATTGAAAAATTACCACCACCTGCCAATGTTAAGGCAATCAGAAGCTTTCGGGGGCATGCAGGATTTTATAGGAGGTTTATAAAGGATTTTTCAAAAATCGCCAAACCTCTGAGTAATCTGTTAGCTGCTGACATGCCATTTATCTTTGATAAAGAGTGTCTGCAGGCATTTGAAACTCTGAAAGCTAAGCTGGTCACATCACCAGTCATCTCTGCACCAAACTGGACATTACCATTTGAATTAATGTGTGATGCCAGTGACCATGCCATTGGTGCAGTGTTGGGACAAAGGCATGACAAGCTTCTGCACGTCATTTATTATGCCAGTCGTGTTCTAAATGACGCACAGAAGAACTACACAACCACAGAAAAAGAGTTACTTACAGTGGTTTATGCCATTGACAAGTTTAGATCTTATTTAGTAGGATCAAAAGTGATTTTGTACACTGACCATGCTGCTCTTAAATATCTACTTACAAAGCAGGATTCAAAACCCATACTCATCAGATGGGTGTTGCTTTTGCAAGAGTTTGATATAGAAATAAGAGACAGAAAAGGGACAGAGAACCAAGTAGCAGATCACCTGTCCCGAATAGAACCAGTAGAAGGGGCGTCCCTCCCTCTTACTGAGATCTCTGAAAACTTTCCGGATGAGCAACTCTTTGCCATCCAGGAAGCGCCATGGTTTGCAGACATTGCAAACTACAAGGCAGTAAGATTCATACCCAAAGAGTACAA
>NC_029772.3:58559381-58618440 GCF_000817695.3 Arachis duranensis | reverse complement strand
AAGAGTCCTCCAATGTGGCTTCTACTGGCCTACTCTCTATAAAGACTCCCGAGTGTTTGTACTTAATTGTGACAGTTGCCAAAGATCTGGCAATCTGCCTCACAGTTATGCCATGCCTCAACAAGGGATCTTGGAGATTGAGTTGTTTGATGTATGGGGTATTGACTTCATGGGGCTTTCCCACCATCATACTCAAACACTTATATTCTGGTGGCAGTGGATTATATATCCAAATGGGTAGAAGCTATAGCAACACACACTAATGATACTAAGATAGTGCTGAAATTCCTCCAAAAACACATCTTCAGCAGATTTGGTATCCCTAGAATACTAATCAGTGATGGGGGCACTCATTTCTGCAATAAACAGCTTTACTCTACTTTGGTTCGAAATGGAGTTAGCCATAGGGTGGCCTGATAAACCCAATTTGTAGGGTTTATCTTGTATTGATTTTAGGGAATTTTATCACCTTTTACCCATATTTATTCAATGAAATAGCATGGTTTTGTATATTCTCCTTTAATTGTGCTTAAGAGTGAAAACATGCTTTTTAGGACTTAAAATAGCTAAATTTAATTCTCCTTAATTCCATTAGATGCCTTGATATGTTTGTTAAGTGATTTAAGGTTTAGGAGGCAAAGATTGGATCAAGGGAATGAAGAAAGAAAGCATGAAAAGTTGGAGAACTCATGAAGAAATAAAAGAACCGGAAAGCTGTCAAGCCGACCTCTTCGCACTTAAATGACCATAACTTGAGCTACAGAGGTCCAAATGATGCGGTTCCAGTTGGGTTGGAAAGCTAACATCCGGGGCTTCGAAACGATATAAGATTTGCTATGGTTGAACTGCGCATGGTGATGCGTACGCGCATAGTACGCGCACGCGCCGTTGCTGCCACCTGGTTCACTTAAAGCAAAACGTGGCCAGCGAATTCTAAAGCCTTGTGGGTCTAATCCAACTCATTTCTGATGCTATTTAAACCAAGGAGTGAAGAGGGAAACACATGTTAGTTACCATTAGTCATAGTTTAGTTTTAGAAGTAGTTTCTAGAGAGAGAAGCTCTCACTTCTCTCTAGGATTAGGATTAGGATTAGGTTTAGTTCTTAGATCTAGATTTTAATACATCTTCTTCTACTTCTATCTTCTCAATTCCTTGTTGTTACATTCATTCTTCTTCCCTTCTTTTATTGTAATTTCCTTTATGTTGTTTTTGTGTTTTGTTGTAGATCTACTTTTGTTTCTTCTACTCTCTTTCAATTCAATCAAGGTAATTCATAATAAATGTGTTTCTTTTGATTGTTGTTGTTAATTCATTTCAATAATTGTTGTTAGATTCTATTCTTGTTATTAAAGTGGAGAGTTAGGACTTATGGACTAGGATTGATATAGCTCATTTGACTTTCCTTTACTACTAGTTAGAGGATGATTTAATGAGATTAATCCTTACCAATTCTCATATTGTGGTTAGTGATTAGGATAGAGATCCTTGACCACCAACCCTTGCCAAGACCTTTTTAGGCCTTAGTTTACTTTCTTGCCATTTATCTTTCATGCTTCTTATCAAAACCCCAAAATAACTCACAATCAATAACAAGACACTTCATTACAATTCCTAGGGAGAACGACCCGAGGTTTGAATACTTCGGTTATTAATTTTAGGGGTTTGTTACTTGTGACAAACAATCTTTTGTATGAAAGGATTATTGTTGGTTTAGAAACTATACTTTACAACGAGATTTCATTAGTGAAATTCTAAACCGTCAAAAATCCAATTCATCATGGCCACTCCAGATCATCCACAGACAAATGGGCAAGCTGAAGTCTCTAATAGAGAACTTAAAAGAATCCTGGAACGGACTGTGATTAACCGTAGAAGGGATTTGGCAGGAAGCTTAGATGATGCTCTGTGGGCATACAGAACAGCATTCAAGACACCTATAGGAACTTCTCCATACCAGCTGGTGTATGGAAAAGCTTGTTACTTGCCAGTGGAACTGGAACACAAGCCCTATTGGGCAACCAGATTCCTAAACCTTGATGCCAAGTTAGCTGGAGAAAAACAATTGCTCCAGTTAAATGAGCTAGAGGAATTCAGACTCAATGCTTTCGAAAATGCAAAAATTTACAAAGAGAAAGCAAAAAGATGGCATGATAAGAAATTATCATCCAGAGTCTTTGAACCAAGGCAGAAAGTTCTGCTATTTAATTCTAGGCTCAGATTATTCCCTGGGAAATTGAAATCCCGGTGGAGAGGTCCATATGTGATTACAAGTGTGTCACCATATGGATACATGGAGCTTCAGGATAATGATTCTAGCAAAAAGTTCATTGTTAATGGACAGAGAGTTAAACATTATCTTGAAAGCAATTTTGAGCAAGAATGCTCAAAACTGAGACTTGATTAAAGCTCAGTAATAGTCCAGCTAAAGACAATAGAGAAGCGCTTACTAGGAGGCAACCCTGCCATTTACAAGGCTTATTTGTTAATTAATTGATTTTTATAGGTTTATGTCAATTATCTTCAAGGTAAAATAGCAATTGCTTGAGTTCACAAAGTTACAGAAGGATTTAGAGGATAAAACAGCAGAAAGAAGCTCCCTAGTGCGAAAAAAAAGCCAGTAAGAGCTGTTTTGGGCGCTGAACGCCCAAAAGAAGCACTCACTGGGCGTTCAATGCCAGTAAGGTTAGCCATCTGGGCGTTGAACGCCAGAAAGAAGCACCTTCTGGGCGTTCAACACCAGATTTATAGCGTCCTGGGCGTTGAGAAAAATGCCCAGTGACAAAGGAGTTCCTGGCATTCAACGCCAGCTAGAAGCAATAGCTGGGCGTTGAACGCCCAAGAGAAGCTGCAAACGGGCGTTAAACGCCTAAAACATGCAGCGTTTGGGCATTTAACGCCAGGATTGTGGGGAGGAGGTAAATTCATTTTCCCTTCAAATTTTTTCCAATCTTCATGTTTCAATTCATGATTTCTTGCATAAACATATTACAAACTCTCATCTTTCAACTTCAATTCCAAAAATTTTTTATCCTAAACATGTTTCTTAATTTTTCTTCAATATCTTTTCAAACCTTTTTCAAAACTCAATTATCGTTTTGAATTCTTTTCAAATCTTTTTAATTTCTTCTGAATTCTTTTTCAAACTCATCATATTATCTTTTTAAATTCAAAGTTATCCTTTTTAAAATCTCATCATATCTTTTGAATTTTTGAAATTGCCCCTCCTTTTATTCCTCTCATTTCCTTTCTTTTGCTTGAGGACAAGCAAATCTCTAAGTTTGGTGTGTTTTTTCGTGATCACTGAGCTAAAACTCATCAAGATCATTGCACCTAAGGGAAAACAATTTACTTCAAGAGGCAAGAAAGAGAATATTCCAAAACCACTGTGGAATTAAGAAAAGTTCTTTACCAAAGAACATGCAGACCATTACCACAAAATAATGGGTCTGAGATCAGTGATCCCGGAAGTTAAATTCAATTTGAAAGAAGACGAATATCTGGAGATACAGGTGCTGAAGCGCCAGAAGGTGTCTCTTGAAGGACCAGACACCCCACAAGTTGAAGGAGCACCCATCATCTCCCAAACCAAAGGTTGTTGAGTCCTAATCTTAAACTTAACTCTGTGATAATTGTTCTTATTAGGAATTTACCTTAGAAGTTATATATTAGTAGTAGTAATTAGTATCTCTATTTTGATTTTATCTCTAATTAAGCTATAATTTATTTTTTCTCATCATCATCAAACATGAATAAAATAGTAGATTTTTAGAATAAAGAGTCAATATTTTTCGAGTTTTTAATAAGGAAAATTCTAATTATTTAGATGTGGTGGCAATACTTTTTATCTTCTGAATGAATGCTTGAACAGTGCATATTTTTGATATTGAATTTCATGAATGTTAAAATTGTTGGCTCTTGAAAGAATGATGAACAAGGGAAATATTATTGATGATCTGAAAAATCATGAAATTGATTCTTGAAGCCAGAAAAAGCAGTGAAAAAAAAAGTGGCGAAAAAAAAGGGAATCATTGGATAAAGAAAAAGAAAAGCCAATAACCCTTAAAACCAAAAGGCAAGGGTGAAAAGGATCCAAGGCTTTGAGCATTAATGGATAGGAGGGCCCAAGGAAATAAATCCAGGCCTAAGCAGCTAAATCAAGCTGTCCCTAACCATGTGCTTGTGGCATGCAGGTCCAAGTGAAAAGCTTGAGACTGAGTGGTTAAAGTCGTGATCCAAAGCAAAAGAGTGTGCTTAAGAACTCTGGACACCTCTAATTGGGGACTTTAGCATAGCTAAGTCACAATCTGAAAAGGTTTACCCTGTTATGTGTCTGTGGCATTTATGTATCCGGTGGTAATACTGGAAAACAAAGTGCTTAGGGCCACGGCCAAGACTCATCAAGTAACTGTGTTCAAGAATCAACATACTAAACTAGGATAATCAATAATACTATCTGAATTCTAAGTTCCTATGGATGCCAATCATTCTGGATTTCAAAGGATAAAGTGAGATGTCAAAACTGTTCAGAAGCAAAAAGCTCCTAGTCCTGCTCATCTAATTAGAATCTGAGCTTCACTTGAAACTCTGAGATATTATTGCTTCTTAATTTCTTTTTATCCTACTTTATTTATCTAGTTGCTTGAGGACAAGCAACAATTTATGTTTGGTGTTGTGATGAGTGGATATTTTATACGCTTTTTTGGGGTAATTTCATGTAGATTTTAGTATGTTTTAGTTGGTTTTTAGTAGATTTTTATTAGTTTTTAGGCAAAAATCATATTTTTGGACTTTACTATGAGTTTGTGTGTTTTTCTGTGATTTCAGATATTTTTTTGGCTGAAATTGAGGGAGCTGAGCAAAAATCTGATTTAGGCTGAAAAAGGACTGCTGATGCTGTTGGATTCTGACCTCCCTGTACTCGGAATGGATTATTTGGAGCTACAGGAGTCCAATTGGCTCGCTCTTAATTGGGTTGGAAAGTAGACATCCAGGGCTTTCCAGAAATATATAATAGTCCATACTTTGCGTGAATATAGACGATGTAAACTGGAGTTCAACGCCAGTTCCATGTTATAGTCTGGCGTTCAGCACCAGAAACAGGTTGCAAGTTCGAGTTCAACGCTAGAAACAGGTTACAACCTGGCGTTCAACTCCAGAAATAGCCCAGACACGTGAGAAGCTTAAGTCTCAGCCCCAGCACACACCAAGTGGGCCCCATAAGTGGATTTCTGCACTATCCATCTTAGTTTACTCATTTTCTGTAAACCTAGGTTACTAGTTTAGTATTTAAACAACTTTTAGAGATTTATTTTGTATCTCATGACATTTTTAGATCTGAATTTTTATATTCTTTGACGGCATGAGTCTCTAAACTCCATTGTTGGGGGTGAGGAGCTCTGCAGCGTCTCGATGAATTAATGCAATTATTTCTGTTTTCCATTCAAACATGCTTGTTCCTATCTAAGATGTTCATTCGCGCTTCACTATGAAGAAGATGATGATCTGTGACACTCATCACCTTCCTCAACCCATGAACGTGTGCCTGACAACCACCTCCATTCTACATCAGATTGAATGAGTATCTCTTAGATTTCTTAATCAGAACCTTCGTGTTATAAGCTAGAATTGATGGCGGCATTCATGAGAATCCGAAAAGTCTAAACCTTGTCTGTGGTATTCTGAGTAGGATTCAAGGATTGAATGGCTGTGATGAGCTTCAAACTCGCGATTGTTGGGCGTTATGACAAACGCAAAAGAACCAATGGATTCTATTCCGACATGATCGAGAACCAACAGATGATTATCCGTGCTGTGACAAAGCATTTAGACCATTTTCACTGAGAGGATGGGAAGTAGCCATTGACAATGGTGACGCCCTACATACAGCTTGCCATGGAAGGAACTTTGCTCTTTTGAAAGTGAGGAAGCATTATGTTACACGAATTCAGAAGACAAAGCATCTCCAAAACTATAACATATTCTCCATTATTGAGTAACAATTACTTATTTTATGCACTTTCACTTTTTACAATTGAGGCTAAAGAACCCTATTGGTATTCTGACTAAGAATAATAAGATAACCATACCTTGATTCAAGCCAACAATCTTCGTTGGATTCGACCCTTACTCACGTAAGATATTACTTGGACGACCCAGTGTACATGCTGGTTAGTTGTGCGGATTGCAAAAGTGTGATTGCAATTTTGTGCACCAGTGGGGTTTATGGGGAAGAGAGGATGGATGTGAGTGGTGAAGAGGTGATGGTTGGGGAAGAGTGTTATGAAAAAGGTGTGAGAGAGAGGGAGAAGGTAGGTGGGGATATTGTGGGGTCCACAGATCCTGAGGTGATCCTGTGGGGTCCACAGATCCTGAGATGTCAAGGATTTCTCATCCCTGCACCCATTAGGCGTGTAAAATGCCCTCTATATGCAATCCTGGCATTTAATGCCAGACTGATGCTTGTTTCTGGCGTTAAACGCCCAAATGTCGCTTGTTTCTGACATTTAACGCCAGCCTGATACTTGTTTCTGGCGTTAAACGCCAACTTAGTGCTTGTTTCTGGCATTAAACGCCAGACAGATGCTTGTTTCTGGCGTTTAAATGCCAGACAGCTCTTCTTCCAGGGTGTGCTTTTTCTTCTGCTGTTTTTGATTCTGATTTTAATTTTTGTAATTTTTTTGTGACTCCACATGATCATAAATCTAATAAAACATAAAAGAACAATAGAAATATAGATAAATAAAAATTAGGTTACCTCCCAATAAGTGCTTCTTTAATGTCAATAGCTTGACAGTGAGCTCTCATAGAGCTTCACAGATGTTCAGAGCATTGTTGGTACCTCCCAACACCAAACTTAGAGTTTGAATGTGGGGGTTCAACACCAAACTTAGAGTTTGGTTGTGGCCTCCCAACACCAAACTTAGAGTTTGATTGTGGGGGCTTTTTTTGACTCTGTATTGAGAGAAGTTTATCGTGCCTCTTTTCCATGTTTACAGAAGGATAACCTTGAGCTTTAAACACAAGGTAGTCCCCATTCAATTGAAGGACTAGTTCACCTCTGTCAACATCAATCACAACTTTTGCTATGGCTAGGAAGGGTCTTCCAAGAATGATGGATTCATTCTCATCCTTCCCAGTGTCTAAGATTATGAAATCAGTAGGGATGTAAAGGCCTTTAACCTTTACCAACATGTCCTCTACCAATCCATAAGCTTGTTTTATTGACTTGTCTGCCATCTCTAATGAGATTATTGCAGCTTATACCTCAAAGATCCCAGTTTCTCCATTACAGAGAGTGGCATAAGATTTATACCTGACCCCAGGTAACATAGAGCCTTCTCAAAGGTCATGGTGCCTATGGTATAGGATATTAAGAATTTACCAGGATTTTGTTTCTTTTGAGGTAGAGTTTGCTGAACCCATGTATCTAGTTCACTAATGAGCAAGGGAGGTTCACCTTTCCAAGTCTCATTACCAAACAACTTGGCATTCAGCTTCATGATGACCCCTAGATATTAAGCAACTTGCTCTTCAATTACATCCTCATCCTCTTCAGAGGAAGAATAGTTTTCAGAGCTCATGAATGGCAGAAGGAAGTTTAATGGAATCTCTATGGTCTCTATATGAGCCTCAGATTCCTTTAGGTCCCCAATAGGGAACTCCCTTCTGTCTGGAGGACGTCCTATGAGGTCTTCCTCATTGGGATTCATGTCCTCCCCTTCCTCTTTGGATTCGGCCATATTGATAATATCAATGGCCTTGCACTCTCTTTTTGGATTCTCTTTTGTATTGCTTGGGAGAGTACTAGGAGGAGTTTCAGTAATTTTTTTACTCAGCTGACCCACTTGTGCCTCCAAATTTCTAATGGAGGACCTTGTTTCACTCATGAAACTTAAAGTGGCCTTAGATAGATCAGAGACTATGTTTGCTAAGCTAGAGGGGATCTGCTCAGAATTCTCTGTCTATTGCTGAGAAGATGATGGGAAAGGCTTGCTATTGCTAAACCTGTTTCTTCCACCATTATTAAAGCCTTGTTGAGGCTTTTGTTGATCCTTTCATGAGAAATTTGGATAATTTCTCCATGAGGAATTATAGGCGTTTCCATAAGGTTCACCCATGTAATTCACCTCTGCCATTGCAGGATTCTCAAGATCATAAGCTTCTTCTTCAGAAGATGCCTCTTTAGTACAGTTGGATGCATTTTGCCATCCATTCAGACTCTGAGAAATCATGTTGACTAACTGAGTCAACATTTTGTTCTGAGCCAATATGGCATTCAGAGTATCAATTTCAAGAACTCCCCTCTTCTGAGGCTTCCCATTACTCACAGGGTTCCTCTCAGAGGTGTACGTGAATTGGTTATTTGTAACCATGTCAATGAGTTCTTGAGCTTTTGGAGGCATTTTCTTTAGGTGAATGGATCCACCTGCACAATGGTCTAGTGACATCTTAGAAAGCTCAGATAGACCATCATAGAATATATCTAAAATGGTCCACTCTGAAAGTATGCCAAAAGGACACTTTTTGGTCAACTGCTTGTATCTTTCCCAAGCTTCATAGAGGGATTCACCATCTTTTTGCTTGAAGGTCTGAACATCCACTTTAAGCTTGCTCAGCTTTTGAGGAGGAAAGAACTTGGCCAAGAAGGCCGTGACCAGCTTATCCCAAGAGTCCAGGCTATCTTTAGGTTGTGAGTCCAACCATGTTCTAGCTCTGTCTCTTACAGCAAAGGGGAAAAGCATGAGCCTGTAGACTTCAGGATCTACTCCATTAGTCTTAACAGTATCACATATATGCAAGAATTCAGTTAAAAACTGATAGGGATCTTCTGATGGAAGTCCATGGAACTTGCAGTTCTGTTGCATCAGAGCAACTAGTTGAGGCTTCAGCTCAAAATTGTTTGCTCCAATGGCAGGGATTGAGATGCTTCTTCCATAAAAATTGGAAGTAGGTGTAGTATAATCACCAAGCATCCTCCTTGTGCCTTCACCATTGTTATTGGGTTCGGCCATATCTTCTTTTTCGAGATTCTCTGTAAGGTTTTCTCTGGATTGTTGTGCTTTAGCTTCTCTTAGCTTCTTCTTCAGAGTCCTTTCAGGTTCAGGATATGCTTCAACAAGAATGTCCTTGTCCTTGCTCTTGCTCATATGAAAAAGAAGAAAACAGAAAAGAAAGAGAAATCCTGTATGTCACAGTATAGAGATTCTTTTATGTGAGTAGAAGAAGAAAAGAATAGAAGAATGAGGAGAAAAATTTGAACACAGAAGAGAAGAGAGAGTTCAAATTTTAAGATGAAGAGAAGTGTTAGTAAATGAATAAATAAATAGAAGAAGATGAGAGGAAGAGGATTTCGAAAATTATTTTTGAAAAATAGTTAGTGATTTTCGAAAATTGAGAGAAGAAATACAATTAAAATTAAAATTTGAAACAATTAGTTAATTAAAAGAATTTTGAAAAAGAGGAAGGAATTTTCGAAAATTAGAGAGAGAAAAGTAGTTAGGTGGTTTTGAAAAAGATAAGAAACAAACAAGTCAATTATTTAGTTGAAAAAGATTTGAAAATCAATTTTGAAAAGATAAGAAGTTAGAAAAGATTTTGAAATTGATTTTGAAAAAGATATGATTTAAAAAAGATATTTTGAAAAGATATGATTGAAAAAGATATTTTGGAAAAGATTTTATGCTTAAAATTAAAATTTGATTACTTGACTAACAAGAAACTAAAAGATATGATTCTAGAATTTAAAGATTGAACCTTTCTTAACAAGAAAGTAAGAAACTTCAAATTTTTGAATCAATCACATTAATTGTTAGTAAAGTTTTCGAATTTTTGAAATGAAATTAAGAAAAAGATTTTGAAAATCAATTTTTAAAATTTTTGAAAATAATAAAAAAAATAAAAAAATATTTGATTTTTGGAAAAGATTTTGAAAAGATAGGATTTTTAAAATTGAAATCTTGACTTGACTAACAAGAAATAACTTATTTTAAAAGTTTTTGACTAAGTCAACCCAAAGATTTCGAATTTTTTAGTAAAATAAGGAAAATATATTTTTTTATTTTTGAATTTTTAATGATGAGAGAGAAAAACACAAAAATGACTCACAACATGAAAATTATGAATCAACACAACTAATGCATGCAAGAACACTATGAATGTCAAGATGAACACCAAGAACATTATGAAGATCATAATGAACATCAAGACTTATTTTTGAAAAATTTTCAAGAAAAGAAAAACATGCAAGACACCAAACTTAGAAAATTTTCATGTTTAGACACTATGAATGCAAAAATGCATATGAAAAACAACAAAAGATACAAAACAAGAAAATATGAAGATCAAATAAGAAGAATTATCAAGAACAACTTGAAGATCATGAAGAATGCAATGCATGAATTTTTCGAAAAAATGCATAAATTTTAAAAACATGCAACTCACACCAAACTTAAAAATTGACACTAGACTCAAACAAGAAACACAAAAATATTTTTTTTATTTTTATGATTTTATAATTTTTTTTGTATTTTTTTCAAAAATTATTTTTTTTGAAAAATTTTTGAAAACTTTTTGGAAAACAAAATAAGAAGAAAATTACCTAATTTGAGCAACAAGATGAACCGTCAGTTGTCCAAACTCAAACAATCCCCGGCAACGGCGCTATAAACTTGTTGCACGAAATTGTGATCTCAATGGCACCAACAACTTGGTATGCACAATTGTAATATCACTCTTCTTCACAACTTCGCACAACTAACCAGCAAGTGCACTAGGTCGTCCAAGTAATAAACCTTACGTGAGTAAGGGTCGATCCCACGGAGATTGTCGGCTTGAAGCAAGCTATGGTCATCCTGTAAATCTCAGTCAGGCGGATTCAAATGGTTATAATGGTTTTCAAATATAAAGATAAATAAAGCATAAAATAAAGATAGAGATACTTATGTAATTCATTGGTGGGAATTTCAGATAAGCGTATGAAGATACTGTGTTCCTTCTGAACCTCTGCTTTCCTACTGCTTTCATCCAATCATTCTTACTCCTTTCCATGGCAAGCTGTATGTTTGGGTTTCACCGGTGTTAATGGCTACCTCCCGTCCTCTCAGTGAAAATGGTCCAAATACGCTGTCATCGCACGGCTAATCATCTGTCGGTTCTCGATCATGTTGGAAAAGAATCCAGTGATTCTTTTGCGTCTGTCACTACGCCCAACACTCGCGAGTTTGAAGCTCGTCACAGTCATCCCCTTCCAAATCTTACTCGGAATACCACAGACAAAGTTTAGACTTTCTGGATCTAAGGAATGGTCGCTAATAATTCTAGCTTATACCACGAAGATTTTGATTAAGGAATCCAAGAGATACTCAGTCAATCGAAGGTAGAACAGAGGTGGTTGTCAGGCACGCAGTCATAGGTTGAGAATGGTGATGAGTATCACGGATCATCACATTTATCAGGTTGAAGTGCGAATGAATATCTTAGAATAAGTGTTCTGAGGGTTACCTGAAACCGTAGGTCGATCTCGGACAAGATCTTCTGTACTGGTCAGAACTGCTGTGTCCGACTTGATGATGGTGGCTGGAGCCGCTGTGTCCGACTTTTTGGACTTGGTGGTGGTGCTGATCCTTCGTCCCCGGAGGGTGGGGGTACCTGCAAGGGACTCCGATGCTTAAGTTAGCAAGGATATTAAGAAGGTATTGAGTAGAATCAGAGTATGAGTTATACCTGCGTGCTCCAGTGTATTTATAATGGTGTGGAGTGACCTTTCTGGAGATATCTCATCTTTGAGTGAGGTCATCTTATCTTTAAGGGGAACCGCCTTATCTTTCTTTAGGCTTTGCCGCCTTTAGATTTGGGATGTGTCCCTTCGTTTGGGCCTTTTTAGGCCTCTGTAGCAATTTAGCCAAGCTCTTTGAGAAGAGGTCGGGTCATCCTGACCTGAAGAGGTCGGTCACTTTGACTGTAGAACATCCCGGGTCGGACAGCTTTGACCCAGGGTATGAACAGTGCCCCTGCTCGAGCTTGGTCTTTATTTGGAGGTCGAGTCTTAGTTTTAGGACTTCGAATCTTCTTAGGTGAAGCCGAACTCAAGCATTTTGTTGATTTTATCCTTATAGAGTTTTTTGAATGTATAACGTTTCGTTTCCTCTGAGAGCGTGCGCTTTTTAGCGTCCTTGCCTCGGGAATGCATGAGGGTTTTAACGCCTTCATTAATTGGTTTTAATGCTCCGTTTCTTTGTTCTTTTTGAACTTTTCACAAAATGGTTTCTCTTTTCTATTTCGTAACTCCCTTTTTCTTTCTCAGCTTCCCTGAAAACTTACGTTTCTTGGTGTCTCAATGTGGTTTTGGCGATCGTGAGTGCTTTTGACGGCAACTTCTGGCCTCTTCATTTTTAACCTTCTTCCGCATTCTTCTCCTTTTTTTAGGTTGGTTTTTTTTCTTCCGTCGTCTATTTTGCTGCTCTATATTTGGTTTTGAGGTTTTGACTGAGTGCATGTTGGAAAGCTTGAATCTTTGTATATTATCACGCTCGGTTTATCACTGTGATGCGCGCCTTCTGGGTCTTCTTTTTGCCCTCATGTATGCTTCTGGGTGTTTTCTCCTGATTTGGCTTCTTAGGGCTTCGTATGCTACTCTTGTTTTGCTGAACTTTGTTGTTTTGAGGAAGTTTTCTCCTTTTAATGGCTTTTGTTCTGTTGATTGCTTTTCTTTGATGGAGATGGCTTCGTGAAGGAACCTTTTTTTTTTTGGCGGCTTATTTGTGTTTTGTTTTTCTTTTTGGGATGTTACTTTCTGGGGAAAAGTTCTTCTTTGTTCTTGCTGCAAATTTTGTTGGGGCGTTTATCCTTGTAAATTTTCCTGACTCTTTGTTCCCTGATTGCCCCCAAAGGATGCCCCTGGACCTTCTGGGAGTGGGTCCTGGGGTTTCTTTTGCTGTCTGTGCCGTGTTTGGACTGTGCTGGCTGAGTTGTTTTAGTTTCGTCCGAGATGTTTTTAGTAATCCACTCTCCTTTTCTTGTTTGTAGGACTAGTTGGCTATGTTTTCTCTCAAAAATATTGTAGAGACATCTTCTAAGGTTCCTGAGGGTATGTCCAATTGGCTGGACTCCCTTATTTTGATGTGTGTTTCTGCGGTAAATGCTGAATTCTGTGTGGAGCTTGGGAAGCATCACCGTCTCTGCAAGAGTAGGGATCAAGAGAAGAATTATGAGTTGGTGGCACCTGACTCCTAGGAGAGGGTTTGCTTTCCTGCCCTGAACCAGGGGGAGCGCCTTTTCTTTTATGCTTATGAGTATTTCTTCAGCCAGTTGGACATCACCTTTCCTTTACCTCGTTTGAGACCGATTTATTGTGGTCGTGTAATGTAGCTCAGTCCCAGCTTCACCCAAACTCCTGGGGCTTTATCAAAAATTTTCAACTTCTTTGTCAAGAACTGAATGTTATCCCCTCTCAAACTCTTTTCCTTTACTTGTTTGTTTTAACTAAGCCCAAAATTTCTTCAAAAAAGAAAGCCTTATGGGTTTCTTTTAGATCTGCACAAGGACACAAGGTTTTTACCATGTATGATGAGTCTCTTAGGGACTTCGAGAATTATTTTTTCAAGGTTCGAGCTGTTGAAGGAGCTCGTCCCTTTTTTCTAGAAGCGAATAGGGAGCCATCCTTCCCTTTACATTGGCAGCAGAATGTAGTGGTATCCCGTTATGCATGGGAGATGCTTGATGAGGTCGAACAGGCCTTTATGACGGTTTTGGAGGATCTTTGGGGGGAACCTCCTCATTTAGATACCAAAAAATGTTTGGGAGACCCCTCCCTTGTCTGAGATATATTGGGTATTACTTGATGTACTATTTCTTTGTATTTTGTTTTTCCCCCCTTTTTTCCTAGTATGATAAATTGTTGTTTTCCATTTTTCAGAGATGGCCAAGAATAATGATGCAATGAAGGCCTTCAAGAAGGCAAGGAAAGCTACTGCAGATCAAAACACCTCGGCCCGTGTAGATGGGGAAGAAACATCTCAAGTTCCTTTGAAGCCGTCTGTGCCGAGCTCTCCTGGCCCGAGGAGAATGATCCCTATACCTCGGGTCCGTTTAGTGGATCCCCACAATCTTCTACTGCTGCTGTGGTTTCTTCTTCGGTCGTCCCTCCTCCTAAAAGACCTCGAACTATTGAACCTTTCAATCTGGATGCCCCGGATTTTGACCCTATTGGCTTTATGGACCAGCAGATTGCACCTTATGGTGCCCTCTCTATGGATGATGTATCTCTCCTTCATCACTTAGATTTTATAACTCGGAGTAGTGTTAAGATGGCTCATATGGGAGCTGCTTTATATCGAACTGCCCAAAATCTGCCTCTGCATGCTACCAAAGCCTTTGTGGAGGAAGCTAAGCAAGAGTTTGATCGGATGAAGAGTCTAAACGAGGAGTTTGAAGCGGAGGTGACTAAACTGAAGACGGAGGTGGACGGGGAGAAAGCCAACACTCTTACCCTGGCGGCCTCTATGCGGTTGGCTGAGGATGTGGCATTGAAGCACAAAGAAAGCTACGTCACGTCCTACCGGGAAGTTATGCGTCTTCAGGAGGAGTTAGAGTCGGCCCGGGTTGATTATTCTGAGCTCCAGGGTCACCTTATGATCAGCGTAACTACTGCTTATGAGAACCTGAAGGAGCAGGTTCAGGTTATTGCCCCGGAGGCTGACCTTGCTTTATTTAGTTTGGATAATGTTGTGAAGGATGGCAAGATCATTCCCGAGGACCCTGATGATGATGATGTTGAGCCTCCCTCTGAGACTGTCGCCAAAGCTTCTGTCGTGTCGGTTTCTTCAACTCCTGCTTATTCTGTAGCTGATCCTGATTGCCAGATATTGAATCGGGATGACGGGACAGTGGACGCAGTGCCTCTCCAGACTCGCCCTCCTTCACCACGTGCTGATGCTGCCGAGAAGCCTTCGGGTGCTTGATTGATTTCTGTAGTTACTTTATGTAGATAGCCCGGTTTGTGGGCGTTTGAACTCTTATTTTGTTGACTTTTGACACCTTTTTAGTTGCTGGTTTTAGCAACTTTATTTTGGTAAACAAAATAGTTTTCTGGCTTTGTGGGTTGCATTTGTTGGCCTCTGATGCTGGCTATTATTACGACTTTCTGTTTTTATATCATATCTGTTTGCGCTTGTCTTGGTGTCTTCGTAGTCTTTGAGAGTATTGGGATGATCGGCTTGATTCCTTTGCCTGACGCTGCTTTCAACAATCTTAAACTTTTGTTCAGGTTTTCGTTAGGAATTGTAATACTGAGTTTGCCGATTTCTTCAACTTTGTTTTGCCCAAGTTGTTTGTTTGTAGCCCTCCTTTTTGGACTTTACTTAGGTCTCTT
Source organism: Arachis duranensis (assembly GCF_000817695.3). NCBI lineage: Eukaryota > Viridiplantae > Streptophyta > Magnoliopsida > Fabales > Fabaceae > Arachis > Arachis duranensis. Next base: position 58,603,072 of record NC_029772.3, on the reverse strand, counting down.
CCAGGGGTAGCTTTATCATGTTGGATCTTGTCGAGTTACTTGGTAATCCTCTTTCTTGGACCTTGTTCAGGTCTCTTTCAGGGATTACCTTTTTGTAACTTTATATCTTGGGCCGACTTCGTCATGTCGGGCCTTGTCGAGTTACTTGGTAATCCTCTTTCTTGGACCTTGTTCAGGTCTCTTTCAGGGATTACCTTTTGTAGCTTTACATCATGGGCCGATTTCGTCGTGTTGGGCCCTGTCGAGTTACTTGGTAATCCTCTTTCTTGGACCTTGTTCAGGTCTCTTTCAGGGATTACCTTTTGTAGCTTTACATCTTGGGCCGACTTCATCGTGTTGGGCCCTGTCGAGTTACTTGGTAATCCTCTTTCTTGGACCTTGTTCAGGTCTCTTTCAGGGATTACCTTTTGTAACCTTTTCGTAGGAGTCCGACTTCATCATGTCGGGCTCTTCTAAGTTATAGTAATCCTCTTTTATAGGGTTGGCCAGACCTCTTTCCAGGGCTTTACTTATAACTTGGGTCATTGTGGCTGGTCTGACTTCTTTATGCCGGCCAGTCTTCAAGTTATTTTTTAGCAATCCATTTTATTAGGACCTCGTCAGGTCCTTTCTTTGGATCACTTTCGATAACTTCTTGCATTATTCCGTTTTCATTTTTGCCGATTCCTTAGAGTTTGGGTTTTAACCCTCGTTTGGTTGACCTTTCAATGAATTTGGTCTTCATTTTTGGTATTTATCATGATCGCGCAGTGAATTTGGTTTTCACTTTCTGTCGATCTGTAGCTTTATAATCGGGCAATGAATGTTTTGGAATAATGCGGCTTGAGCGTTTGTAGAAAATCTGAATAGATCTTATTAAAAGAAAATGCAAATATATACATGCGGAGGTTAATTTCCTAAGTCGGGTGATTTGTAGGTCTTGGTCTTGGCGCCTCATTAAAAATCCTTTTCAGGAAAAAGAGTGCGCCTTGTCCCAAGGTCCTTTATCATCCCTAACTATAGTACCTTCTTAGGTTGCAGGCGTGCCATGACCTAGGAAGCTCTCTCCTGTCGAGTTCGGAAAGCCTGTAGTAGCTTTTTCCCAACACTTCTATGACTCGGTAGGGTCCTTTCCAGTTTGGTGTCAGCTTTCCTTCTCCAGGTCGAGTTGTTCTAATGTCGTTTCGGATTAGAATGAGGTCATCCTCAGCAAAGGCTCGCTGTATTACCTTTTGATTGTATCTGGAAGCCATTCGTCGTTTTAATGCCTCCTCCCTTATCCGAGCTCTTTCTCGGACTTCTGGAAGTAGGTCGAGCTCTTCCCTTTGAAGTTGGGAGTTGGCTTCTTCGCTATAGTGGATCACTCTAGGCGACCTTTCTTCAATCTCTACTGGGATCATTGCCTCCATTCCATATGCTAATCGGAAGGGTGATTCCTTTGTGGTGGAATGTGGCGTTGTTCGATATGCCCATAAAACCTCTGGGAGCTCCTCGGCCCAGGCTCTCTTTGCATCCTGTAACCTCCGCTTCAGCCTAGCCAGTATGACTTTGTTGGCAGCTTCAGCTTGTCCATTGGCTTGGGGATGTTCAATAGAGGTGAATTGTTGTCTTATATTCAAGTCGGCTGCTAGCTTTTTGAAGCCTGCGTCTGTGAACTGAGTACCATTGTCCGTGGTGATGGAGTATGGAACCCCAAACCTTGTAACGATATTTCTACATAGGAATTTTCGACTTCTTTGAGCAGTGGCATTAGCTAGGGGTTCTGCCTCAATCCACTTTGTGAAGTAGTCTATTCCCACTATGAGGAATTTGACTTGTCCCGATCCTTGAGGAAAAGGTCTGAGAAGGTCGAGTCCCCATTTTACGAACGGCCAAGGTGAGGTCACGCTGATGAGTTCCTCTGGTGGGGCGATGTGGAAGTTGGCATGTTTCTGACATGATGAACATGTCTTTACAAATTCTACAGCTTTTTTTTGTAGGATTGGCCAATAAAATCCTGCCCGAAGTATCTTTTTGGTGAGTGCCTGCGCTCTGAAGTGATTGCCACAAATGCTACTGTGTACTTCTTCTAGGACGTCTTTTGTGTTGGAAGTCGGCACGCATTTTAACAGTGGTATTGAAATCCCTCTTTTGTATAGAGTATTATTTATGTTGGTATAGTATTGTGCTTCCTGTTTTAACCTCTTTGCCTCTTTCTCATCTGTGGGGAGAGCTTCTGTTCTGAGGTAGTTAATTATGGGAGTCATCCATCCCTGATCGCGACCTGTTATGGCTTGGACTTTTTCTTCTTCTGAGATTGATGGATTCTATAGAATTTCTTGGATGAGGCTTCTATTATTGCCCGCTAGTTTGGTGCTGGCTATTTTTTCGAGTGCATCGGCCCAGGCATTCTGTTCTCGGGGCATGTGACGAATCTCATATTCTCCGAATTGTCCGAGTTGTTCCTTGGTTTTGTCCAAGTACTTTTTCATAGTAGGATCTTTGGCTTGGTAGCTTCCTGTTATTTGTGAAGTAACTACATGTGAGTCACTGAAGATGATAAGTTTTTGAGCTCCAACCTCCCTAGCCAGCTTCAAACCAGCTAGTAGTGCTTCATATTCCACTTGATTGTTTGAGGCAGGGAACCTGAATTTGAGGGAGAGTTCGATTTGGGTTCCCTGGTCGCTTTCAATTATTACACCCATGCCACTTCCCATTTTATTTGAGGAAGCATCCACATAGAGATTCCATTCTGTCGGGATTTTCGGTGTGTCCGTGAATTCCGCAATGAAGTCGGCCAAATATTGAGATTTAATGGCCGTCCAAGCTTCGTATTGAAGATCGAATTCAGACAACTCGACTACCCATTGCAAGATTCTGCTTGCCAAGACTGTTTTCTATAAGATCCCTTTTATGGGTTAGTTGGTCCGAACTCTAATGGTGTGAGCCTGGAAGTATGGGCGAAGTCGTCGTGATGTTAGTATGAGAGTGTAAGTGAACTTTTCTATTTTCTGGTAGTTCAGCTCGGATCCTTATAATGCTTTGCTGATAAAGTGTATGGGCTATTGCCCGCTGTTGTCTTCTCGGACCAGTGTTGAGGCTATTGCCCGATTTCCTACCGCGAGGTACAATATGAGTGGTTCTCCTTCCCGTGGCCGAGTTAGTATAGGTGGCCGTCCCAGGAATCTTTTGAAGTCTTGAAAGGCTTGCTCGCATTTTGCTGTCCATTCAAACTCCTTTCCCTTCCTTAGGGTGGCGTAGAAGGGGAGAGATCTTATCGCTGATCCGGCCAGGAATCTGGACAAGGCTGCCAACCTCCCGTTGAGTTGTTGTACCTCTTTGACACAAGTCGGACTTTTCATGTCGAGTATGGCCCTGCACTTATCCGGGTTTACCTCGATTCCTCTCTGTGTGATCATAAAACCCAAGAATTTACCAGCTTCTACTGCGAAGGTGCATTTTGCGGGATTGAGTCGCATGCCGTGTCGTCTTATAGTGTTGAATACTTGTGTCAGGTCGGATAATAACCACTCTTCATTTTGCGTCTTTACTAGCATGTCATCCACGTAGACTTCTATGACCTTTCCGATGTGATCCGAAAAAACATTGTTCATTAATCATTGGTAATTGGCTCCCACATTTTTAAGACCGAAGGGCATGACAATGTAGCAGTAATTTGCCTTTGGGGTTAAGAATGAGGTTTTTTCTTGGTCGGGTGTGTACATTGGGATTTGGTTATATCTCGAGTATGCATCCATGAAGGAGAGGTATTTATATCCGAAGGAGGCATCTACCAGTGCGTCGATGCTTGGGAGTGGATAAGGATCTTTTGGGCAGGCTTTGTTGAGATCAGTATAGTCAGTGCGCATTCTCCACTTCCCGTTTGACTTTTTTACCAATACGACATTAGCAAGCCATATCGGGTATTTGACTTCTCTTATGAAACCTGCTTCCAGTAGTGCTCATACTTGTTCTTCCACAGCTTGAGAGCGTTCTGGTCCTAGCTTTCTACGCTTTTGTTGTACCGGCCGAGATCCTAGGTAGACTGCTAGCTTGTGGCACATTAGCTTGGGATCTATGCCTGGCATGTCTGCGGCCTTCCATGCAAAGAGGTCGGCATTGTCTCGTAGAAACTATATGAGTGACTCTTTTATGTTTCCTTTTAGGAGTGTGCCGATATTGGTCGTTTGCTCCGGGGTATCCCCGATCTGGATTTTCTCTATTTCACCTTCGAGTTGTGGGCGGAGCTCTTCCCGCCTCTAAACTCCACCGAGCTCAATTGTGTGGAATTCTTCTCCTCTGCATCTGAGGTTTAGACTTTCGTTGTAATAGCGGCGCGCCATCTTCTGATGTTCTTTTATCGTAGCTATTCCTCCTGCAGTTGGGAACTTCATGCAAAGATGCGGAGTCGAGACTATGGCGCCGAACTTATTTAACGTTGTCCGACTTATTAGGGCATTGTAGGCTGAACTTATGTTGACTACAATGTAATCTATTTTGAGTGTTCTTGACTGACTTCCTTTTCCGAAAGTTGTGTAGAGCGAGATGTATCCCATCGGTTGAACTGGGGTATCTCCTAGCCCGAACAGGCTGTCCGGATATGCTCGGAGTTCTTTTTCTTCCAAGCCGAGTTAGTCGAAAGCAGTTTTGAATAAGATATCGGCGGAGCTCCCCTGGTCTATCAACGTGCGGTGAAGATTTGCGTTTGCCAGTATAATAATGATGACCATGGGATCGTCATGCCCTGATGCGATGCCGAATGCGTCTTCCTTGGTAAAAGTGATTGCCGGGATGTTGGGTGCTTTGATAAACCACTATTTTATGGTTTATCTTGTGCTTAATTGAGTGGATTTTATCAACTCTTCACCCACTTATTCATACTATTTGCATGGTTTTACATTTGCCTTCCTAATTATGTGCTTTGATTGAAAACATGCTTCTTTGGCCTTAAGTTCCCTATCTTTAATCCTCTCTTATTACCATTAGATGCCTTGATATGTGTGTTAAGTGTTTTCAGATATTATAGGGCATGAATGGCTCATAGGATGGAAAGGAAGAATGCAAAAATGGAAGGAAAGCATAAAACGGAGTTTGTGAAGAAACTGGAGCGACGCGACCGCATGGACGACGCGGGCGCATGCCAAGCGCGAAGAAGAAGTGACGCGGCCGCATGACTGACGCGACCGCGCGACAAGGAAGACTCCAATTGACGCGACCGTGTGACCCACACGGGACCCACGCGGACGCGTGACCCACGCGGACGCGTGACAGAGGCCACACACCAGAAATTGCAGAAAACGCTCATAGCGGATTCTGAAGCCCTTTTTGGCCCAAATCCAAGTCCAGAAGGCATAGACCAGAGGCTATAAAGTGGGGGAATGCATCCATTTATAATCATGCTCTCATAATTCACTTTCCATGATTTAGATTTAGTTTGGAGAGAGGTTCTCTCCTCTCTCTTAGGATTTAGGTAGGATTTTTAGAAATTAGGATTTAGGACTTCTCTTAGTTTTTAAGAGTGACTCTCGATCCAGGTTTAATGTCTCCTTGTTTTAAGCTTCCCTTTTATTTTATTTTACTTTGGATTGATTATTTACTTTTGCTATTTAATTTATGAATTCTTCCATGTTACAGATTATTATTTGAATTAATGTTATTTGAGGTATTTCAGTTTAATATTGCTTTCTCTTTAATTTATGTTAATGTTGCTTCCCATCTAAGGACATTTTTATTCCAGCAATTTATTTTTCCCTTTTTGGTCTTGGTTAAGAAATCAGTAACTCAACAGTTATCAAACTCAGCATAATTGATAATCGCTATCTTTGCTAATTGAACTGAACTTCAATGATCCCAACCTTTTCTTAGGAAATAAATAGGATTCGAAGGTCAACTAATTAGTCCCTTGACTTTCCTTTGCTTTAGTAAAGGTTAACTAAGTGGAATTAAGATTCAACTTTCATTATTGTTGAGAGGGATAACTAAGTTGGACTTCCAATTTCTCTTACCTTGCCTAAGGTTTCTTTACAGTTATTATTTATTTTAATTGCCATTTAATTTACTCGTCATTAAATTACTTATTCCTCATTCTTGAAACCCCAAATTTACAATCTTCATAACCAATTATAAGAACATACCTCTCTGCAATTCCTTGAGAAGACGACCCGAGGTTTAAATACTCGGTTATCAATTTATTTAGGGGTTTGTTACTTGTGACAACCAAAACGTTTGCACGAAAGGATTTTTGTTGGTTTAGAAACTATATCTACAACGCGACTATTTTTATAAAATTCTTTATTAGCAAAAATCCTAACTTCAAAATGGCGCCGTTGCCGGGAAATTGCAAACGTGTGTCTTATTATTGGTTATTGTAAATATTTTTCAAAAAAAAATTTCAGATTTTAAAATTTTTATCTTATCTTATCTTATCTTTCAAAAATCAAATTTTTTTCTTTCTAAAAAATCATATCTTTTTCAAAATCTTATCTTATCTTTTTTTCAAAAATCATATCTTTTTCAAAATCCTATCTTATCTTTTTCAAAATCTTATCTTTTTCAAAAGATTTTCTTTTTGTTAGTTTTTGTTTCTATTTTCTCCTACTATGATGAACTCTCACCCCTTTGGCTACGAGTCTGGTTACAATTATGTTGCAGGAAGAAGAAATTACAATGAGAACAGGCATCAAGGTTGGAACAATCAAAGATGGAAGGAGCCACAAGGATTTGATCAACCCTCATGGCAACAACCACCTCCAGTGGACTATCAACAACCACCACCATATGCCTATGAACCCTTTCCTCAACATAACTTTGGACCACCATACTCACAAGCCCCTTTCCACCATTCACCTCTATATGACCCTATCCCTCATCCACCATACCAACCACCTTATGAGCCAAATGAACCACACACAGAACCACCACCTTTCCAACACAACTACTCTCATGAACCACCACCTCAATATTCACCATCTCCATATCATTATCAAGATGAACCACCTTCCTATTATGAACCCTCTCTCCCAACCAATGAATCTTCATATCCACCCCAGCCTCCAATGGATGACAGACTTCGTGTTATTCTTCAAGGGCAAGAAAGGATGAATAAGAGTGTGCAAAATTTTGTGGCCGCTTTAGGCAAGTTAGTAAATCTAATAGCTTCCCAACATCTGAACACTCAAAGTACTCCCATGGCTGCATGTGGAGAATCAAAAGAAGAGCAAAGCATGAAGGAGACACTAGAAACTTCGGTGGACAATGAGGAACATGGCTTTGTATCAGAACAAGTGGATAAAACCATAATAGTTGCAGAGGAAGAAATGGTTGAAGGTTTAGGAGATGCAGAACCTCCATGGGAAAGTCCAGTCATAGAACCCTTTTCCAAGACATTTGAAATTGATGCTGAGGAGGGTGTACAACCTCCAAGGCATATCACAGTTGAAGACTTGGAAGAGGTTGATCAAGAAATGGAGATTCAAGAAGAAGAAGCACAACCTCCCATGCCCTTGGAAAGCAATGAAGAGGAGATTGAATTGGAAGAGAGCTACCAAGAGGAAGAGGTTGAAATTGAAAAAGCTTACAAAGAGGTGGAAGTTGTCAGAGAAGAGCACAAGGGAGTGGAGCTTGCAAATTCATTAGAAATATCTCTCCCAAGACCATTACCGTCGAACACAACATTCAAGTGGGTAAAATTCCTATCCTTATCCTTTACTTTCCCACTTGAATATGGGCTACTAGAGACGGATGGTCAGCTTAGAGCTCTTTTTGGCATTAAGAGTAAGAGGAAGATGGTCAGTGGTAAGAATTGTCCTGCAAGGTTCATTATGGTTGAAAGCTCAAAGCTTAAATGCAAAGGTTGGTATAGAGCTCAACTGAATGGGTCTAGGAAGCTGTTTGGTCACTGCAGTGAGAATTCAGATCACCTTTCACCAGGCTGGAAAAATGCAGATCGAGACAAATACAGGTGTAAAAGTAAGGTTTGGGATCCTGGAATCTGTTCTGACATTTGTCACCCCGGAAGCCTAAGAATCTATTTGAAGCTTCTTAAGGGCTTTACATTCCTAGTTTGGGACCCCGGAGGTTACTGGAAGTACAAACACTGGTGGGGATTCCTGGATGAATACAAGCATAAGCCACCATAACAGGGAGCTCACCAAATGTCCAACTTAAGGACTTTAACTAAAAGTGCTAGGTGGGAGACAACCCACCATGGTATGATCGTTTCTTTTTCATTTTTATCTAGTTTTATTTGTTTCCGAGTATTATTTTATCTTATTATATTGAACCTGGAGTTTTACATAACATTCATATTAGCATTGCATTCTGCATTTTTCATGCATAAAAAAAAAATTTGCCACGCGACGCGACCGCATCAGCGACGCGTTCGCGTCGCAAGGAGTGGGGAAACAATAAAAAAGAACAGAGAGTCACGCGAGAGCGTGGCTGGAGGCGTACCAATGGCACAAATCGTCCCACGCAACCGCGTCATATGGGAATAATGGCCTCCCACGCGACCGCGTGCCTCACGCGGCCGCGTGCCCTGGATTTCGACGTAAAAGGGTGCACAACCAATTGTTGTGCTAGAGTGGTGCTGGATTGGTGCTGAACGCACAATTCTACCCACGCGACCGCGTCACATTCTTCTAAAACCCACTCACGCGATCGCATGCCCCATGCGATCGCGTCACTTAAAATTTGGCACTAATAATAATTTGAACAGAGAGTTGTGCGAGCGCGAGGCTGCCCTCGCGCCAGTAGCATAAAACGGGTCACGCGACCGCGGGACCGACGCGACCGCGTCAATCAGTATAAGTGCAAGTCGCGAGACCGCGTGCCCCACGCGACCACGTCGCTTGCGTCGCACAACTTATCCTAATTTGCCAAATATCTTATCTTTTCTTCTCCAAATCCTTATTTTTCTTATTTTTCTTGTTTCTTTTCTTCCTTCTTCTTCCTTTTCTTACTTTCTTCTTCTCATCTTTTTCACCTCCATTCTATTTTATTTAATTTATTTGCATACTTTCTTCCATTGCATTTTAATTTTGTGCATCTTTTTATTTTCTTTTCTAAATTTATTAATTTTTCCATTGGTGTTACTTGTTCATATTCAACTGTTGTGTCTTTTCTGGTATTATTTTGGTACTCAGTGACTTGTTTTATACTGTTGGGTAATATTGTTTAAGTCAATGCTACTCTTTTATGATATTTGTATTAATTTTGCATTGACATGAATTAATATTATCTTGCACTCTCTTTCCCACTATTGCAAATTTTTGCACTCTTGCTTTGCCATGTACTTCTACTGTTTTCTCACTTACATGCTGTAGCTACCATGTAATTGAGACCCTTATTATCTGGCATTAATACCCATATTTTATTTTTGGGTTATTTTTCTTCTTTTCCCTCTTCTTTCAGGATGGCTACCACGAAGGGAGAGGAAAAGTTTCTTAATGGGAAGACAAACAAGTCCATTTGCATAATCTTTGGAGAAAAGCGTTAGTCGGAGAAACCCGTCCACTTGCACATCTCAGCATGCACCGAGGACGGTGCAATCTTTAAGTGTGGGGAGGTCGATACCGATCTCCATGGGTTAGTACTTTCCTATTTCAACACCAATGTTTAAATTTTCTTTGTTAAATTAGTTGCTGCATTTGCATGTTTAATTACATGTTTATTTGATTTTGTGCATTTAGTTACTACTTGGTTGAAGTAATATTTTCTTTTTCAAGAAATTTTTATAGTATTTCACTAATTTAAATTGGAAAATTTTTTGTTAAATTTGTTTGAAGTTGTATTTGGAACATGGTTTTTGAGCCAAAGAACACACAACCTGTGAGACTTTGAGCTTATTTATATGGTTACATTATTTAAGCATAAATATTTTATTCCTGTGTGTTCCCTTCTCTATGATTGTAATCTATATTTTGTTCCATTCTATATGTCCAATATTTAATATATTTACATGCTTGCATATGATTGAGGCCATTGTTTGATTCTAGCTCACTTATCCCAAAATTAGCCTACCTTTTACATCACCCTTGTTAGCCCCCTTGAGCCTTTAATTCCTTCTTATTCTATAAACCACAACACTAGCCTTAAGCAGAAAAACAAATTTAAAATCCCAAGTTGAATCATTGGTTAGCTTAAGATAGAAATTGTGTAATTGTTTAAGTGTGGGAAACCTATTGGGAACATGGATGATAAAAACAAAGGGTAGGAAGCTGAAAAGAATGAAATAATTCAAAATAAAAATTTTGGGAAGCATGCTCATGTGAAATCAAAATAATTGAATTACCATGTGCATTAAAAAAAAGAAAAAAAATTAATTCAGTATGAATAAAGGGGATACAAAAGAATTCCCCAAATGCAAAATAAAGCAATGCACATGGGACAAAATTAAAACTAATACATGAGCATGTAACATCAAAAGTGGGAAAAATATGGGAGAATAGGTAAAGAAGCTTTGCTTTACAAAGCATGTATGTTAGGTGAGATCTTAGACTAATCAAGGATTCACTTAATTAGCTCACTTAGCCTTATATATACCCTTACCTTTACCTCAGCCCCATTACAACCCTGCAAAGACCTCATGATGTTTGCATTGGTATGCTAAATATTTGTTGATTGATTAGATGAGGAACAAAAGTTTAGAAAGCATGATTAGAGAAGAGTAGAGAGATTGACTCTAGACACTTGAGAGATTTGAGCGCATATACACTACCAGTGAGGGTTCAATGCTTGATTCTATATTCCCTGCTTTCATGAGCTATCTTCTTACAAGCTTGCTTGTTTTCACTGTATGATTTGAATTAGAGAAATCTGATTTATGTTTGTCTTGAAAAGCTTATTTACCTTTAACCAAGTAGGTAGAAACATTCTGCATGTAGTTGTATTCGTATAGATAGGTTGCATTTCATACATCCTACCATTCCCCTTCATCTTTATAGCTTCTCTTGAGCTTAGCATGAGGACATGCTATTGTTTAAGTGTGGGGAGGTTGATAAACCACTATTTTATGGTTTATCTTGTGCTTAATTGAGTGGATTTTATCAACTCTTCACCCACTTATTCATACTATTTGCATGGTTTTACATTTGCCTTCCTAATTATGTGCTTTGATTGAAAACATGCTTCTTTGGCCTTAAGTTCCCTATCTTCTGTGGGAGCTCCTCGACCCAGGCTCTCTTTGCATCCTGTTGAGCAGTGGTGTTAGCTAGGGGTTCTGCCTCAATCCACTTTGTGAAGTAGTCTATTCCCACTATGAGGAATTTGACTTGTCTCGATCCTTGAGGAAAAGGTTCGAGAAGGTCGAGTCCCCATTTTGCGAACGGCCAAGGTGAGGTCACGCTGATGAGTTCCTCTGGTGGGGCGATATGGAAGTTGGCATGTTTCTGACATGATGAACATGTCTTTACAAATTCTACAGCTTCTTTTTGAAGGGTTGGCCAATAAAATTCTGCCCGAAGTACCTTTTTGGCGAGTGCCTGCGCTCCGAGGTGATTCCAACAAATGCCACTATGTACTTCTTCTAGGACCTCTTTTGTGTTGGAAGTCGGCACGCATTTTAACAGTGGTATTAAAATCCCTCTTTTGTATAGAGTATTATTTATGATGGAATAGTATTGTGCTTCCCGTTTTAACCTCTTTGTCTCTTTCTCATCTGTGGGGAGAGCTTCTGTTCTGAGGTAGTTAATTATGGGAGTCATCCATCCCTGATCGCGACCTGTTATGACTAGGACTTTTTCTTCTTATGAGATTGATGGATTCTATAGAATTTCTTGGATGAGGCTTCTATTGTTGCCCCCTGATTTGGTGCTGGCTAGTTTTGAGAGTGCATCGGCCCGGGCATTCTGTTCTCGGGGCATGTGACAAATCTTATATTCTCTGAATTGTTTGAGCTGTTCCTTGGTTTTGTCCAAGTATTTTTTCATAGTAGGATCTTTGGCTTGGTAGCTTCCTGCTATTTGTGAAGTAACTACCTGTGAGTCACTGAATATGATAAGTTTTTGAGCTCCAACCTCCCTAGCCAGCTTCAAACCAGCTAGTAGTACTTCATATTCCACTTGATTGTTTGAGGCAGGGAACCCAAATTTGAGGGATAGTTTGATTTGGGTTCCCTGGTCGCTTTCAATTATTACACCATGCCACTTCCCGTTTTATTTGAGGAACCATCCACATAGACATTCCATTCTGTCGGGATTTTCAGTGTGTCCGTGAATTCCACAATAAAGTCGGCCAGATATTGAGATTTGATGGGCATCCGAGATTCGTATTGAAGATTGAATTCGGACAACTCGACTGCCCATTGCAAGATTCTGCCTGCTGATGAGCAGATATTTTATACGCTTATTGGGGGGTAATTTCATGTAGATTTTAGTATGTTTTAGTTAGTTTTTAGTAGATTTTTATTAGTTTTTAGGCAAAAATCATATTTCTAGACTTTACTATGAGTTTGTGTGTTTTTCTATGATTTTAGGTATTTTCTAGCTGAAATTGAGGGAATTGAGCAAAAATCTTATTCAGGCTGAAAAAGGACTGCTGCTGCTGTTGGATTCTGACCTCTCTGCACTCGGAATGAAATTTTTGGAGCTACAGGAATCCAATTGGCACGCTCTCAAATGGGTTGAAAAGTAGACATCCAGGGCTTTCCAGCAATATATAATAGTCCATACTTTTCGCGAAAATAGATGACGTAAACTGGCGTTCAACGCCAGTTCCATGTTGCAGTCTGGCGTTCAGCGCCAGAAACAGGTTACAAGTTGGAGTTCAACGCTAGAAACAGGTTACAACCTGGCGTTCAACTCCAGAAACAGCCCAGGCACGTGAGAAGCTTAAGTCTCAGCCCCAGCACACACCAAGTGGGCCTCAGAAGTGGATTTCTGCACTATCCATCTTAGTTTACTCATTTTCTGTAAACCTAAGTTACTAGTTTAGTATTTAAACAACTTTTAGAGACTTATTTTGTATCTCATGACATTTTTAGATCTGAATTTTATACTCTTTGACGACATGAGTCTATAAACTCCATTGTTGGGGGTGAGGAGCTCTGCAGCGTCTCGATGAATTAATGCAATTATCTCTGTTTTCCATTCAAACACGCTTGTTCCTATCTAAGATGTTCATTCGTGCTTCACCAGGAAGAAGGTGATGATCCGTGACACTCATCACCTTCCTCAATCCATGAACATGTGCCTGACAACCACCTCCGTTCTACATTAGAATGAATGAGTATCTCTTAGATTCCTTAATCAGAATCTTCGTGGTATAAGCTAGAATTGATGGCGGCATTCATGAGAATCCGGAAAGTCTAAACCTTGTCTGTGGTATTCCGAGTAGGATTCAAGGATTGAATGGCTGTGACGAGCTTCAAACTCGCAATTGTTGGGCATAGTGACAGATGCAAAAGAATCAATAGATTCTATTCCGACATGATCGAGAACCAACAGATGATTAGTCGTACTGTGACAAAGTATTTGGACCATTTTCACTGAGAGGATGGGAAGTAGCCATTGACAACGGTGACACCCTACATACAGCTTGCCATGGAAGGAGCCTTGCGTGTGTGAAGAGGAGTACAAGAGAAAAGCTGAAATAAAGAGGACAAAACATCTCCGAAACTCCAACATATTCTCCATTATTGAGTAACAATTACTTATTCCAAACACTTTCACTTTTTACAATTAAATTCAAAAAACCTTATTGGCATCCTGACTAAGATTAATAAGATAACCATAGCTTGCGTCATACCAACAATCTCCGTGGGATAGACCCTTACTCACGTAAGGTATTACTTGGACGACCCAATGCACTTGCTGGTTAGTTGTGCGAATTGCAAAGGTGTGATTGCAATTTCGTGCACCAAGTTTTTGGCGCCGTTGCCAGGGATTGTTCGAGTTTGAACAACTAAAGGTTTATTTTGTTGCTTAGATTAGGAATAATTTATTTTTGTTGCTATAGAGCCATTAAATCTGAGTCCTTTATTTTCTTTTCAAAAATATTATTTTTCCTTATTAATTTTTAATTTTTATGTGAGTTTAGTTTTATACTTTAAGTTTGGTGTCAATTGCATATTTCATATTTTCCTTTAAATTTTCGAATTTGTGTTCTTTATTTTTCCTTGATCTTCAAACTGTTCTTGTCAAGTTTTCTTGTTTGATCTTTGATTTTTCCTATTTTGTGTATTTTTCGTGTTTTCCTTGTGTTTTTTCAAAATATTAGTTTTCAAAAAATATATTTTTTATATACAATATCAAAACACGTTACATTTATAGCTCAGTTGGCTAGAGTGTTGGCTTATGTTCTTGGCAATTGGGTATCTTCCTTTTAAGACTTTTTTCAAAAATAATTTTTCTTTGATTAAATCTTGTGCTAAACTTTAAGTTTGGTGTTTTCTTGTTAATCTTTCTTTAATTTTTGAAAATTTTATTGTGATTTTCTAAAAATTTTAAGTTTGGTGTTCTTTCTTTTGTTCTTGGTGTTCTTGTGAATCTTCAAGATGTTCTTGAGTTTTCTTGTGTTTTGATCTTAAAATTTTTTAAGTTTGGTGTTCCTTGGTGTTTTCCCTCCAAAATTTTCGAAAACAAGGAGCATTAGATCTAAAAATTTTAAGTCTTGTGTCTTTTGTGCATTTTTCTCTTTCATCATAAAATTTAAAATTCAAAAAAATATCTTTTCTAACTAATTTTAAGCCATATTTTCGAACTAAAAAAAATTTAGATTTCAATTTCAAGATTTTTCAAACCTTATCCTTTTAAGATTTAAAAAAAAAATTTATATCTTTTTCGAAAATATCCTAACCACTTTCTCTCTCCTCACTTTTTCAAAAATCTTCATAAAATATTTTTAAATTCTTTTTTTATTTTTGTTTATTTTTAATTTTATTGTCATCTTTATTCTATTTTATTTTATTATTATTATTTCGAAATTTTTATATATAATAAAATAAATAAAATAAATTTACATCATCTCCCTTTCTCCATTATGGACTTAAGTGGAAATGAACAGTCCAGAAGGACTCTGGGGTCATATGCTAACCTCACTACTGCTTCATACGAGAGTAGTATCTGTATACCCTCCATCGGAGTCAGTAGTTTTGAGTTGAATCCTCAGCTCATTATCATGGTGCAGCAAAGTTGGCAGTATTCTGGTCTTCCACAGGAAGAACCTACAGAGTTTTTGACATAGTTTTTACAAATTGCTGACACAGTACATAATAAGGAAGTAGATCAGGATGTCTACAGATTGTTACTATTTCCATTTGCTGTAAAGGACCAAGCTAAGAGGTGGTTAAATAACTAACCTAAGGACAGCATAAATACATGGAAACAGCTGTCAGAAAAATTCCTGAATCACTATTTTCCTCCAAAACGGATGACACAGCTAAGGCTGAGCATCTAAGGCTTCAAACAAGGAGATAATGAATCCCTTTATGATGCATGGGAGAGATACAGAGAGATGCTAAGAAAATGTCTCTCTGAAATATTTTCAAAGTGGGTGCAGTTAGACATCTTCTACTATGGGCTTATAGAAAGAGCTCAAATTTCTCTAGACCACTCAGCTGGTGGATCTATACACATGAGAAAGACAATAGAAGAAGCTCAAGAGCTTATTGATACAGTTGCTAGAAATCAGCATCTGTACCTAAGCAGTGAATCTTCCATCATTGAAGAGGCTAAAACAGTAATTGTTGAACTCAGTACTGCAGATCAAGCTGCTAAATTCAATCAGCAATTAGATTTTCTAACAAAACAGTTAGCCAAATTCAAGGAGATACTACAAGAAACAAGAATTGCTAATATGAATATGGAAGTACAGTTGAAGCAAACAGAACAGCAGTTATCAAAACAAATAACAGAAGAGTGCCAAGCAGTTCAATTAAGAAGTGGGAAAACATTAAATACCTTACTTCAAGGTAGCAGGAAGCCAAGAAATGAGCAAACCACCCAAAATCCATCTGAGGACAATAAGAGCCCAGAGAAGAATAATCCTGGCACTCAAACGCCAGAAAATGGGTTGAAAGCTAGTGTTGAACGCCCAAATCATGCTCAGTCTTGGCAATCAACGCCAGAAACAAGCAAGGAATTGGCGTTGAACGCCCAAAGGAAGCACAGTTCTGGCGTTCAAATGCCAGAAACAGGCAAGGAGTTGGTGTCTAATGCCACTCCAGCTTCCACCCCTGGCATTCAAACGCCAGTGGGAGATCAGACACATAAAAGTGTTGATAGCAACCCCTCTAAAAAGGCTTCTCAACCCACATCTGTGGGCAATAAACCTACAACAAGTAAGGTTGAGGAATACAAAGCCAAAATGCCTTATCCTTAGAAACTCTGCCAAGCGAAACAGGATAAGCAATTTGCCCGCTTTGCAGACTATTTCAGGACTCTTGAAATAAAGATTTTGTTTGCAGAGGCACTTGAGCAAATACCCTCTTATGCTAAGTTCATGAAAGAAATCTTAAGTCATAAGAAGAATTGGAGGGAATCTGAAAAAGTTTACCTCACTGAAGAATTCAGTGCAGTCATTCTGAAAAGCTTACCTGAGAAGCTTAAAGATCCCAGAAGCTTTATAATACCATGCACATTAGAGGGTACTTGTACCAAGCAAGCTCTATGTGATCTTGGGGCAAGTATCAACCTAATACCTGTATCTACTATCAAAAAGCTTGGTTTGACTGAAGAAGTCAAACCAACCCTGATATGTCTCCAACTTGCTGATGGCTCCATTAAATACCCATCAGGCATGATTGAAGACATGATTGTCAAGGTTGGGCCATTTGCCTTTCCTACTGACTTTGTGGTGCTGGAAATGGAGGAGCACAAGAGTGCAACTCTCATTCTAGGAGGACCTTTCCTAGCAACTGGTTGAACCCTTATTGACGGCCAAAAAGGGGAAGTAACCTTGAGAGTCAATGAAGATGAGTTCAAGTTGAATGTTGTCAAAGCTATGCAGCATCCAGACACCCCAAACGACTGCATGAGCATTGATATTATTATCTCTCTGGTAAAAGAGGTCAATATGACTGAGAGTCTGTTCAGCCTGATCTGGAGGAATCAGAGAGAATAATAGAACCTCTGAAAATCCCTCAGGAAGAGGAGAAACCTCCTAAACTCGAGCTCAAACCATTACCACCATCCCTGAAATATGCATTCCTGGGAGAAGGTGATACCTTTCCTGTAATCATAAGCTCTACCTTAGAACCACAGGAAGAGGAAGCACTAATTCAAGTGCTAAGGACACATAAGACAGCTCTTGGGTGGTCCATCAGTGATCTTAAGGGCATTAGCCCAGCCAGGTGCATGCACAAAATCCTATTGGAGGGTGGCGCTAAGCCAATGGTTCAACCATAGAGGCGGCTAAATCCAGCCATGAAGGAGGTGGTGCAAAAGAAGGTCACTAAGTTACTAGAGACTGGATTATTTATCCTATTTCTGATAGCCCCTGGGTAAGCCCTGTCCAAGTCGTCCCTAAGAAGGGTGGCATGACAGAGGTTCATAATGAAAAAAATGAACTGGTTTCTACAAGAGCAGTTACAGGGTGGCGTATGTGTATTGATAATAGAAGGCTCAATACAGCTACTAGAAAGGATCATTTTCCTTTACCCTTCATAGACCAGATGCTAGAAAGACTAGCAGGTCATGAATACTACTGCTTCCTAGATGGATATTCAGGTTATAATCAAATTGCAGTAGATCCCCAGGATCAAGAGAAAATAGCATTCACATGTCCATCTGGAGTATTTGCAGACAGAAGGATGCCATTTGGTCTGTGCAATGCACCTGTAACCTTTCAAAGGTGCATGCTCTTAATTTTCTCTGATATGGTGGAAAATTTTCTGGAAGTCTTCATGGATGAATTTTTAGTATTTGGAGACTCATTCAGCTCTTGTCTTGACCATCTAGCACTTGTTCTAGAGAGGTTCCAAGAGACTAACCTGGTTTTAAACTGGGAGAAATGTCACTTTATGGTGACTGAAGGAATTGTCCTTGGGCACAAAATTTCGAACAAGGGAATAGAAGTGGATCAAGCTAAGGTAGAGGTAATTGAAAAATTACCACCACCTGCCAATGTTAAGGCAATCAGAAGCTTTCTGGGGCATGCAGGATTTTATAGGAGGTTTATAAAGCATTTTTCAAAAATTGCCAAACCTCTGAGTAATTTGCTAGCTGCTGACACGCCATTTATCTTTGATAAAGAGTGTCTGCAAGCATTTAAAACTCTGAAAGCTAAGCTGGTCACAGCACCAGTCATCTCTGCACCAGACTGGACATTACCATTTGAATTAATGTGTGATGCCAATGACCATGCCATTGGTGAAGTGTTAGAACAAAGGCATGACAAGCTTCTGCACATCATTTATTATGCCAGTCGTGTTCTAAATGACACACAGAAGAACTACACAACCACAGAAAAAAGTGTTACTTGCAGTGGTTTACGCCATTGACAAGTTCAGATCTTATTTAGTAGGATCAAAAGTGATTGTGTGCACTGATCATGCTGCTCTTAAATATCTACTCACAAAATAGGATTCAAAACCCAGACTCATAAGATGGGTGTTGCTTCTGCAAGAGTTTGATATAGAAATAAGAGACAGAAAAGGGACAGAGAATCAAGTAGCAGATCACCTGTCCCGAATAGAACCAGTAGAAGGGTGTCCCTCCATCTTACTAAGATCTCTGAAAACTTTCTGGATGAGCAACTCTTTGCCATCCAGGATGTGCCATGGTTTGTAGACATTGCAAACTACAAGGCAGTAAGATTCATACCCAAATAGTACAGTAGGCAGCAATCAAAGAAGTTGATCACAGATGCAAAGTACTATCTTTGGGATGAACCATATCTCTTCAAGAGATGTGCAGACGAAGTAATCCGTAGATGCATGCCTAAAGAAGAAGCACAGAAGATCCTCTGGCACTACCATAGATCACAGTATGAAAGACATTTTGGAAGTGAGCGAACAGCCACTAGAGTCCTCCAATGTGGCTTCTACTGGCCTACTCTCTATAAAGATTCCCGAGTGTTTGTACTTAATTGTGACAGTTGCCAAAGATCTAGCAATCTGCCTCACAGTTATGCCATGCCTCAACAAGGGATCTTGGAGATTGAGTTGTTTGATGTATGGGGTATTGACTTCATGGGGCCTTTCCCACCATCATACTCAAACACTTATATTTTGGTGGCAGTGGATGCAGTGGATTATGTATCCAAATGGGTGAAAGCTATTGCAACACCCACTAATGACACTAAGACAGTGCTAAAATTCCTCCAAAAACACATCTTCAGCAGATTTGGTACCCATAGAGTATTAATCAGTGATTGGGGCACTCATTTTTGTGATAAACAGCTTTACTCTGCTTTGGTTCGATATGGAGTTAGCCACATGGTAGCCACTCCATATCATCCACAGACAAATGGGCAAGTTGAAGTCTCCAACAGAGAACTTAAAAGAATCCTGGAATGGACTGTGATTAACCGTAGAATGGATTGGGCAAGAAGCTTGGATGATGCTCTGTGGGCATACAAAACAGCATTCAAGACTCCTATAGGAACTTCTCCATACCAGCTCGTGTATGGAAAAGCCTGTCACTTGCCAGTGGAACTGGAACATAAGGCCTACTGGGCAACCAGATTCCTAAACCTCGATGCCAAGTTAGCTGGAGAAAAATGATTGCTCAAGTTAAATGGGCTAGAGGAATTTAGACTCAATGCTTTCGAGAATGCAAAAATTTACAAAGAGAAAGCAAAAAGATGGAATGACAAGAAGCTGTCATCCAGAGTCTTTGAGCCAGGGCAGAAAGTTCTGTTGTTTAATTCTAGGCTCAGATTATTCCCCGGAAAATTGAAGTCTTGGTGGAGAGGTCCATATGTGATTACAAGTGTGTCACCATATGGATACGTAGAGCTTCAGGATAATGATTCTAACAAAAAGTTCATTGTTAATGGACAGAGAGTTAAACATTACCTTGAAAGCAATTTTGAGCAAGAATGCTCAAAACTGAGACTTGATTAAAGCTTAGTAATAGTCCAGTTAAAGACAACAAAGAAGCGCTAGCTGGGAGGCAACCCAGCCATTTACTAGGCTTATTTGTTAATTAATTGATTTTTACAGGTTTATGTCAATTATCTTCAAGGTAAAATAGCAATTTCTTGAATTCACTGAGTTACAAAAGGATTCAGAGGATAAAACAGGAAAAAGAAGCTCATTAGTGCGAAAAAAGCCAGTAAGAGCTGTTTTGGGCGCTGAACGCCCAAAAGAAGCACTCACTGGGCGTTCAATGCTAGTAAGAATAGCCATCTGGGCATTGAACGCCAGAAGGGAGCATCTTCTGGGCATTGAACGCCAGAAAGAAGCACCTTCTGGGCGTTCAACGCCAGATTTATAGCGTCCCGGGCGTTCAGAAAAACGCCCAGTGACAAAGGAGTTTCTGGCAACAGCTAGGAAGAATAGCCATCTGGGCATTGAACGCCCAGCTAGAAGCAACAGCTAGGCGTTGAACGCCCAGAAGAAGCTGCAAATGGGCGTTAAACGCCCAAAACATGCAGTGTTTGGGCGTTTAACACCAGGATGGTGGGGAGGAGGTAAATTCATTTTTACTTCACAATTTTTAAATTTTTTATGTTTCAATTCATGATTTCTTGCATAAACATTTTACAAACTCTCATCCTTCAATTCCAAAAATTTTAATCCTAATTTCTAAAATCACTTTTTCAAAAATATCAAATGTATCTTAATCCATAAACACAAATCTTTTTCCAATCCAATCCAACTTTTTTTCAAATTTTTCAAAACTCAATTATCTTTTAAAATCTTTTTCAAACTAAAAATTCAGATTTATCTTTTCCAAATATCATTCACAACTTTTTATTTTTAAATTATATCTTTTTCTTATCATATTTATCTTTTACAAATCATATCTTCTATCTTATCTTTTTAAAATTTTCGAAAAACCCACCCCTCCCTTTTAAATCCACATTCGGCTCCCCTCCTCTCATCCACCATTCGACACTAGCTCTCCTTCTATCCCTCTCCTTTCTTTTCTTTTGCTTGAGGACAAGCAAACCTCTAAGTTTGGTGTGTTTATCCGTGATCACTAAATCATACCCACTAAGATAATGGCTTCTAAAGGAAAACAACCCAATCAAAGAGGCAAGAAATAGAGTATTCCAAAACCACTTTGGAATTAAGGGAAGTTCTTAACCAAAGAACATTCAGACCATTACTACAAAATAATGGGTCTAAGATCAGTGATCCTGGAAGTCAAATTCGATTTGAAAGAAGATGAATATCCGGAGATCCAAGAGCAAATTCGAAACAGGAACTGGGAAATCCTAGCTAATCCTGAAACAAAAGTGGGAAGGATTATGGTTCAGGAGTTTTACGCTAATTTGTGGCAAAGAGACAGGCATAGAATATCTGGAACTGCTCTCTATGACTATCGGACCTTGGTCAGAGGAAGGATTGTTCACATCCACCCTGACAAAATCAGGGAGATCTTTAAGCTACCTCAGCTGAAAGATGACCCAGACTCCTTTAATAGGAGAATGATGAGAACAAACAAGGGCCTGGACAAGATTCTAGAGGATATATGCATCCCTGGAGCCAGGTGGACCACCAGCACCAAGGGCGTCCCAAATCAACTCAAGAGAGAAGATCTCAAACCAGTCGCCAGAGGATGGCTAGACTTCATTGGGCGTTCTATATTGCCCACTAGCAACCATTCTGAAGTCACCGTTAAAAGAGTAGTGATGATCCATTGCATTATGTTGGGAAAAGAAGTGGAAGTTTATCAACTAATTTCATGTGAACTTTACATAATTGCAAACAAGAACTCCAAAGATGCCAAGTTGGCTTATCCAAGCTTAATTTCTATGCTCTGCAAAGATGCTGGAGTGAGGATGGGAATAACTGAGTATATCTCAGTTGAGCGGCCAATCACTAAAACCACAATGGAAAAACAACAAGTGCAGGATGACCCCATCAAGAGGAGAGCATAGGAATTTCTCCCGGAAATCCCTCAATTTGAATATTGGGAATATCTTGAAGCATTTGTTACCAAGTTGCAAGAAGCTATGGACCAAATAAAGGAAGAACAGAATAATCAAAATAGCATGCTTTGCAAATTGCTTAGGGAACAAGAAGAGTAAGGGCGTGACTTAAAGGAACTGAAGCGTCAGAAATTATCTCTTGATGGACCAAAGTGGTGGCAATACTTTTTGTCTTCTGAATGAATGTCTGAACAGTGCATATTTTTGATATTGAATTTTATGAATGTTAAAATTGTTGGGTCTTGAAAGAATGATGAACAAGAGAAATATTATTGCTGATCTGAAAAATCATGAAATTGATTCTTGAAGCAAAAAAAAGCAGTGAAAAAAAAATTTACAAGGAATCATTGGATAAAGAAAAAGAAAAAGCCAATACCCCTTAAAACCAAAAGGCAAGGGTGAAAAGGATCCAAGGCTTTGAGCATCAATGGATAGGAGGGCCCAAGGGAATAAATCCAGGCCTAAGCGGCTAAATCAAGCTGTCCCTAACCATGTGCTTGTGGCATGCAGGTCCAAGTGAAAAACTTGAGATTGAGTGGTTAAAGTCGTGATCCAAGGCAAAAGAGTGTGCTTAAGAACTCTGGACACCTCTAATTGGGGACTTTAGCAAAGCTAAGTCACAATCTGAAAGGGTTCACCCAGTTATGTGTCTGTGGCATTTATGTATCCGGTGGTAATATTGAAAAACAAAGTGCTTAGGGCCACGACCAAGACTCATAAAGTAACCGTGTTCAAGAATCAACATACTAAACTAGGAAAATCAATAATACTATCTGAATTCCGAGTTCCCATGGATGCCAACCATTCTGAACTTCAAAGGATAAAGTGAGATGCCAAAATTGTTCAGAAGCAAAAAGCTACTAGCCCCGCTCATCTAATTAGAATCTGAGCTTCACTTGAAACTCTGAGATATTATTGTTTCTTGATTTCTTTTTATCCTATTTTATTTATCTAGTTACTTAAGGACAAGCAACAATTTAATTTTGGTGTTGTGATGAGTGGATATTTTATACGCTTTTTGGGGGTAATTTCATGTAGATTTTAGTATGTTTTATTAGTTTTTAGGGAAAAATCATATTTCTGGACTTTACTATGAGTTTGTGTGTTTTTCTGTGATTTCAGGTATTTTCTGGCTGAAATTGAGGGAGCTGAGCAAAAATCTAATTCAGGCTGAAAAAAGACTGCTGATGCTGTTGGATTCTGACCTCTCTGTACTCGGTATGAAATTTTTGGAGCTACAGGAATCCAATTGGCACAATCTTAATTGGGTTGGAAAGTAGACATCTAGGGCTTTCCAGCAATATATAATAGTCCATACTTTGTGTGAAAATATACGATGTAAACTGGCGTTCAAAGACAGTTCCATGTTGCAGTCTGGCGTTCAGCGCCAGAAACAGGTTACAAGTTGAAGTTCAACGCCAGAAACAGGTTACAACCGGCGTTCAACTCCAGAAACAGCCCAGGCACATGAGAAGCTTAAGTCTCATCCCCAGCACACACCAAGTGGGCCCGAGAAGTGGATTTCTGCACTATCCATCTTAGTTTACTCATTTTCTGTAAACCTAGGTTACTAGTTTAGTATTTAAACAACTTTTAGAGACTTATTTTGTATCTCATGACATTTTTAGATCTGAATTTTATACTCTTTGATGGCGTGAGTCTCTAAACTCCATTGTTGGGGTGAGGAGCTCTGCAGCATCTCGATGAATTAATGCAATTATCTCTGTTTTCCATTCAAACACGCTTGTTCCTATCTAAGATGTTCATTCGCGCTTTACCATGAAGAAGGTGATGATCCGTGACACTCATCACCTTCCTCAATCCAAGAATGTGTGCCTGACAACCACCTCCGTTCTACATTAGATTGAATGAGTATCTCTTAGATTCCTTAATCAGAATCTTCGTGGTATAAGCTAGAATTGATGGCGGCATTCATGAGAATCCGGAAAGTCTAAACCTTGTCTATGATATTCTGAGTAGGATTTAAGGATTGAATGGCTGTGACTAGCTTCAAACTCGCGATTGTTGGGCGTAGTGACAGATGCAAAAGAATCAATAGATTCTATTCCGACATGATCGAGAACCAACAGATTATTAGCCGTGATGTGACAGAGCATTTGGACCATTTTCACTGAGAGGATGGGAAGTAGCCATTGACAACGGTGACACCCTACATACAGCTTGCCATGGAAGGAGCCTTGCGTGTGTGAAGAGGAGTACAAGAGAAAAGCTGAAATAAAAAGGACAAAGCATCTCCGAAACTCCAACATATTCTCCATTATTGAGTAACAATTACTTATTCCAAACACTTTCACTTTTTACAATTAAATTAAAAAAAACTTTGTTGGCATCCTGACTAAGATTAATAAGATAACCATAGCTTGCTTCATACCAACATTCTTCGTGGGATCGACCCTTACTCACGTAAGGTATTACTTGGACGACCCAGTGCACTTGCTGGTTAGTTGTTCGGATTGCAAAGGTGTGATTGCAATTTCGTGCACCACCTGCCAAGTCTGTTTTCTGTAAGATCCCTTTTATGGGCTAGTTGGTCCAAACTCTAATGGTGTGAGCCTAGAAGTATGGGCGAAGTCGTCGTGATGTTAGTATGAGAGTGTAAGCAAACTTTTCTATTTTCTGGTAGTTCAGTTCGGATCCTTATAATGCTTTGCTGATAAAATATATGGGCTGTTGCCCGCTGTTGTCTTCTTGGACTAGTGTTGAGGATATTGCCCGATTTCCTACCACGAGGTACAATATGAGTGGTTCTCTTTCCCGTGGCCGAGTTAGTATAGATGGTCGTCCCAGGAATCTTTTGAAGTCTTGAAAGGCTTGCTCGCATTCCGCTGTCCATTCAAACTCCTTTCCCTTCCTTAGGGTGCGTAGAAGGGGAGAGATCTTATCGCTGATCCGGCCAGGAATCTGGACAAGGTTGCCAACCTCCCGTTGAGTTGTTGTACCTCTTTGACACAAGTCGGACTTTTCATATCGGGTATGGCCCTGCACTTATCCGGGTTTGCCTTGATTCCTCTCTGTGTGATCATAAAACCTAAGAATTTACCAGCTTCTACTGCGAAGGTGCATTTTGCAGGATTGAGTCGCATGCCGTATCGTCTGATAGTGTTGAATACTTGTGTCAAGTCGGATAATAACAACTCTTCGTTTTGTGTCTTTACTAGCATCTCATCCACGTAGACTTCCATGACCTTTCCGATGTGATCCGAAAAAACCTTGTTCATTAATCTTTGGTAAGTGGCTCCCGCGTTTTTAAGACCGAAGGGCATGACAATGTAGCAGTAATTTGACTTTGGGGTTAAGAATGAGGTTTTTTCTTGGTCGGGTGGGTACATTGGGATTTGGTTATATCTTGAGTATGCATCCATGAAGGAGAGGTATTTATATCCGGAGGAGGCATCTACCAGTGCGTCGATGCTTGGGAGTGGATAAGGATCTTTTGGGCAGGCTTTATTGAGATTGGTATAGTTAGTGCACATTCTCCACTTCCCGTTTGACTTTTTTACCAATACGACATTAGCAAGCCATAGCGGGTATTTGACTTCTCTTATGAAACCTGCTTCCAGTAGAGCTCGTACCTGTTCTTCCACAGCTTGAGAGCGTTCTGGTCCTAGCTTTCTATGCTTTTGTTGTACCGGCCGAGATCTTGGGTAGACTGCTAGCTTGTGGCACATTAGCTTGGGATCTATGCCTGGCATGTCTGCGGCCTTCCACGCAAAGAGGTCGGCATTGTCTTGTAGAAACTGTATGAGTGATTCTTTTATGTCTCCTTTTAGGAGTGTGCCGATATTGGTCGTTTGCTCCTGGGTATCCCCGATCTGGATTTTCTCTATTTCACCTTCGGGTTGTTGGCGGAGCTCTTCCCGCCTCTGAACTCCACCGAGCTCAATTGTGTGAAATTCTTCTCCTCTGCCTCTGAGGTTTAGACTTTCATTGTAACAGCGGCATGCTATCTTCTGATATGCTTTTATCATAGCTATTCCTCCTGCAGTTGGGACCTTCATGCATAGATGCGAAGTCGAGACTATTGCGCCGAGCTGATTTAACGTTGTCCGACCTATTAGGGCATTGTAGGCTAAACTTACGTCGACTACAATGTAATCTATTTTGAGTGTTCTTGACTGACTTCCTTTTCCAAAAGTTGTGTGGAGCGAGATGTATCCCATCGGTTGAACTGGGGTATCTCCTAGCCCGAACAGGTTGTCTGGATATGCTCGAAGTTCTTTTTCTTCCAAGCCAAGTTTGTCGAAAGCAGTTTTAAATAAGATATCAGCGGAGCTCCCCTGGTCTATCAACGTGCGGTGAAGATTTGCGTTTGCCAGTATAATAATGATGACCATGGGATCGTCATGCCCTGATGCGATGCCGGATGCGTCTTCCTTGGTAAAAGTGATCGCGGGGATGTCGGGTGCTTTCTCCTTTCCTACGACGTGATATACATCTTTGAGATGTCTTTTGCGAGATGATTTGGAGATTCCTCCCCCGGCAAATCCATCGTGTATCATGTGGACATGTCTTTCTTGCGTTCGAGGTGATCGCGCAGTTGGTCCGACATCTTCTGCTCTTCTTCTTTTTCTTTGTTCATCATCATGGGTGGCCAGATATCGATCTAGCTTTCCTTCTCGTACGAGCTTTTCTATGACATTTTTTAAGTCGAAACACTCATTGGTGGAGTGCCCGCGGATCCGTTGGTATTCACAATATTCGGCCCAGTTTCCCCCTCCTTTTTGCCTTTGAGTGGCTGAGCTGGTGGTATTTTTTCCGTGTTGCAAACCTCTCTATACACATCCACAAGAGATACCCAAAGAGGGGGTGTAATTGTGGTAATTTTTTTATTTTCTCTCCATGTCGATCTTCCTTCTTTCTGGAATCTTTGTCTTTATCCCGGGGGGTGAATCCGGCCTTCGAGGTCACTCCTAATTGGGAGTTTTCCTCCATGTTGATGTACTTTTCCGCTCGTTCCTGCACCTCGTTCAGAGATGTGGGGTATTTTTTTGATATAGATTGACTAAAGGGCCCTTCTCGTAAGCCATTAATGAGGCCCATAATAGCGGCTTCTGTTGGCAGGTTCTGTATATCCATGCATGTCTTGTTGAATCTTTCCATGTAGTTGCACAGGGTTTCCCGTTCTCCTTGTCTGATTCCCAGTAAGCTCGGAGCATGTTTAGCTTTGTCCTTTTTGATGGAGAATCTGGCCAGGAATTTCTTAGCCATGTCACCAAAACTTGAGATGGACCTAGGAGGGAGGTTGTCGAACCATTTAATTGTTGTTTTTGTTAAAGTAGTTGGAAAGACTTTGCAACGAACTGCATCTAAGGCATCAGTGAGATACATTCTACTTCTGAAATTGCTGAGATGATGGTTGAAATCTGTAGTGCCATCGTATAAGGTCATGTCTGGGAGTTTAAAGTCCTTTGGGATTTTCGTCTTCATGATCTCCTTGGTGAATGGGTCTTGCTCCTTGCGGGCGCTATTTTCGGGAGTGGATCGGCTGGCTTTAGTCTTGACATCGGCTTCAAGTTTTAGGAGTTTGTTCTCCAATTCCCGGCGTCGCCTTATTTCCCTTTGTAGGTCCTTCTCGGCCTCTCGTTGATGTAGGGCTTCTTCTTCAAGTTATTTTAACCGGTCTTGAAATGCATCCATGGCTCCCTCATTTGGGGAGTTCTTCTTGTTGTCGATTTGGGAAGTATCTTTTGGTGTGGTGTTCGTATTTTTATGCGGCGTTCTTTCCTCTAGATCTGAGGTGTGGTCGTTGTCATGGTCGTCCGCCATGGTGATGGGATGACTTCCAGGTTCCCCGACAACGGCGCCAATGTTCCGAGGGTTACCTGAAATCGTAGGTCGATCTCGGACGAGATCTTCTGTACTAGTCGGAGCTGCTGTGTCCAACTTGATGATGGTGGCTAGAGCTGCTGTGTCTGACTTTTTGGACTTGGTGGTGGTGCTGATCCTTCGTCCCCGGAGGGTGGGGGTACCTGCAAGGGACTCCGATGCTTAAGTTAGCAAGGGTATTAAGCAGGTATTGAGTAGAATCAGAGTATGAGTTATACCTGGGTGCTCCAGTATATTTATAATGGTGTGGAGTGACCCTTCTGGAGATAAGATAGTTATCTTATCTTATCTTTGAGTGAAGTCATCTTATCTTTAAGGGAACCGCCTTATCTTTCTTTAGGCTTTGCCGCCTTTAGATTTGGGCTGTGTCCCTTCGTTTGGAACTTTTTAGGCCTCTGTAGCAGTTTGGCCGAGCTCTTTGAGAAGAAGTCGGGTCATCCTGACCTGAAGAGGTCGGTCGCTGTGACTGTAGAACATCCCGGGTCGGACAGCTTTGACCCAGGGTATGAACAATAAGAATAAGCATGAATTGAATAGAAAACAGTAGTAATTGCATTAATACTCGAGGAACAACGAAGCTCCACACCTTAATCTATGGTGTGTAGAATCTCCACCGTTGAAAATACATAAGTGATGGTCCAGGCATGGCCGAATGGGCAGCCCCCTGAAGGTCTAAAATTGCATACACTGATTAAAGATCCATCCAAAGACTCCGAATACAATAGTAAAAAGTTCTATTTATACTAAACTAGTTGCTAGGGTTTACAGAAATAAGTCTAAGTGCAGAAATCCACTTCCGGGGCCTACTTTGGTGTGTGCTTGGGCTGAGCTTGAGCTTTACATGTGCAGAGGCTTCTCTTTGGGTTAAACGCCAAGTTGTAACGTGTTTTGGGCGTTTAACTCTGGTTTGTGACGTGTTTCTAGCGTTTTACTTCAGAATGCAGCTTGGAACTGGCATTGAACGCCAGTTTGCGTCATTTAAGCTCGAATAAAGTATGGACCATTATATATTGGTGGAAAGCCCTGGATGTCTACTTTCCAATGCAATTAAGAGCGCATCATTTGAAGTTCTGTAGCTCTAGAAAATCCATTTCGAGTGCAGGGAGGTCAGAATCCAACAGCATCAGTAGTCCTTTTTCAGCCTGAATCAGATTTTTGCTCAGGTCCCTCAATTTTAGCCAGAAAATACCTGAAATTATAGAAAAACACACAAACTCATATTAAAGTCCAGAAATGTGAATTTTGCATAAAAAATAATAAAAACATCTCTAAAAGTAGCTAGATCTTACTAAAAACTACCTAAAAACAATGCCAAAAATCGTATAAATTATCCGCTCATCAAGTTATATACATATAGTTATATATAAAAGTACACAAAACAAAGTCCGAAAATAATCCACTTTGCTGCAAAACACCAGACGCCTAGTGAGGTGCCTCTCGACCTGCATATGAAAAACAACAATACGGTATGGGATGAGAACCGGGGGTTCTTAGTATGGTTAAGGTGCCCACATATATAATAAATAAGGCCCTGAGAAAGACAGAGGCAATCCTAAAACTCCGACACTCGGATTATAAAACTTAAAGACTTAAAATAGTATCCATAAACAAAGGTGGTTTTCTAAGGATTCCTAAACTTAACCAAAACCTTAACCTAATCATCCATCATCCTATTTCCTCCAAAGCCTCCATCTCTAGTGGAATCACACAGCCAAGCAAGCAAACAAAGAAAACACAGGTAGTTTACAGATATAGCAAACAGAACACATAGCAATTAAACATGAATATCAATTAGACAAACCCAAGAATGCAAACTAAAACAAACAAACAAATTCACATGAAGTATGTTTGTCCTATGGCTATTGATATCAACTGTCGGTTACATAGCCAACCCGACATGTCCTGGTAGCTAACCATGGACAATCCCTCTGTACGCGCATCCCCAAGCTCAAAAATAAACCATGGGACGGAACCCAAGTTGACATGGGAGAGACAACACCCCAAACTCAATAATATTCCATGGAAAGAATCCCAAGCTGACATGGGGGAGACAACACCCCAAGCTCAATAATATTCATTTATGCATGCCCATGGGAGAACCCGAAAAGTTAAAGTGCCCGGTCACATCTTATGTACAAGGGGTTAACAAATGTCTCAAGAATAATCAATTATATCTCATATCATTTTCATTCTCAACAATAATTCATAGCTCATCTCATCGTTCTCAGTTAATTCACATCATCAATTATCTCATACATCATGTTCAATATTACGCTACTCTCTTAATTGCCTCATATACCACTTTCATTATCTTTATCAAATCAAGTACCATCTTCTCCAACCACATATTACCTTTTAAAAATCTTTCTTTATCTCCAAGTTACCACATTTTCCTAACTTTATCTTATTACTAGACATACTACTAAGGTGTAGGGGCTAAAAGAGTAAAAATAGAGGTTTAGAGGTTCAAAATTAAGCTTGAAACACAAAATTCATGTTTGCTGAAACAGGGCCACGCGTACGCGTGGAAGTACAATTTGCCCATTTCGCGTATGCATTACCTCGTCCGCGTATGCATGCATCCCAAACAGAAACGCCCATCCGCGTATGGAGGGGTTTGCGTATGCATGCATTGCAGATTAGTCAAAAATGACTAAGTCTGCGGAATTTCAGTTTTACATACCGAACTTCTGACGTGCATAACTTTCTCGTTTTAAAATATTTTTCATTTGTTCTTTGAACGGCATAAACTGCATGGACCCAATTTTTATATGGAACAAGTTTGAAACAATTTGGGGTCCGAAAGCCGAGTTATGGCTCGCCGAAGTTTGGCCAAAAATCAATTTTTCACAAAAGTGCTCCAACCTCTATTTTCATCAATTCACCATTCAAAACCAACTTTCTATGCTCATAATCAATATCAAGACATACCTTATCATAGCTCCAAAATCTATCACACCCTTACCTCAACCTTCTCAATCAAGTCAACCTTCCACATCCCAATCAACATACACTTAGCTCATTATATATCATTATAAACATCACACTTCAACTTCAACAATCAACCTTCACAATTCAATTCACTTTCTTCTCTCAATAATCCAACATCAAACATTCAACAATACACATATCTATCATCTTATCATAACTAATCACTCAAATACCAATTTTTCCTTCAATTCAAATTAATTCATCATCATACATCAATTCTCAACTTATCAACATTCGTATTCACAATTATCCATAATAAATCATCACAATTTATCAATTTTTGTTAAAGCCACTATCATTAAGATAAACATATATTCCAACCTATCCTATGGTCATCTAGCCTATGTTTTCATGAGACATTACATATTAAATATGAGAAACTAACACCATACCTTGGCTGATTTTTCGATAAACCCGGAACACTTCAAGCGTTCCCGCACCCCAAGCTTATCAACACAGCTCCTCACCAAGGAACCTAGCTTCCAAAATCGATCTCAAGACCCATATCCTCAAATTAATTCCACTTCTCAACCAATTTCCAATCTAACAACATAATTACCACTATAATTAACATAGAATTCTCTAACTCAATATTTCACAAGGAAATTGAGGAAGCATATCTTGTCCACAACTCAAGTGAGCTAAACCCAACAAAATTCGCAGGCTAACCCGAACCTAAACACCAAAATTAAACAAAATTTAACATGGATGCACATTGAATTTCGAAATTGGGAAGGAGAGAATTTGAAACTAGGAAGTTATGGCATTTAATTATGGAGTGGGGGTTTGGTTGCATGGAAGTGTTCTTCTTTTCCCCCAATTCAGTTTCAGCGTGCTTCCCACTTTGGAAGGGGAGAAAAGACTGATCCATGTGTTTTGAGTTGGGCCTTGGGCCCAATACGGGCCTGATTCGACCCGTTCAGCCCAATCTTGAGCCAAATTCTTTAAAATTAGAGTTAAAATTCTTATTTTAATTAATTCTACCATATTAAATTATAAAATTCTATTTTCTAATTTTTCTGATTAATAACTAATTTATTCGCTAATTATTTACTACTCTCGGGTTTTACAATAAAAATGTAAATGACTAAGAAAAGAGTGGAAGGAAACCTACAGAATTTGACTCAACACACACTCAAAAAGTCTTTGGAATGTGAGTGTGTGTGTTTTTTTTAAGAGAATTTTCAATCACCCAATCCTCTATGAAACATATATTTATAGACAATTCTACCTTATTCCTTCTTAACACGTCTTTTTGGCAGCTATCCAAGCCAATAACTATTTGTGCCAATGTTTTCTATCCTTCTTGTCTTCGACCATATTCAGACTTGACGTTTCCTCAAGCCATAATTTTGACAAAGCCTCTTTGACACATCTACAACATCATTTAAGCAGTCACTATGTAACTTGCAACTTGAAGATTTTCAGATTTTCCTTTTCCAAACTCATCCCAACTAAGAATCTGCTAACTGTTGCCACTTGCAAACTTCACACTCATACGCCAATGTCACTTCCTCAAGCTCCCACCTTTACTCTACAACATCAGGTGTCTTCTATAAGCTCTCTCCTTGGTTTCTGATGAACTTGATAAAAATACTTATATTTGCTTCAAAAGCTCCATTCTTGATTTAATTATAAAAAAAACATCTAATTTTTTCCCAAAATCAAATATCTACACCATTTTAATTCTCATAACGTAACCCTATTCAACCACTGTGATAGATCACTAATTCATTTGTTGAATAATTTGAAAAATTGTGAAATTAATTATTTTTCTTTATTTTCTGCATTGTACTAAAAAATTCATTTGTATTTCTAGCCATGGCATCTGAAGACCCACAAACTAAAGAAAAAAAAGAAAAGATGGGGAAACTTCTCACATGAATCTCAAAGTTTTTCAAGGGATTTAGATGCTATTATCGAAGACCCTGTCAACACCACTAATAAGGACAAAATCCTCTTCCCTTTTTCTGTCGAGGATTAGGTGCATTATTTCCTTAGTCCTTTATTACCTCCTTCTCGTATCGATGAAGTATTTCCCTTTTCCCCATCTTTGCGTGATCAAGATCTCTTGATCAAAGATGATATATGCATAGCTCTATTCAATGATGATACCCGCACCTTATGAAATATCCCAAAAATCTCTCTAAAAAATGCAAGCTTTCTCAAGTGGTTTAAAAGAATTGAGTCATACAAAAAAGATTTTTGGTCTCTCAAAGGCATATATATATATATATAACCTTCTTCAATTATCCTAATATCTCTTAAAGGCTACACTCTATTTCTGGATTTGAGTGAAATAAATTGGAAAAATCCATCTTGTAGAGAATTCATCAAGAACAATATGGGACAAGGCGACGATCCTATTATTGATAAAGAACATATAGCTTTCATGTGTTTTTAGATGAATGGTGCTGTCTTCTGCTCATGCAGTGTAACCATAGAAAAACTCTATCAACCCTTAGCCATACTCATTTGTGAGGATTCCCTAAGTTATTGTTTAGCAAAATTACTTCTGGGTAATTTATATGACGACCTGGTCAAAGCCTTCACAATCGAGCCTTGCTTAGAGTTGGAGGTCCTTTTTGGCTTTTCCAACCGTGGTTAAATGTTGTTGTCAAAAAATTCATGGAAGTCGAAGGGCACCCCTTATAGCTAAACAAAGAATCGAAGGTAACATATTGTCAACTTTCAAATCCATTTTTTTTCAATTACTACATCAGCCTTATTTTAGGAAGTCTTCACTAAATTTCATAATGCAAAATCTTTTCAAAATAAAGAACTCAACTTCGCTCCTTCTGTGAAATGCAAGTGTGGCCTTATCTACTTTCGACAACAATGAATTATCAAGACAAAAAAATAAAAAGGTGCAAAGACATGTTGACAACTCATGGGCTAATTATGTGGCCATTCAAGTATTTATTATTAGCTTTCCTATGTACAAGAAATAGCAATATCGAGTGACTCTTCTTGCTCCTCATTTGGTACCTCGTCAAATGGGATTTTTCCAAACTTTACTAGCTCCCTTTGGGTCAAAAAAACCAAGTCAGCTTGGCAGACAATTCTATCATTCCATGAGCGAGATAATGAACTTTTGAATCATAATGAAGATGACCCTCTCGATTTCATCCATAGCTATTTTGTGACTAAATCTTTTCTCATCTACTGGCAAAAATACTACTCTTGACATAATCAAAATTTGGAGCAAATACTACAAGGCATGATAAAGGTTTCTCCAAAAATGATCGAAAGGCCTGCTACTAAATTCAATTCAAAACAAAAAATAGAACCCTCCAAGACTTCCAAGGAAAGATCAAAATATCGAAGGCGTCATCGACAACTTCAAATCCAGCTGAGGTGTCTTTGAAATCTTTCATATTTAAAGTTGCATCATCATTAATAAAAATTTTGTAATGCAACCTTTGCATTAAATGCTTTATAGAAGTCGAAATAAAGACAATCTTTAACACATAAACCTACCAAGTCAACTACCTCTTTTTCTAGAGGTTCCAAGGTCAAACCCTTGAAATTGAATACCAGTGATATCCCTATCAACTTTGAGGATGCTTTTTCCATCTCTCTTAATTCATTCAATTCGGAAGCAACTAAGATATAAAATTTTCTTTGTTATTTAAAATATTAGTCCTTCCATTTTAATTATGGCCTACTTTCATCTTTAGGAACATGTTAAATCTTTCTACAGGACAACACGGATGGAAAATCATGTGCAACATTCCAAGCTTGAATTT
Organism: Arachis duranensis; assembly: GCF_000817695.3. Classification (NCBI taxonomy): domain Eukaryota; kingdom Viridiplantae; phylum Streptophyta; class Magnoliopsida; order Fabales; family Fabaceae; genus Arachis; species Arachis duranensis. The sequence goes on along the minus strand of NC_029772.3, from coordinate 58,568,489 downwards.
CAAACCTTTCAGACTTGGACCACTTCTAGCAAAGAGTCAATAATCTCTGCGGTTATCAAAGGGAACAAGCCACAAGATCTAACCGAGAATGCAATAAACGAAAAGTAGGCTACCATTGACCTCATTTTTCAATCTCCTAAAGAAAACAAAGGAACCAATGAAAGCCAAAAAAACCTGTCTCTTTTTTGTGTCAGCCTGAGCATCTCCAACGGTGAACAAATGAAGGATCCATTTACTGTTTGTCTAACAAAAGATGAAGACCAACTGTTGGAGTAAAATAAAGATGAGTCCCAGCACATTTTTCAAAGTAAGCAAGGCCCTGCTCAGAGGGACTTGGTTTGTTTTCATTTTAATCAATGATATTCTAACATGTGGCAATTAAATTAAAAAATTAAATAATATGGTATTAATATAATAACTAACGTTGTATAATATGTTAACCGTACATATATTAACTTTACGTATATAATTAAATATTGAATATTAATTATATTATTATATTAAATTAGCCTTTGTAAAATTAGCCGTTGCAAAATTAGCCGTTGGAAATTAGCCGTTATTATGTTACCGTTATCATTAAAAAATTAATATTTTGTTACTCTATTTATATCACTTAGATACACTTCTATTCTCACACTTTCTACTACTCTTCTTCATCTTCTTCCAAGTTTACAAAATCAAAGTTTTGCTGATATTATTTTTTGTTCGAAAGAATGGATCCAAGCCAACTCAACTCTTTCTTCAATTACTTACAAAATTTTTCTCAAATTCTAAATACCCAACAATCTCAAACCGCAAACTCTCAAGTTCCAAATCAAAACTTCACACTACTGAATACATTTCAAAATCCAAATCCACAAAATCTTTCTAATTTCAATTTTCAAACTCCTTATAATAATCAATTTCCTATATTCCAACCTCAAAATCAAAATTCACAAACACCACCTTTTCCATTTTCATCCATATTTAACCCTTCTATCGGAAATGTTACTCCAACTCCCTTGCCGTTTCCAACTCAATTCAGTGCATCAAGACATAACTCATCTGGTGTTGGTGGCTTTTCTAACCCATCCTCTCAGATTCCTATAGAATCTAGTCCAAATTCGCAATATTCAAAAATTGCCAACCCTCGTGGATTAGATGCTATCGACCTCAATGATGATGATATTGAAGATCGGAGGCAAGATAGTATTCAACACTGGCATTAAAAAGAGGATGAAATACTGATCAGTGCATGGTTAAATGTTTCAACTGACCCTATAGTTGGTACCGATCAAAAAACATTTTGGAGTTGAATTCATAGCTACTGTGTAGAATTTTGCTCCGACATGACAAAGGGGGTTGTTGCATATAAGAAACGATGGTATAAGATCAACAAGGCTGTTACAAAATTTGCTGGTTGCTACGATCAAGCTAGTCGAAACATAAGGAGTGGTTCAAATGCTGATGATATAAAGGAGTTAGCCTATAAACTTTATTCTACAAATTATGGTAAAAAATTTACTTTTGAGAGGTATTGAAATATGCTTCGGTTGGAGCGAAAATGGAGAAGCCAACTACCTACATAGAGTGGCGGCTCAAAGAGAACCAAGGTTAGTGCAACTGAAGCATACTCATCCTCATCAAACCCAGAAACAACGTTGGCTGACAAACCCGGTGTGGACTCTCCCGTTCGCCCACAAGGATCAAAGAAGAGCAAGCGAAAAGGTAAAGAAAAAACACAAATGTCTGAAAATTTTAGTGAAAAGAAATCATCAGTTGTTAAAAAATTATCTCTCATGGAAGATATTAAGAATGTTAGAGAAAAGGAACTAATGGATAGGGAAAAAGAAAGAGAAGAGGAGAGAAAACGTAGAGCAAAGATTATGGCAATCAAAGAGAAGAAGTTACAAATTCAAGCGGCAATGAAAGAATAATAATTACAAGCTTAAGCGGCAATAAAAGAACAAGAATTACAAACTCAGAAGTATATCAAAGAAATGGAGATAATTGCAAAAGAAAGGGAAATGGAAAGGATGGCCAAGGAAAGGGAAAGGGAAATGGATATGCAAATACTTAATGCTGACACGTCTAGAATGAGTGAAAAACGACGAGCTCTTCATGAGATTGCATGAGAGAAAATAATCGCCAAGTGGTTTACTTAATGGTTCCTTGTATTCGTAGAGTTATGTAGTATGTTCTTATTTTTATTGCATATTACTGGTATGTGATGTAGTTTGTTTTATTTATTTCTGATGTAATTTTTTAAATTAGTCAATATTACTGTGCCGTTATTGTTCATGAAAGTGACCGTTGCAAAACTAGCCGTTAAGTAGCCATTGCAAAACTAGCCGTTGCAAAACTAGCTATTGCAAAACTAGCCGTTAAGTAGCCGTTGTAAACCTAGCCATTGGGGAGTAGGTACTTATTGCAAACACACTTATAAATATCAACTATCAAGGACTCTGCAACTCCACTTCAACTCTTCTTTCTTACCTCAAAAGAGAACTAAAAATTACATTTCTAGATATGGCTAGAAATTTTAATGATATGTTTAATGAGACTTTGTATGGCAAAAGAAAATGGCAAGATAACACACTCATAGATAATTGGATCGATGAATGTTTACTTGAAGATTCAGAAGAAGAAGATATCGATAGAAGCTCTATCCAACTCCTCGTAGATGGATCAAAAGAGATCGAGAAGCAGGACATGATTGGCTTTTCCAAGATTACTTTGTAGATGAACCAGTGTATAATTCTGACATTTTCCGACGAAGATTTCGAATGTTAAGACATGTGTTCCTTCGGATAGTAAATGCTCTCTCAAACGTCTATCTGTATTTCCAATAGAGGGTTGATGCAACCGAAAGAAGAGGCTTGTCACCACTCCAAAAATGTACCGCTGCGATACGGATGTTAGCATATGGCGTAGCAGCTGATGCTGTTGATGATTGTGTGCGCATAGGCAAGAGCACTACAATTGAATGCTTGGAAAAATTTGTTAAAGGCGTCATTTTGGTGTTCGAGGATGAATACTTGCGAAAACCAAATCCAAATGAAGTTTGACGCCTGCTACAAATGGCGGAGGGTCGTGGCTTTCCTGGCATGTTGGGTAGCATTGACTGCATGCATTGGCAGTGGAAAAATTGTCCAAAGGCGAGGAAAGGTATGTACATGAGTGGTTATCGTGGGGTTGCAACCATAGTACTTGAGGTTGTAGCATCTTCAAACCTTTGGATATGGCATGCGTTCTTTGGAGTTTCTGATTCAAATAACGATATCAACGTGTTAGATCGTTCTCCAATGTTTGATGATATTATAAATGACCATGCTCTGGAGGTAAATTATACTATTAATGGTAATAATTATACTATGGGATACTATTTAGTAGACGGTATTTATCCTGAATGGGCCATATTTGTCAAATTAATCTCAAAGCCACAAGGGAAGAAACGCTAGTTATTTGCACAATACCAAGAAAGGCAAAGGAGCGAGCATTCGGAGTGTTGCAAGCACGCTTTGCAATTATACGTGGTCCAGCTCGCTTTTGGAAAAAGAAGAAGCCTGCCAACATAATGAGAGCTTATATTATATTGCATAATATGATTGTTGAGGATGAAAGAGACACTTATGCAGGAAATTTTGCTCAAGACTTAGAGGATGATGATGTCGAAAATGGCTTATCACAACCTCAGTTGGGAGAAGAAGATTTTGCACCTACCATCAATTTCTCCAAAGAAATGCCCAACTTCAAAATAGGCAGCAGCATTGACAATTGAAAGAGGACTTGATTGAACACATATGGCAATTTCACAATGCTTGTCATCAACTATAGAGCTTAATTATGTTTTTCTTTGTATTAAATAGTTTTACAAATTAGTGTAATCCCGAATTATATATTGTGTATTATTGTTATATATAAATTTATTTAATATTAATATCTTTTAATAGTGAATTATTTTTAAATTTATAAATTTAAATTATATTATTGAAAAAGATTAATTAAATTAATTTTAAGTATTTTAATTAATTAATTAAGTGAAACCACAACAGGGACTAAAGTTAGTTCCTCCTAGTGGAGAAGAGAGAGATGCTTTGAGTTCCTATTTACTGTTTATGACGCAAAAGCTTATGTGGAGTTATTTTTTTATGACAGGTGGGCCATAAACAGGATCTGGGATGAGTTTCCTACTGGAGATGGTCTTAGGACCTAATCCCAAAGAGATTGATGTCGAAGCCACAAAAGTGGATGAAGATGATCTCGACTTGAGCAAACTTTTGATGCAATATCTAAGATTTCAAAAGGTAAAGGAAAAAGTTTGTCAAGTTCATAAAATAAGTACACTTAGAGATTATGCCACAAGCTCCTAGCCTTCCAAGATAGATTCTATCTCAAAACCCAACCTCAGGCCAAACCTGCCATAAATCCCCATGTTCTTATTTCTCTAAAACAATTAGAGATTCTTCTAGGAAACTCTGTTGAGACTTAGTCAGTTTGGGATGACCTTAATAGCTCTTTGAATCAGATTTTAAGCTAAAACCTTTGATTTTAAGTTTCACCTGCATTTACTGATCTTGATAAATCTTTTGAAGAGCTTGTTGCCAAACTTTTTGAGTCTCATGGCAAGCTTGAAGATGATCACAAAAAATCATTGGATGATATCGAAGTACATTCCAAAATTCTCAACATCTCTATGGCTACCAAGATGGAAAAAGTTTCAAAGTTTGAGGTCCATTTGACTATTGCATCCATCAAGTTAGAATAACTTGCCAAAAGAAGAGAAGAGTTGGAAAAAGAACTTGCTGAAATAAAGCAAAATGAAGCTCTCTTGCAAGGTCATTTCCAAAAATTCAAGGAAGAAAGTACTCGATCAGGAAATCTCTGACATATCAAAGACCAAAACTAAACTGGGAATAAGGGTTGTCAACATTCAAAGGGCTGAACAAGAAAAATACAAGATTTCCAACTTCTTGAACAAGAGCAAAGCAAACTCAAGTCTAAGGTAGAACAACTCTTGAAATCCTATAAAGACTTACTTTAGCTATGTTGAATGTAAATATTTTCATTTTCATCAAATATCAATTATTTGCTTTGATGATTGAAATGTTTTAAATCTTTGCCATTTATCGACTTTATTTCATTGTCTGTATTGACATCTTTAATTTGGTATGCATTTTCAGAGTATATCTGAACCACTTGGTAATGACTTCCCCAATTTGGAGACCATTTACCATATTCTTTTGATTTCTTTTCGAACGGAAAAAGAACTTTTATAACTAACTCACCAATTTGAAAAGTTTTACTCTTTACATGTTGATTATAACTACTGGCTATATCCTCTTTCTGTCGAATGATATTATCTAACATAATTAAGCTTTCATTATCCAATTTATTTAACTCTTCAAACATGACATTACAATAATCTATGGGTAACTCTTCCTGCTTCATCACCCATATAGTATTTAAATTAATCTCTAATGGTAGCACAACATCGTGACCAAAAACCAATTTATAAGTTTATGTATTGGTCAAACTTTGTGTTAGATATGCTATCTTAATTGAATACATATTATTAACTTTGTATCATATGTATGCTTATGTGTTTTGATGAATGACAACATGTGATTTTTGTTAGTAAGATAATTAGTATTTTTGAAAAGTAACAAACTTAATCTTTTACTCGACTTTAACCTAGTCTCTTAATTGACTAATGATAAATAGAAATATCATTGTATGACATATATTATATGATATACCATTATGTTTGATGAGTGATTTTGAAGAAAAAAATTTTAATGAAGATTCAATGTAAAAATTTTTTACTATTTTACGGCAGGCAAAAACGGGTTTTTACTAGAGGATTCTTTAATCAAACTTGATGCCAGGGCATCTTGGCTAGTTTTACTAGCCATTTTTTGTATGCTTTAGGATGGTTTCATGCATTTTCTTAGGAAATAAGCAAATATTTGGGTGAAAATGCAATCATACCATGATTCAAGCAAACATTGTGAATTTTGAATGATTTCATGAGAATTATGCATGAATTGAATGATAAATTGGATAATGCATGATCCCATGATTAAGAGCAAGACTTTGATGCACTTTGTTTGATTGATTTCAGGTAACAAGAAGCAGAAAAGAGCCACGTTAGTGGCTAAGTTAGTCCCACTAACGTGGCCGTTAACATGGAAGAAAAGAGAAGCCCCAACGTTAGTGAGAAAGTTAGTGGCATTAACTTTGAAGAAGGAGAGCATGGAACGTTAGTGGTAAAAGTGAATGCCACTAACGTTTGCGAAGCAAAGAAGGCCTACGTTAGCTTCCACGTTAGTTACATTAACGTGGGAACTAACATGGAAGGAAAGGGAAACGCCAACATTAGTGGAAAAAGTGAGTGCCACTAACGTTTGCGAAGCAAAAAGACCCACGTTAATGGCCACGTTAACTACATTAACGTGGTAGTTAACGTGGAAGGAAAGGGAGATGCCAACGTTAGTGAAAAATGTGATTTCCACTAACGTTTTTAAAGAAAAAAGATCCATGTTAACGGCCACGTTAACTACATTAACGTGGTAGTTAACGTGGGCAAAAGTCTCACCTGGCAGCCTGACCATGCCTTCTTCAAACAAGAATAACTTGAGCCAAAAAGCTCCAAATGAGGTGATTCCAAAAGCATTGGAAAGTCGGATTCCGGAGCTTTCCAAGCATATATGGCACTACATGGTGGACACTGAATTTGAGGGAGAAAATCTGCCCCAAAAGTGCAAAGATGGACATAGTATCAACCTGTAGTAAGGCCAGCTGACCTCTTCACCTTCCAAGAAGTGTAACTCGAGCTGTAAAGCTCCAAATGATGCGCTTTTAAATGCGTTGGAAAGTAGACATCAAGGGCTTTCCAACAATATATAATAGTATGGGGTGGACATTAAGTTTGAGCTCCAGAACCTGTCAATATTAAGCCCCTGATCGCTAGCGTTATTGTGACTCACGTTTTCCAATAACGCTAGCGACTATGCCAGCGACCATGTCCACTTCAAAGGAGCATAACTTCAGTTAAAGAGGTTCAATTGAGGTGATTCTAATTGCGTTAGAAAGTTGACATTCAGAGCTTTCTAAAGATATATAATAGTCTATAGTGGACATGAAATTGGAGCACAAACAAGAGGCATCTTTTAAGCCCCAAAAACACCAATTGGTAACAAGTGCAACGTTAGCCACAATAACTTTGGCACTAACGCCACACTTGTAGTGTTAGTGTGGCTAACGGTAGCACTAACTTCAGCACCTGGACTTCAACTTGATTCACTTCTCTTTCAAGGACCACCCAACCTCAAGGAAGCAAGCCCACAAGTGTCAACCAATCAAGGCCACAAGAAGCATCTAGAATAGGAATTTTCATTTAATTGTAATTTGCTTTTAATTTCATTTTGTAATTTAGGAGAGCCTATATAAAGGCCTTAGTTTGTACATTCAAGGTGGGCTGGAGATTGGGGATTGAAGAGGGGTCTTCGGACTCCCTCCCCTCACACACTTTTCCTTCTTTTTCTTTTCTTTGTACTTTTCATTTATGAATTTGGAAGTTTCAATGTTAGTTTTAATCTTCATCTTTACTTTTCTGCACTTTCTTTCTTTTCTATTTTGGTAGAGCAATGATCAACTAACTCTTTTCATTGGGTTAGAGAGCTCTATTGTGATTCAATGGATCAATTGTAGTTCTTATTCTTTCTTTTCTCTTGATTTTACTAGAGAGCTTTCGATCTTCATCCAATTGGGTAATTGTCTTGGAAGAAAAATTGCTCATACTTGGATTTCCTCGGAACCTTGGAAGAGGAATGAGGAAATCATGCTAGAAATGCTCTCTCACATTGGATTAGGTTGGGGGTTGGATGGATATTGTGACATTTAATCCTACCAATACTTTGATATATGAATGTGTGTAGTATAATCAGTGACCAAACTTCATCTCTTCCCATGAGCAATTAAATCAAGGAATTGGGAAATTGTTCAAGCTTAGAGAGATTGGATTGCCAAGGAATTGGGATCCAATCACTTAAGATTGTGATGAGCGGATAATTTATACGCTTTTTAGCATTGTTTTTAGTATGTTTTTAGTATGTTTTTGTTAGTTTTTAGTATATTTTTATTAGTTGTTAGTTAAAATTCACTTTTCTGGACTTTACTATGAGTTTGTGTGTTTTTCTGTGATTTCAGGTATTTTCTGGCTGAAATTGAGGGACCTGAGCAAAAATCTGATTCAGAGGCTGAAAAGGACTGCAAGATGTTGTTGGATTCTGACCTCCCTGTACTCGAAGTGGATTTTCTGGAGCTACAGAAGCCCAATTGGTGCGCTCTCAACGGCGTTGGAAAGTAGACATCTTGGGCTTTCCAGCAATATATAATAGTTCATACTTTGCCCAAGATTTGATGGCCTAAACCGGCGTTCCAAATTAGCTCAAAACTGCCCGGCGTTAAACGCCGGAACTGGCACAAGAATGGGAGTTAAACGCCCAAACTGGCATAAAAGCTGGCGTTTAACTCCAAGAGAAGTCTCTACACGAAAATGCTTCAATGCTCAGCCCAAGCACACACCAAGTGGGCCCGGAAGTGGATTTTTTATGTCATTTACTCATCTATGTAAACCCTAGTTCTCTACAAATAGGACCTTTTAGTATTGTATTTTCATCTTGGTTCTTCTGGTTCCCTCTCTGGGGCCGAAGCCAATGATTACTATTATCACTTATGTATTTTAAACGGTGGAGTTTCTACACACCATAGATTAAGGGGTGGAGCTCTGCTGTACCTCGAGTATTAATGCAATTACTATTGTTCTTTTATTCAATTCAGCTTGTTCTTATTACAAGATATTCATTCGCACTCAAGAACTTGATAAATGTGATGATTATGTGACGCTCATCATCATTCTCACTTATGAACGCGTGCCTGACAACCACTCCCATTCTACAAGCAAACAAGGCTTGAATGTTTATCTCTTGGATTCCTTAATCGGAATCTTCGTGGTATAAGCTAGAACTGATGGCGGCATTCAAGAGAATCCGGAAGGTCTAAACCTTGTCTGTGGTATTCTGAGTAGGATTCAATGATTGAATGACTGTGACGAGCTTCAAACTC
>NC_029772.3:58557106-58559338 GCF_000817695.3 Arachis duranensis | reverse complement strand
CATAAGTATCTCTATCTTTATCTTTATGTTTTATTCATCATTCATAACCATTTGAGTTTGCCTGACTAAGATTTACAAGGTGACCATAGCTTGCTTCATACCAACAATCTCTGTGGGATCGACCCTTACTCGCGTAAGGTTTATTACTTGGATGACCCAGTGCACTTGCTTGTTAGTTGTGCGAAGTTGTGATAAAGAGTTGAGATTACAATTGTGCGTACCATGTTGATGGCGCCATTGATGATCACAATTTCGTGCACCAAGTTTTTGGCGCCGTTGCCGGGGATTGTTTGAGTTTGGACAACTGACGGTTCATCTTGTTGTTTAGATTAGGTATTTTTCTTCAGAATTCTTAAGAATGAATTCTAGAGTTTCATGATGATCTATTGAAGTCTGGCTAGCTGTGAAGCCATGTCTAATTTTATTGGACCGATGTTTCAATTTATCATCACAAGAGCTTGTTGATTTCTATCAATCTTGCTGTTGGAGCAATGATCTGCTAAGGCTTGGCTGGCCATTGGCCATGTCTAGTGTTTTGGACCGGAGCTTTCTTTGAAAGCTTGGCTGGCTATGAAGCCATGTCTAATTCCTGGACCGGAGTCTTAGACTAACATTGCATGATTCCTGGAATTCTCATTAAGAATTTTGATATATTTATTTTCTTTTTCCACTTAATTTTCGAAAAATCCAAAAAAATTTACAAAATCATAAAAACCAAAAATATTTTATGTTTCTTGTTGAGTCTAGTGTCTCATGTTAAGTTTGGTGTCAACTGCATGTTTCTGTTCTCCTTGCATTTTTCGAATTCATGCATGTGTCTTCATTAATCTTCAAGTTGTTCTTGATGATTTCATTGCTCTGATCTTTAAATTCTCTTGACTTGAGTGTTTTGTGTTTCTCATGTGCATTCTCATTTTGTTAGTGTCAGTAGTATACAAACTGCTAAGTTTGGTGTCTTGCATACATTGTTATTTGATTTTAGTTGCATTTTGATTATTCCTCATTATTAAAAATCCAAAAATTTTTTAACTTGTGTCTTTTCAAGTCAATAATACAGAGAATTTTAGATTCAGAACATACAGCAGAGGAATTACACAGAAAAAGCTAGGCGTTCAAAACGCCCAGTGAAGAAGGGCAAACTGGCGTTTAAACGCCAGCCAGGGTGCCTGGCTGGGCGTTTAACGCCCAAAAGGGTAGTGGTTTGGGCGTTAAACGCCAGAATGTGCACCATTCTGGGCGTTTAACGCTAGGATGGCACAAGAGGGAAGATTCTGTTTTTAATTCCAATTTTTTTCAAGTTCTCAAAATCTTTTCAAAATCAAATCTTTTTTAAATCAAATCTTTTCAATCAAATCTTTTTCAAAATCAATTTCTTTCCATTTTCAAAGATACTTGCTAACAATTAATGATTTCATTCAATATTTCAAGTATGTTGCCTTTTCTGTTGAGAAAGGTTTAATGTCTGAATCATATCTTTTCTTGTTAGCCAAGTCATTAATTTTTAAAATCAAATCTTTTTAAATTGTTTTTCAAATCATATCTTCTCAATCAAATCTTTTCAAAACCATACTTTTCAATCATATCTTTTTAATCACATCTTTTTCAAAATAGTTTTCAACCATATCTTTTTGATTTCTAATTTCAAAATCTTTTTCAAAAATCACTTGATTTCTTTCCCACTCTTAGTTTTTGAAAATCAATTAGTGTTTTTCAAAATGTTTTTAAAATCTTTTTACTTAATTTTCAAAAATTTCTTCCCCTCTTCTCACATCCTTCTATTTATGGACTAACACTGCTCCTTAATGCACAATTCGAACTCCATCCTTCCTTGATAAGTTCGAATTTTCTACTTCTTCCTTCTATTTTTCTTTTCCTCTGACACCTCAAGGAATCTCTATACTGTGACATAGAGGATTCCACATTTTCTTGTTCTTTTCTCTTTCATATGAGCAGGAGCAAAGACAAAAGCATTCTTATTGAGGCTGACCCTGAACCTGAAAGGACCTTGAAGCGGAAGCTAAGAGAAGCTAAGACACAACTCTCTGTAGAGGACCTAACAAAAATCTTCAAAGAAGAAGACATGGCAGCCGAAAACAACAACAATACCAACAATGCAAGGAAGGTGCTGGGTGACTTTACTGCACCTACTCCCGACTTCTATGGGAGAAGCATCTCTATCCCTGCCATTGGAGCAAACAACTTTGAGCTTAAGCCTCAATTAGTTTCTCTAAT
>NC_029772.3:58554661-58556892 GCF_000817695.3 Arachis duranensis | reverse complement strand
TGTCTTTGGATAGCTCTGCTGGAGGATCTCTTCATCTGAAGAAGACGCCTACAGAAGCTCAAGAGCTCATTGAAATGGTTGAAAATAACCAATTCATGTACACTTCTGAAAGGAATCCTGTGAACAATGGGACAAATCAGAAGAAAGGAGTTCTTGAGATTGATACTCTGAATGCCATATTGGCTCAGAACAAGATGTTGACTCAGCAAGTCAATTTGATTTCTCAAAGTCTGTCTGGAATGCAAAATGCACCAGGCAGTACTAAGGATACTTCATCTGAAGAAGAAGCTTATGATCCTGAGAACCCTCAATGGAAGAGGTGAATTACATGGGAGAACCCTATGGAAACACCTATAATTCTTCATGGAGAAATCATCCAAATCTCTCATGGAAGGATCAACTGAGACCTCAACAAGGTTTCAACAACAATAATGATGGAAGAAACAGGTTTAGCAATGGCAAGCCTTTTCCATCATATTCTCAGCAACAGATAGAGAATTCTAAGCAGAGCCACTCTGACTTAGCAACCATGGTCTCTGATCTAATCAAAACCACTCAAAGTTTCATGACTGAAACAAGGTCCTCCATTAGAAACTTGGAGGCACAAGTGGGACAACTGAGCAAGAAATTACTGAACTCCCTCCTAGTACTCTTCCAAGCAATACAGAAGAAAATCCAAAAGAAGAGTGCAAGGCCATCAACAAGGCCGAATTTGGAGAGGAGGAAGAGGCAGTGAACGCCACTGAGGAAGACCTCAATGGACGTCCACTGGCCTCCAATGAGTTCCCTAATGAGGAACCATGGGAATCTGAGGCTCACACTGAGACCATAGAGATTCCATTGGATTTACTTCTGCCATTCATGAGCTCTGATGAGTATTCTTCCTCTGAAGAGGATGAATATGTCACTGAAGAGCAAGTTGCTAAATACCTTGGAGCAATCATGAAGCTAAATGACAAGTTATTTGGTAATGAGACTTCGGAGGATGAACCCCCTTTGCTCACCAAAGAACTGGATGACTTGTCTAGGCAGAAATTACCTCAAAAGAGACAAGATCCTGGGAAGTTCTCAATACCTTGTACCATAGGCACCATGACCTTTAAGAAGGCTCTGTGTGACCTAGGGTCAAGTATAAACCTCATGCCTCTCTCTATAATGGAGAAGCTAGAGATCTTTGAGGTGCAAGTTGCAAGAATCTCACTAGAGATGGCAGACAATTCAAGAAAACAAGCTTATGGACTTGTAGAGGGTGTTCTGGTGAAGATTGAAGACTATTACATCCCTGCCGATTTCATAGTCCTAGAGACTGGGAAGTGCATGGATAAATCCATCATCCTTGGCAGACCCTTCCTAGCCACAGCAAAGGCTGTGATTGATGTGGACAGAGGAGAATTGATCATTCAAGTGAATGGAGAATCCTTTGTGTTTAAGGCTCAAGGATATCCCTCTGTCACCATGGAGAGGAAGCATGAAGAGCTTCTCTCAAAACAGAGTCAAACAGAGCCCCCAAAGTCAAACTCTAAGTTTGGTGTTGGGAGGCCACATCCAAATTCTAATTTTGGTGTTGAACCCCCACATTCAAACTCTAAGTTTGGTATTGGGAGGTTCCAACATTGCTCTGAGTATTTGTGAGGCTCATTGAGAGCCCTCTGTCAAGCTACTAACATTAAAGAAGCGCTTGTTGGGAGGCAACCCAATGTTATATTTTATCTATTTTACTTTGTTATTTTATGTTTTCTGTAGGTTGATGATCATGAGAAGTCACAAAATCAATTGAAAAAGCAAAAACAGAATGAAAAATAGAAAGAAAAACAGCACACCCTGGAGGAGAACTTGCTGGCATTTAAATGCTAGTGAAGCTAGCAAATGGGCGTTTAACGCCCATTCTGGCACCATTCTGGGCGTTTAACACCAGAAAGGGGCACCAGACTGGCGTTAAACGCCAGGAAAGGGCAAGAAGCTGGCGTTAAACGCCAGAAATGGGCACCAGCCCGGAGTTTAACGCCAGAATTGGCATAGAGAGCATTTTTGCTCGCCACTTAGTGCAGGGATGACTTTTCCTTGACACCTCAGGATCTGTGGACCCCACAGGATCCCCACCTACCCCACCACCATCTCTCTTCTTCACCCATTCACCAATCACCTCAACACCTCTTCCCCAAAAACCCTTCACCTATCAAATCCCATCTTTCTCTTCACCACTCACATCCATCCTTCATAAAACCCCACCT
>NC_029772.3:58554228-58554592 GCF_000817695.3 Arachis duranensis | reverse complement strand
CCAAACCCACCCTCCCATAGCCGAACCCTACCCCTCTCTTCACCCCTATATAAACCCATCTTCACTCCTTCATTTCCACACCACCTAAACACTACTTCTCCCCCTTTGGCCGAACCATAAGCCATCTCCATCTCCTCTATTTCTTCTTCTTCTACTCTCTTCTTTCTTCTTTTGCTCAAGGACGAGCAAACCTTCTAAGTTTGGTGTGGCAAAAGCATTGCTTTTTGTTTTTTCATAACCATTTATGGCATCCAAGGCCGGAGAAACCTCTAGAAAGAGAAAAGGGAAGGAAAAAGCTTCCACCTCCGAGTCATGGGAGATGGAGAGATTCATCTCAAGGGTGCATCAAGACCACTTCTATGAA
>NC_029772.3:58551311-58554120 GCF_000817695.3 Arachis duranensis | reverse complement strand
AGATCCGACATGAGATCCGAAGAAGAGGTTGGGAAGTTCTTACCAACCCCATTCAACAAGTCGGAATCTTAATGGTTCAAGAGTTCTATGCCAATGCATGGATCACCAAGAACCATAATCAAAGTGTGAAACCGAACCCAAAGAATTGGCTTACAATGGTTCGGGGGAAATACTTAGATTTTAGTCTGGAAAATATAAGGTTGGCATTCAACTTGCCCATGATGCAAGGAGATGAACACCCTTATACTAAAAGGGTCAACTTTGATCAAAGGTTGGACCAAGTCCTCATAGACATCTGTGAAGAGGGCGCCCAATGGAAGAGAGATTCAAGAGGGAAGCCGGTTCAACTGAGAAGGCATGACCTCAAGCCCGTGGCTAGGGGATGGTTGGAGTTTATCCAACGCTCAATCATTCCCACTAGCAACTGGTCCGAAGTTACCATAGACTGGGCCATCATGATTCATAGCATCATGATTGGAGAGGAAGTAGAAGTTCATGAGGTTATAGCCCAAGAACTTTATAAGGTGGCGGACAAGTCCTCTACCTTGGCAAGGTTAGCCTTTCCTCATCTCATTTGTCACCTCTGTTATTCAGTTGGAATTGACATTGAGGGAGACATCCCCATTGATGAGGACAAGCCCATCACTAAGAAAAGGATGGAGCAAACAAGAGAGCCCACTCATCATGAAATCCCTGAGATGCCTCAAGGGATGCACTTTCCTCCACAAAACTATTGGGAGCAACTGAACACCTCCCTAGGAGAATTGAGTTCCAACATGGGACAACTAAGGGTGGAGCACCAAGAAAATTCCATCCTCCTCCATGAAATTAGAGAAGACCAAAGAATCATGAGAGAGGAGCAACAAAGGCAAGGAAGAGACATTGAGGAGCTCAAGCACTCCATAAGATCTTCAAGAGAAAGAACAAGCCGCCATCACTAAGGTGGACCCGTTCTTTAATTTCCTTGTTCTTTATTTTTCTGTTTTTCGAAAAATCATGCTTATGTTTATCTATGTTTGTGTCTTGTGATCATTAGTGTCTTAGTGTCTATGCCTTAAAGTTATGAATGTCCTATGAATCCATCACCTTTCTTAAATGAAAAATGTTCTTAATTGAAAAAGAGAAGAATTGCATGAATTTTGAATTTTATAACAGATTAATTATTTTGATGTGGTGGCAATACTTTTATTTTCTGAATGTATTCTTAAACAGTGCATATGTCTTTTGAATTTGTTGTTCATGAATGTTGGCTCTTGAAAGAATGATGAAAAAGGAGACATGTTACTGAGGATCTGAAAAATCATAAAAATGATTCTTGAAGCAAGAAAAAGCAGTGAATACAAAAAAAAAGGGAAAGAAAAAAACGAAAAAAAAAGAGAAAGAGAGAGAAAAACGAAAAAAAAAGAGAGAAAAGAAAAAAAAGTTGTGATCCAAAGCAAAAAGGGTGTGCTTAAGAACCCTGGACACCTCTAATTGGGGACTCTAGCAAAGCTGAGTCACAATCTGAAAAGTTCACCCAGTTATGTGTCTGTGGCATGTATGTATCCAGTGGTAATACTGGAAGACAGAGTGCTTTGGGCCACGGCCAAGACTCATAAAGTAGCTGTGTTCAAGAATCATCATACTTAACTAGGAGAATCAATAACACTATCTGGATTCTGAGTTCCTATAGAAGCCAATCATTCTGAATTTCAAAGGATAGAGTGAAATGCCAAAACTATTCAGAGGCAAAAAGCTAAAGCCCCGCTCATCTAATTAATACTGATCTTCATAGATGTTTTTGGAGTTCATTGCATATTCTCTTCTTTTTATCTTATTTGATTTTCAGTTGCTTGGGGACAAGGAACAATTTAAGTTTGGTGTTGTGATGAGTGGATAATTTATACGCTTTTTGGCATTGTTTTTAGTATGTTTTTAGTATGTTTTAGTTAGTTTTTAGTATATTTTTATTAGTTGTTAGTTAAAATTCACTTTTCTGGACTTTACTATGAGTTTGTGTGTTTTTCTGTGATTTCAGGTATTTTCTGGCTGAAATTGAGGGACCTGAGCAAAAATCTGATTCAGAGGCTAAAAAGGATTGCAAGATGCTGTTGGATTCTGACCTCCCTGCACTCGAAGTGGATTTTCTGGAGCTACAGAAACCCAATTGGCGCGCTCTCAACGGCGTTGGAAAGTAGACATCCTGAGCTTTCCAACAATGTATAATAGTCCATACTTTGCCCAAGATTTGATGGCCCAAACCAGCGTTCTAAATCAGCTCAAAACTGCCCGGTGTTAAACGCCGGAACTGGCACAAGAATGGGAGTTAAACGCCCAAATTGGCATAAAAGCTGGCGTTTAACTCCAAGAGAAGTCTCTACACAAAAATGCTTCAATGCGCAGCCCAAGCACACACCAAGTGGGCCTGGAAGTGGATTTTTATGTCATTTACTCATCTCTGTAAATCCTAGGCTACTAGTTCTCTACAAATAGGACCTTTTAGTATTGTATTTTCATCTTGGTTCTTCTGGTTCCCTCTCTGGGGCCGAAGCCAATGATCACTATTATCACTTATGTATTTTCAACGGTGGAGTTTCTACACACCATAGATTAAGGTGTGGAGCTCTGTTGTACCTCAAGTATTAATGCAATTACAATTGTTCTTCTATTCAATTCAGCTTGTTCTTATTCCAAGATATTCATTCGCACTCAAGAACTTGATGAATGTGATGATTATGTGACACTCATCATCATTCTCACTTATGAACGCGTGCCTGACAACCACTCCCGTTCTACAAGCAAACAAGGCTTGAATGTTTATCTCTTGGAT
>NC_029772.3:58494562-58549600 GCF_000817695.3 Arachis duranensis | reverse complement strand
TGGTACCATGGCAAACCCAAGGGAGGAATCAGAAGAAAAAGAAAAGGAGGCACCCATACCAAGTGAGATTTCTATGAAGAAGGAGGAGGTTGTGAGAATATATAAGCCTAAGGCTTATTACCCACAGAGGTTACTAGTGGTGACAAAGGAACATGCAAACTCACTCCCAAAAGACTTAATGCAACATCATGTAGAAGAAAGGGAGGAAGTCAATCAAGGGAGCCCACACTCCAATGAAACAGAGAGTTGCATAGAGGGTGAGTTCATTGAACCACCAATTCAAGAAGCACTTGATGAAGAGGATGCTCCAACCATCATACAACACCCAAGTCCTGAAATCAAGGTGGTGAAGGCAATCAACATGAGTACTAAAAAGAGGATGGTGACCAAGAAAAGAAGGACAATATCCATGAAGAAAAAAAGGTCAACCATAAGCCATCCCACCCCTACCCCAACAAGCAAGTTTACTCAAGCTAACAACAAAAGAAAGCTTGCTGGGGAGAGGCACTCTAAACAAGGGGCATTAACTGGATCCTCTTTCCTCTTGAGGTCATTCCTCTTAACAAACTGGAAGAAGATGAAGAAAGTCATGAACAACATGTCAAGCTAATGACATTAAAAGAGCGCTTGTTGGGAGGCAACCCAACCGTAGGTAACATTTTCTTTCCTTACTTAGTTTACTTTCAATAATTTGGCATATGATTGCATTCTAAGTTTGGTGTTGCCATGCAACAATTTCATTTTCAATCTACACTGGTACTTGCAACATTCTAAATTGAGAGTGTCACACTAAGTTTGGTGTTGCCACTTATTTTTCATGCAAGGTACCAAGCACACCACTTATTAATGCAATCAAAATGTCTCTGTTTGTATCTCTTGTGCCTTTATTGTATCCTTAATCTGGCTTGCTGAAACACATGCATACTCACACTTCATTCTAAGACATTCATGATCCATCATAGACCCCATCACCACTGTTTTAATTGTTGCTTGAGTATAAGCAAACATTTTAAGTTTGGTGTGGGAAGGGAAAGAATAGGAGGAAAAGGGCAACAACAATGAAGATAAACTACAAGGTGGTAAAGTTCCTTTCTCCTCTTACTTATTTCCAGCACTTTAAATTGCATGATTATCTTCTATTTTCTTTGTATGCATGTGTGAATAAGCATAATTTGATATTTGATTTGTAACATGTTGCTATGATATCATGATTGTCATCTTGAATTTTACTTGCACCTAATATCTTTAAGAATGCAACAAAGAAATCATTCTTTTGAAAGAAAAATGTTGAAGAATTTTATAAATCATGGGGCAAGCAAAAGATTAAGAGGAGATTGCGTATTGAGGTTGCATGTTTGTGAAAACTTGCATGGGAGCTCATAGACAGGAAATGAAGTTTAGAGAAGTATTATGGAATTTCTCAAACATCTATTGATCCAAGATGCAGTAACAAAAGAAAACAAAAGAAAAAAAAAACAAAGAACAAGCCCAAGGCTCTGAGCATCAATTACTAGGAAGAAAAAGAAAGAAACAAGAACTCAAAGAGTTATTGTCCTAGTTAAATGATTGTGGTAGATTTGTATCAAAGAAAGAGGCTTGAGCAAGTAAATCCTAAGGGGTGCTTCAATACCTAATACCTTAGACCAACTGGTTTAGGAGTATTGATTGAAAGCTTATCTTAAAAAGCCGCTTTGATACATGACACCTAGAGTTGAGGCCAAATCCCAAAAAGAAAGAAAAATGCCAGAAAATAAGTGCTGCTTCAAGGTGACAATCTATAAAGAGACTTCCATAATATTATTTGAATGAAAGTCCTAAGATCTAAGACTTTCAAAATGTGAGGACTAATGAGCACTGGAATCCTTGCATAAGTATACAAATTAGAGTTCACCCTACTGTAACTTATTCACTTCACCCACTAAGGCATCATATGCAATTCTTCAATACATTCCAATTAAGAGAATTCTTTGTGCATAGTTCTTTTCTTGCTTGGGGACAAGCAAGATTTAAGTTTGGTGTTGTGATACCAGGGCATCTTGGCTAGTTTTACTAGCCATTTTTTGTTTGCTTTAGGACGGTTTCATGCATTTTCTTAGGAAATAAGCAAGTATTTGGGTGAAAATGCAATCATATCATGATTCAAGCAAACATTGTGAATTTTGAATGATTTCATGAGAATTATGCATGAATTGAATGATAAATTAGATAATGCATGATCCCATGATTAAGAGCAAGACTTTGATGCACTTTGTTTGATTTATTTCAGGTAACAAGAAGCAAAGAAGAGCCACGTTAGTGGCTATGTTAGTGCCACTAACGTGGCCGTTAACGTGGAAGAAAAGAGAAGCCCCAATGTTAGTGAGAAAGTTAGTGGCATTAACTTTGAAGAAGGAGAGCATGGAACGTTAGTGATAAAAGTGAATGCCACTAACGTTTGTGAAGAAAAGAAGGCCTACGTTAGCTTCCACATTAGTTACATTAACGTGGGAACTAACATGGAAGGAAAGGGAAACGCCAATGTTAGTGGAAAAAGTGAGTGCCACTAACGTTTGCGAAGCAAAAAGACCCACGTTAATGGCCACGTTAACTACATTAACGTGGTAGTTAACGTGGAAGGAAAGGGGGATGCCAACGTTAGTGGAAAAGGTGATCTCCACTAACGTTTTCGAAGCAAAAAGACCCACGTTAACGGCCACGTTAACTACATTAACGTGGTAGTTAACATGGGCAAAAGTCTCACCTGGCAGCCTGACCATGCCTTCTTCAAACAAGAATAACTTGAGGCAAAAAGTTCCAAATGAGGTGATTCCAAAAGCATTGGAAAGTCGGATTCTAGAGCTTTCCAAGCATATATGGCACTACATGGTGGACACTGAATTTGAGTGAGAAAATCTGCCCCAAAAGTGCAAAGATGGACATAGTATCAACCTGTAGTAAGGCCAGCTGACCTCTTCACCTTCTAGGAAGTGTAACTCGAGCTTTAGAGCTCCAAATGATGCGCTTTTAAATGCGTTGGAAAGTAGACATCAAGGGCTTTCCAACAATATATAATAGTATGGGGTGGACATTAAGTTTGAGCTCCAGAACCTGTCAATATTAAGCCCCTAATCGCTAGCGTTATTGTGACTCACGTTTTCCAATAACGCTAGCAACTATGCCAGCGACCATGTCCACTTCAAAGGAGCATAACTTGAGTTAAAGAGGTTCAATTGAGGTAATTTTAGTTGCGTTAGAAAGTTGACATTCAGAGCTTTCTAAAGATATATAATAGTCTATAGTGGACATGAAATTGGAGCACAAACAAGAGGCATCTTTTAAGCCCCAAAAACACCAATTGGTAACAAGTGCAACGTTAGCCACAATAACTTTGGCACTAACGCCACACTTGTAGTGTTAGTGTGGCTAACGGTAGCACTAACTTCAGCACCTGGACTTCAACTTGATTCACTTCTCTTTCAAGGACCACCCAACCTCAAGGAAGCAAGCCCACAAGTGTCAACCAATCAAGGCCACAAGAAGCATCTAGAATAGGAATTTTCATATTTAATGGATCAATTGTAGTTTTTATTCTTCTTCTTCTTTCTTTTCTCTTGATTTTACTAGAGAGCTTTCGATCTTCATCCAATTGGGTAATTGTCTTGGAAGAAAAATTGCTCATACTTGGATTTCCTCGGAACCTTGGAAGAGGAATGAGGAAATCATGCTAGAAATGCTCTCTTACATTGGATTAGGTTGGGGGTTGGATGGATATTGTGACATTTAATCCTACCAATACTTTGATATATGAATGTGTGTAGTATAATCAGTGACCAAACTTCATCTCTTCCCATGAGCAATTAAATCAAGGAATTGGGAAATTGTTCAAGTTTAGAGAGATTGGATTGCCAAGGAATTGGGATCCAATCACTTAAGATTGCCAAGGAGATCAATGAATGCATTGATTGAGGAAGAGATGAGAATGAACTTGATCTAGAGGATTCAATATCTCTTGATCCCAATGTTCATTTTATTTTTAGTTCTTACATTTTACTTTTCTTGCCATTTTACTTTTCTGCACTTTATTGGTTTCTTTACTTTTATGCCATTTACATTTCCTTGTTACTTATCACTCCAATATGATTCATCTAACTAGGATAATCAATTAACCATTGATTACTTAATCCATTAATCTCTGTGGGATTCGACCTCACTCTTTTGTGAGTTATTACTTGACGATAATTCGGTATACTTGCCGAAGGAAAATTTGTTAAGAGACAAGTTCTCATGCATCAAAACTCAAACGCAAGCTTATCCAGGAATCAATCCTGCATGCATTGGGGATCATATGACAAGGAGAAGTCCAACAAACAAGGTTTAGTTGTAAGACTTTAGCTTTTACTTATCGAAAGTAAATCAAGTTTATCTCTCAAATTAAAATCATGTTTTTATTAAAGTAAAATGATTTTTAACCAATGAATTCAAAAATCCATGATTTGGGATGAGTATTGATCATGACATCATGTGATGATGATCTTAATTTGTTTATAATGAATTATGAAGAGTATGACCTAATTCAATCATGTACAAGGCGTCATAACTCGAAATTCAAATTTGCTAAAAAATAAGCCTAGAGGAGCGATCCTTATGTTAAATGGGAGGATCAATCCTCACGTGTATGTTGAATTGTTATATTTCACGCAAATTTAAAATAAAAGATCGATATCTAGCTTTGAGGATCAATCTTATATGTTCTTGTGGACACAAGACGCTACCAATAGAGTATATTTTTTAATCATTTTCTCTCTTGGTGCGCAAAATTAAACTCCACAACTGAACCGGCAAGTGCACCGGGTCGTCCAAGTAATACCTCAGGTGAGTGAGTGTCGAATCCCACAAGGATTGTCGGATTGAGCAAGAAATGGCTATCTTATAAATCTTAGTCAGACGATTAGAAAAGATGGTTGTTTGTTTGAAAGCATAAACGAAATAGTAAAGAATGAAATACCAGATTGATGTAAAGGAAGAAATGATAATGATTTAGTCAAGGATTCGGAGATGCGTATTTTTTCCGGATTAGCTCTTCTTACTGTTTACTTCAATAACGAATGATTCATTCAGTGGCAGCCGTAAGTGATTAATTCATGTCCTCTCATCAAGTTAATCTCTTCTAAACTACACAGTCCACCAAATCCGAGTAACTCATGTCCTCTCATCAAGTTGACTCATGGCTTCTCACTGTAGCCAAAGATGAAGCTCTAAGAAATCCACTTCCCTTCACGATCCTACTCAAAACGCCACAGACTAGGTCGGATCTTCCGGATTAGAAAATGCTGCTTTTCTGACTCTAGCCTTAGTGCCACAGAGACCTCAGTAACCCAAAGTCAACGGAATTTCATGTCACGTATCCAAAGTTTCCCAGGTACTCTCTTGGAATCCGCAATGCATTCTCTAGCTTTAGTTCAATGCTATCTGGGTCAGGACTTGCACGGAACCCATGTAGAACAAGGATGAATGTAACAGTTCATCCCTAATTCATTGAGATTAAAGAACGAGAACGTATAAGAGAATAGAATCAGACATATTGAAATAGAAACAGTAAAATTATTAATCCATAAGAATCAGCAGAGCTCCTAACCCTAACTTAGGAGGTTTAGTTGCTTATAGCTTATAGAAAATAGTGTGTAATTCAAAAATACGGTGGTATAACATCCTAACATGGGTGATGTTCTCCTTTAAATTGTAATCTAATAACTAGAGATTACAAAATTAAGACAGACTAGACTCTTAGTGCAAAAATCTACTCCTTGGGCCCACTTGGTGAGTGTTTAGGCTAAGCTTGGGATGACTCCACGTGCTGGGACACCTCTTGGGGTGTTAGATGCCAGGCTTGCTCCCTTTTGGGTGTCCAAACGCTAGCTTGCTCCCTTTGGGGCGTTGAAACGCCAGGCAGGGGGTTAGGTGGGAGTTTAATGCCCATTTTGGGCCATCATTTCCAAATATAAATATAAACTATTATACATTGCTGGAAAGCCCTAGAAGTTAGCTTTCGAATTCCATTGAGAACGCGTCAATTGGACTTCTGTAGCTCCAGAAATGTGCGTTCAAATGGATGGAGGTCAGAATCTGATAGCATCTGCAGCTCTTTCTCTGTCTCTGAATAAGACTTTTCCAAAACTTGCTGGAATCACCCAAAAATCACCTAAAAACATAGAAAAAACACCAAAACTCAAATTAACATCCAAAAAGTGATTTTTGCACTAAAGCCTACTAAAACTTAATAAAATTTAACAACACATAACCAAAAACAATAGGAAAACGGTACTAAAAAGTATATAAAATATCCGCTCATCAGAACACCAAACTTAAACTGTTGCTTGTCCCCAAGCAACCAAAAAAAAAGAATAGAAAAATACAATAAGTTTTAGAGCTCTCAATGAAACTTAACATCCAAATATTTGAATGGGGCAATTAGCTTCTTAATTTCTGAATAGGTTTGGCACCTCACTTTCCTTTGAAGTTCAGAGGCATTGGCATCTTTTAGAACTAGAATCCAGATGATATTATTGAGTTTCTTACTTTAGCTTTTCTTGATTCTTGAACACAACTTCTTTTTTAGCCTGGCCATGACCCTAAGCGTTTTGTTTTCTAGTATTACCACCGGATACATAAACGCCACAGACACTTAACTGGAGGAATCCTTTGGATTCGACTTTAGATTTGCTTAAAGTCCCAGACAGAGGTGTCCAGAGTTCTTAGGCACACTCTTTTGCTTTCGAGATCACGACTTTAACTGCTCGGTCTCAAGCTTTTCACTTGATACCTTCACACCACAAGCATTTAGTTAAGGGAAGCAGCTCAATTGAGCTTTTTAGGCCAAGATTTTGTTTTTGTAGACCCTCCTAACCATTGATGCTCAAAACTTTGGATCCATTCAAACTCTCCTTTTCCTTTCTTTTGAGCTTTTTGGATTTTTCTTTTGCTTTTTCTCCTTTTTTTCGAATTTTCTTCCTACTTTCTTGCTTTTTTACCATTTCTTTTGCTTTAAGAATCAATTTTTTTTGGTTTTTTCGGAGACTGGTGCACGAAATTGTGATCATCAACAATGGCACCAAAAACTTGATAGCGCTCTTCAATGTGAATCACACTTTGTCACAACTTCGCACAACTAACCAGCAAGTGCACTGGTCGTCCAAGTAATAAACCTTACGTGAGTAAGTGTCGATCCCACAGAGATTGTTGGTATGAAGTAAGCTATGGTCATCTTGTAAATCTCAGTTAGGCGGATTCAAATGGTTATAAAGGTTTCGAAAATAATAATGAATAAAGCATAAAATAAAGATAGAGATACTTATGTAAATCATTGGTGGGAGTTTCAGATAAGCGCATGGAGATACTGTGTTCCTTCTGAATCTCTGCTTTCCTACTGCTTTCATCCAATCCTTCATACTCCTTTCCATGGCAAGCTGTATGTAGGGCATCACCGTTGTCAATGGCTATATCCCATCCTCTTAGTGAAAAAGGTCCAAATGCTCTTGTCACAGCACGGCTAATCATTTGTCGGTTCTCGATCATGTCGGAATATAATCCATTGATTCTTTTACGTCTGTCACCACACCCAACAATTGCGAGTTTGAAGCTCGTCACAGTCATTCAATCCCTGAATCCTACTCGGAATACCATAGGCAAGGTTTAGACTTTCTGGATTCTCAATAATGGCCGCCAAATGGTTCTAACTTATACCACGAAGATTCTGGTTAAGGAATCCAAGAGATACACGCTCGGTCTAAGGTAGAACGGAAGTGGTTGTCAGTCACGCGTTCATAGGTGAGAATGATGATGAGTGTCATGGATCATCACATTCATCATGTTGAAGTGCAACAAATATCTTAGAACAAGAATAAGCTGAATTGAATAGAAAATAGTAGTAATAGCATTAAAACTCGAGGTACAACAGAGCTCCACACCTTAATCTATGGTGTGTAGAAACTCCACCGTTGAAAATACATAAGTGATAGTGGTCTAGGCATGGCCGAATGGCTAGCCCCCAAAGTCTAAGAACTAAACGTCCAAAGATAGATGCCAAGATCTCTAATACAATAGTAAAATGTCCTATTTATATTAGACTAGTTACTAGGGTTTACAGAAATAAGTCTAAATGCAGAAATCCACCTTCGAGGCCCACTTTGGTATGTGCTTGGGCTGAGCTTGAGCTTTATATATGCAGAGGCTTCTTTTGGAGTTAAACACCAAGTTTTAACGTGTTTTTGGTGTTTAATTCTGGTTTGTGATGTGTTTCTGGCGTTTTACTCCAGAATGGAACTGGAGTTGAACGCCAGTTTGCGTCGTCTAAACTCGAACAAAGTATAGACTATTATATATTGCTGGAAAGCTCTGGATGTCTACTTTCCAACTCCGTTGAGAGCTCACCATTTGGGGTTCTGTAGCTACATAAAATCCATTTCGAGTGTAGAGAGGTCAGAATCCAACAGCATCAGTAGTCCTTTGTCAGCCTGAATCAGATTTTTGCTCAGGTCCCTCAATTTCAGCCAGAAAATACCTGAAATCACAGAAAAACACACAAACTCATAGTAAAGTCCAGAAATGTGAATTTTGCATTAAAAAATAATGAAAACATCCCTAAAAGTAGCTAGATCCTACTAAAAACTACCTAAAAACAATGCCAGAAAGCGTATAAATTATCCGCTCATCACAACACCAAACTTAAATTGTTGCTTGTCCCCAAGAAACTGAAAATCAAATAGGATAAAAAGAATAGAATATACTATAAATCCCAAAATATCAATGAATATTAGTTCTAATTAGATGAGCGGGACTTGTAGCTTTTTGCTTCTGAACAGTTTTGGCATCTCACTTTTTCCTTTGAAGTTTAGAATGATTGGCATTTATAGGAACTTAGAATTTCAGATAGTGTTATTGATTCTCCTAGTTAAGTATGTTAATTCTTGAGCACAACTACTTTTATGAGTCTTGGCCGTGGCCCTAAGCACTTTGTTTTCCTGTATTACCACCAGATACATAAATGCCACAGACACATGACTGGGTGAACCTTTTCAGATTGTGACTCAGCTTTGCTAAAGTCCCCAGTTAAAGGTTTCTAGAGCTCTTAAGCATTACAACTTTAACCACTCAGTCTCAAGCTTTTCACTTGGACCTGCATGCCACAAGCACATGGTTAGGGACAGCTTGATTTAGCCGCTTAGGCCTGGATTTTATTTCCTTGGGCCCTCCTATCCATTGATGCTCAAAGCCTTGGATCCTTTTTACCCTTGCCTTTGGTTTTAAGGGCTATTGGCTTTTTTCTGGTTGCTTTTTCTTTTTTTTTTATTTTTTCTCAAATTTTTTTTGGAAGCTTTGTTCTTCACTGCTTTTTCTTGCTTCAAGAATCAATTTTATGATTTTTCAGATCATCAATAACATTTCTCTTGTTCATTATTCTTTCAAGAGCCAACACTTTTAACATTCATAAACAACAAGATCAAAAATATGCACTGTTCAAGCATTCATTCAGAAAACAAAAAGTATTGTCACCACATCAATATAATTAAACTAATTTCAAGGATGAATTCGAAACTCATGTATTTCTTGTTCTTTTGTATTAGAAACATTTTTCATTTAAGAGACGTGAAGGATTCATGGAATTATTCGTAGCCTTAAGACATAGTTACTAAATACTAATGATCATGAAGTAAAGACACAAACATAGACAAACATTAAAAACCAAAAAACAGAGAAATAAGAACAAGGAATGAGTCCACCTTAGTGATGGTGGCGCCTTCTCCTTGAAGGACCAATGATGTCCTTGAGCTCTTCTATGTCTCTTCCTTGCCTTTGTTGCTCTGAAGAGAGAACTTTTGCGTGGTCTAGAAATTTTCGGATAAATCCTCGTTGCAAGTATAGTTTCTAAACCTTCAAAAGTCCTTTCATACAAACGTTTTGGTTGTCACAAGTAACAAACTCCCTTGAAATTGATAACCAAATAGGCAACATATCTAATACAAGCATTGAAGCATCTGAAAGTAAAAAGAGGAATATAAAGTAAAAGAACGTTGAACTTGGGATTGAGAGTCACTCCTAAAACTAAGAGAAATCCTAAATCCTAATACTAAGAGAGAGGAGAGAACCTCTCTCTCTAAAAACTACATCTAAAATATGAAAAGTGAATTATGAGAGCCTCTCTATGAATGGATACATTCCCCCACTTTATATCCTCTAATCTGTGTTTTCTGGGTCGCAAACTGGGTCGAAAACAGCCCAGAAATCGCTGGAGAAGATTTCAAATACGCTGATTTCCGTCACTGCGATGCGGCCGCATGGATCACGCGGTCGCGTCGCCTAGCGTCAGGGAAACTATAACATATTATATATCAAATCGAAGCCCCGGACATTAGCTTTCCAACGCAACTGGAACCACGTCGTTTGGACCTCTGTAGCTAAAGTTATAGCCGTTTGAGTGCGATGAGGTCAGGTTGGACAGCTTAGCAATTTCTCCAACTTATTGTATTCCTTCCACTTTTGCATGCTTCCTTTCCATCCTCCAAGCTATTCCTGCCTTATAATATCTGAAAACACTTAACACACATATCAAGGCATCTAATGGTAATAAGAGAGGATTAATAATAAGCAAATATAAGATCAAAGAAGCACGTTTTTAATCATAGTACAAAATCAGGAAGGAAATATAAAACTGTGCAAATATTATGAATAAGTGGGTAAAGAGTTGATAAAATCCACTCAATTGAGCACAAGATAAACCATAAAATAGTGGTTTATCAACCTCCCCACACTTAAACACTAGCATGTCCTCATGCTAAGCTCAAGAGAAACTATAAAGATGAAGAGGAATGGTAGATTAATATGAAATGCAATCCTATCTATATGAATGCAACTACATGCAGAATGTTTCTACCTACTTGGTCAAGAGTAAATAAATTCTTCAAGACAAAAGTAATTCAATTTTTCACTAATTCAAATCATACAATAAAAAGCAAGTAAACTTGTAAGAAGATAGCTCATGAAAGCAGGGAACATAGAATCAAGCATTGAACCCTCACTGGTAGTGTATATCACTCTAATCTCTCAAGTGTCTAGGGTCAATCACTCTATTCTTCTCTAGTCATGCTTTCTAAAATTTGTTCTTCACCTAACCAATCAACAATATTTAATATACCAATGCAAACATCATGAGGTCTTTTTCAAGGTTGTAATGGGGCTAAGGTAAGGGTAAAGGTATATATATGGCTAAGTGAGCTTCATAAATTGAATCTTTAATTAACCTAAGCTTTCACCTAACATACATATACTCTATATAACTTTAGTTCATGCCTAGCTACCCAAAATTCCCACTTTTGCATAATTTCCATACTCATGTACCAACTATTTCTTTTTAATTTATCACATGTGCATTGATTAACTTAACATTGGGGTAATTTTGTCCCCTTATTTATTTATTTATAATATATATATTTTTTTCTCTTTTTTTTTTGAATCATAACTTATCAATGCACATGGATTCTCCATTATTTTTCTATTTTGGTTTTTCATGAGTAGGTTCTCAAATTCTAAATATTTTATCATATTAAAAATATAACACATTCCCTTATTAACCCATGTTCCCACAGTTTTCCCACACTTAATTAACACACTATCTTAAGCTAACCAAAGATTCAATTGGAATATTTAATTATTTTTCTGCTTAAGGCTAGTGATGTGGTAAAATACAGAACAAATGGGGATTAAAAGGCTCAAAGTGGCTGACAAAGGTGATTTAAAGGGTAGGCTTATTTGGGATAAGTGAGCAAAAACAAACAATGGCCTCAATCATATGCAAGCATGTAAATATACTAAATATTGGACATATAGACTGAAAAAAAGTAAAGATCACAATTATAGAGAAGTAAACACACAAGAATAAAATATTTATGGTTAAATAATGTAACCATATAAATAAGCCCAAT
The DNA here is from genome assembly GCF_000817695.3 of Arachis duranensis. Taxonomy (NCBI): domain Eukaryota; kingdom Viridiplantae; phylum Streptophyta; class Magnoliopsida; order Fabales; family Fabaceae; genus Arachis; species Arachis duranensis. The sequence goes on along the minus strand of NC_029772.3, from coordinate 58,537,646 downwards.
TCTCACAGGTTGTGTGTTCTTTGGCTCAAAAACCATGTTCCAAATATAACTTCAAACAAGTTTTAACATAAAAAATTTTTTTCAATTTAAATTAGTGAAATTTTTCAAAAATAGAGTCCTAAAAAGAAATTTATTACTTTAACCAAGTAGTAAATAAATGCATAAAAATTAAATAAACATGCAATCAAACATGCAAATGCAACAACTAATAAATTAACATTGGTGTTGAAAATAGGAAATAACTAACCCATGGAGATCGGTATCGACCTCCCAACACTTAAAGATTGCACCGTCCTCGGTGTATGCTAAGATGTGCAAGTGGATGGGGGTTGTGGTTCCTCAGCTAGGGCTCCTTTCATTCCTTTCCTTGCCGGTGGTTTGGGAGTAGCTTTCTCTTTTCCTTTCTTGGTGGCCATCCTGAAAAAGGGAAGAGAAAGTGAAATAAATTTAAAGGGATAGAGCAAGGAAGAGGGTGGTGTAAGTGATAATCGATGCACAATAAAGAAGAATGATGTTAACACATGGTCCGGACGACATGTGAAACGTTCATCAATGGAAATATAACAAGTGCATATAGGGACAAGTAAATGCAAGGGGTTTATTGGCATGCAAGCAAAGGCATGAGTAGCATAGATCAAGCATTCAATATCCAATTGAAATATGTTATCACTCGTAACGAACCATCATGTTTGTATTGACAATTAAATTCAATTAATAAAATAGTGAAGGAAATTTGTGAAAAGCAAGCATTTAGTGTAGTAGAATAAAAGAAATCTAAAGATAGTGCAGAATGCCATACGGACTTTTTCACAAACACATAGCATGTATGATAAATAAGCTATTGAAAGTATTAAATTGAACATGCAAGCAACCCTTCAAAAAGTAATATATAATTGTCAAACAATTTTGCAACAATCCACAATGACCCAAATAAAATTCCAACACCAATGAAAATAATGCAATGAATGAAAGTATGCAAATAAATTAAAATAAAATAAAATAAGAAAAATAAGAAGAATGCGAAAGGAAATAAGGGAAGAAGAAGTAAATAAGAAAGGATGGAGGAAAAAATTAGGATTGGGGAAGAAAAGAAAAGATTTTTGGCTGATCTGGATAAGCTGTGCGGCGCAGGCGACGCGGACGCGTGAGTGACGCGTTCGCGCGGATAGCGCTTCGATGAAGTGACGCGAACGCGTAGGTCACGCGTTCGCGTGAAGTGACTCGTGCCTTCAGTGCGAGTGCAGCCTCGCGTTCGCACAACTCTCCGTTTAAATGCATTTTTGCCAAAAATCTGGGTGACGCGATTGCGTGGGTGATGCGATCGCGTGGATGGCCATCTTTTAAAAATGACGCGGACGCATGGGGTATGCATTCGCGTGGTGAGGCTTGGGCTCCCAGCACGAGTCCAGCCCAACTCCAGCTCAACTTTCTGCCATACACCCTTTTTACGCCGATTTCAGGTCACGCGGCCGCGTGGGTGACGCGGTCGCATGGGAGGCTATTTTTCCAAATGACGCGGACGCGTCATCGACGCGGTCGCGTGGAGTCAATTTGTGCTAATGGCGCGCCTCCAGCCACGCTTTCGCGTGACTCTCTGTTCATCTTCATTTTCTTCCAAACGCACATACGACGCGGACGCGTCGGCGACGCTGTCGCGTCGCGTGCGAAAATCCCTTTTTTTAAAAAAAATGCAAAATGCAATGCTTAATGTGAATGCTATGCATGATTCCAGGTTCAATAAAATAAAATAAAATTCAAAAAACAAACAAAACTAAATTAAATTATAATTGAAAAGGAACGATCATACCATGGTGGGTTGTCTCCCACCTAGCACTTTTAGTTAAGGTCCTTAAGTTGGACACTTGGTGAGCTCCTTGTCATGGCCGCTTGTGCTTGAACTTATCAAGGAATCTCCACCAATGTTTGTAATTTCAGTAACCTCCGGGGTCCCAAACTAGGCGCAGAAGGCCTTCAAGTGAGTTAAAACAAGTGATAAGGCCCCAGAAGTATTGATTTCTAGATTGAATTTCGGGGTCCCAGACCTTGCTTTTGCACCCGTCTTCTTGTTGACCATTATTGTTCCAACCGGGTGGCAAGCAATTTGAATTCTCACTAAAGCGGCCAAACAACTTTTTAGACCCATTCAGTTGAGCTTTATACCAACCTCTGCGTTTAAACTTAAAGCTTTCAACCATAATGAACCTTGCAGGACAATTCTTACCATTGGCCATCTTTCTCTTACTTTTAATGCCACAAAGAGCTCTAAGTTGACAATCCATCTCCAGTAGCCCATATTCAAGTGGAATTAGAAAGCTAAGGGATATGAATTTTACCCACATGAATGTTGTGAAGGATGATGGCAACTTAGGGGGAGGTGTTTCTAATGAACTTGCAAGCTCCACTCTCTTGTGCTCTTCTTTGACAAATTCCACCTCTTTGCAAGCTTCTTCACTTTCAACCTCTTCTTCTTGGTAGCTTTCTTCCAATTTAATCTCTTCTTTATTGCTCACCAAGGGTATGGGAGGCTATGCTTCTTCTTCTTTAATCGCCATCTCTTGACCAACCTCTCCCAAGTCTTCAACCATTTTTTCCTTTTTAATAATTACTGCTTTGTCCAGTAGTTTTAATATAAAATCGTACTCATCCTTGATGATTTTCTTTCCATGACAACTCCTTTCAACTATTCTTTCATCTTCAAGGGTCTCTCCTATCTCCACATTTTGGGCCTCCTCTTGCTCTAAGACAAAATCAGACTCCTCCTTAATGTCTTCCTTCACTAATTCTTCAACCACTCCTTCGACTTCAAGGGTCTTTACTACCTTCACCTTTAGGGCCTCCTCTAGCTCCTTATGAGGTATGGATTCGCGAAGATGATCCCTTCTCTCTTGTTCTATGTCAATAGCATCATTGGGATCATGTTGCTCTTGGACTGATGGATGTGGGTGCTCTTCCATTGATGGTGGTGATGGGATGGAGAGATCATTCTGTGGTTGAAAAGAAAGTGCACTAGAGCTGGAGAGTTGATTGTTGAAGGTATTTGGTGGTCTGATTTGGGCAATGAAAGCTTGTATAATAGAGTTTAGATCGGCAAGTGCTTTCTCCATGGAGGTTTGGGGTGGATAGGAGGGTTCATTTGTTGGGAGAAAGGGTTCATGGTAGGAAAGTGGTTCATCTTGATAAAGATATGGAGATGGTGAATTTTGAGGTGGTGGTTTTGGGTGTGGTTCATATGGCGGTTGGTGTGGTGGATAAGGATTAGGGTCATATGGAGGTGAATGGCGGAAAGGGGCTTGTGAGTATGGTGGTCCAAAGTTATGTTGAGGAAAGGGTTCATATGCACATGGTGGTGGTTGTTGATAGTCCATTGGAGGTGGTTGTTGCCATGAGAGTTGATCAAATCCTTATGCCTCCTCCCATCTTTGATTGTTCCAACCTTGATGCCTGTTCTCAATGTAATTTCTTCTTCCTGCAACATAATTGTAACCAGACTCATAGCGATGGTGGTGAGAACTCATAATAGCAAATAAAAATTAAAGACGAAAATAAAAACAAATTAAAAGGTTATCGAAATTTAAATTTTGAATTTGAAAATTAAATTTTGAAATTTGAATTTTAAATTTTAAAATTTTGAATTTAAAATTTTTTTTGAAATTTGAAATTTAAATTTTTGAAATTTGAATTTTGAAAATTGAATTTTGGATTTTAAAGTTTGAAATTTGAATTTTAAATTTTTAAATTTGAATTTTTGAAAATTGAAATTTGAAATTTGAAATTGAGATTTAAATTTTGAATTTTTGAATTTAATGAGGAGAGAGAAAAAACAATAAAATGACACCAAACTTAAAATTTTTGGATCGAAATGAAGAAAATAATTAAGAACAACTTGAAGGTCAAGATGAACACGAAGAACAACTTGAAAATCAAGATGAACACCAAGAACAAATTTTTGAAAAATTTTTTCTTAATAACTAAATAAAAACCAATAACCTCTTAATTTACGTAAAAGCAAAAATAAAAACAAAAATAAAAACAAATAAACAAGTAAAAAGCAATTATTTACAAACAAAAGAAAAAAGAAAAATATTTACAATAACCAATAATAAGGCACACGTTTGCAATTCCCCGGCAACGGCGCCATTTTGATGAGAGAACTTTTGCGTGGTCTAGAAATTTGCGGATAAATCCTCGTTACAAGTATAGTTTCTAAACCTTCAAAAGTCCTTTCATACAAACGTTTTGGTTGTCACAAGTAACAAACCCCCTTGAAATTGATAACCGAGTATTCAAATCTCGGGTCGTCTTCTCAAGGAATTGCAGGGATGTATGTTCTTATTATTGGTTATGAGTTTGTAAATTAGGGATTTTATAAATTAGGGAGCAGTATGTTGCATAAGAAGAAATAAAATAAATAAATAATTATAAAATAAACTCTTGGCAAGGTATGAAAACAGGAAGTCCTATCCTGGTTATCCTTATCAATTGTAAAGAGAATTTGATTCTTCTCCCACTTTGTTAACCTCTAACTATGAAGGTAAGTTAGGTGGATGAGTTAATTCTGATTCCTCAGGTCCTAGTCTTTCCTTGGGAAATACTAGAGTTATTGGAACTTGAATTAATTCTTGAAGAATTCCAATTTTCAATCAACAATGAGTTTGATAACTCAAGGGTCACCAATTATTTAACCAAAGCCGAAAGGGAAAAATAAATCTAAATTGAATTGAAAGCAATCTTAAATAGAATAAAACAATCATAATCTGAAATACCTCAAAATGCATTAATAAAAGAAATCAATTCTAACATGAAGTTCGTAAACCAACATTAACAAATTGAAATAAAATAATAGAATAAATAAAGAACCTGGGATTGAGAGCCACTCCTAAAACTAAGAGAAATCCTAAATCCTAATACTAAGAGAGAGGAGAGAACCTCTCTCTCTAAAAACTACATCTAAAACATGAAAAGTGAATTATGAGAGCCTCCCTATGAATGGATACATTCCCCCACTTTATATCCTCTAATCTGTGTTTTCTGGGTCACAAACTGGGTTGAAAACAGCCCAGAAATCGCTGGAGAAGATTTCAAATACGCTGATTTCCGTCACTGCGATGTGGCCGCATGGATCACGCGGTCGCGTCACCTAGCGTCAGGGAAACTATAATATATTATATATCAAGTCGAAGCCCCGGACGTTAGCTTTCCAACGCAACTAGAACCGCGTCGTTTGGACCTCTGTAGCTAAAGTTATAGCCGTTTGAGTGCGAAGAGGTCAGGCTGGACAGCTTAGCAATTTCTCTAACTTCTTGTATTCCTTCCACTTTCGCATGCTTCCTTTCCATCCTCTGAGCCATTCCTACCCTGTAATCTCTGAAATCACTTAACACACATATCAAGGCATCTAATGGTAATAAGAGAGGATTAATAATAAGCAAATATAAGATCAAAGAAGCACGTTTTCAATCATAGTACAAAATCAGGAAGGAAATATAAAACTATGCAAATATTATGAATAAGTGGGTAAAGAGTTGATAAAATTCACTCAATTGAGCACAAGATAAACCATAAAATAGTGGTTTATCATGCTCCTCCCTCATTGCTCTTTGATCTTCTCTAATCTCATGGAGAATGATGGAGTGCTCTTGGTGTTCCACCCTTAGTTGGTCCATGTTATAACTCAAGTCTTCTAGAGAAGTGTTGAGTTGTTCCCAATAGTTGTTTGGAGGAAAATGCATCCCTTGAGGCATCTCAGGAATTTCTTGGTGATGAGCTTCCTCATGTGTCTCTTGAGATCCATGAATGAGCTCTCTTGTTTGCTCCATCCTCTTCAATGAGAATGTCTCCTTCTATGATAACTTCAGCTGAGTAGCATAGATGGCAAATAAGATGAGGAAAAGCTAGCCTTGCCATGGTGGAGGACTTTTCGGCTATTTTGTAGAATTCAAGAGAGATGACTTCATGAACTTCTACTTCCTCTCCAATCATGATGCTATGGATCATGATGGCCCGATCCACAGTAACTTCGGATCGGTTGCTAGTGGGGATGATGGAGCGTTGGATGAACTCCAACCTCACATTTTCCGGACTGAAATCTAAGTATTTCCCCCGAACAATTGTAAGATAATTCTTTGGATTTAGGTTCATACTTTGATCATGGTTCCTAGTGATCCATGCATTGGTATAAAACTCTTGAACTATTAGGATTCCAACTTGTTGAATGGGGTAGGTCAGAACTTCCCAACCTCTTCTTTGGATCTCATGTCGGATCTCCGGATACTCATTTTTCTTGAGCTTGAAAGGGACCTCAGGGATCACCTTTTTCTTGGCCACAACTTCATAGAAGTGGTCTTGATGGACCTTTGAGATGAATCTCTCTATCTCCCATGACTCGGAGGTGGAAGCTTTTGTCTTCCCTTTCCCTTTTCTAGAGGTTTCTCTGGCCTTAGGTGCCATAAGTGGTTATGGAAAAACAAAAAAAGTTATGCTTTTACCACACCAAACTTAGAATATTACTCGCCCTCGAGCAAGAGAAGAAAGAAGAGAAGAAGAAGAAGAAAAAAAATGGAGGAGAGGGAGAGAGGTGTGTATTCGGCCAAGGGGGAGAAGAGAGGGTTGTGTTGTATGAAAATGAAGAAGGATAGAGGGGTTTATATAGTGGAAGGAGAGGGGTTAAGGTTCCGCCATATTGGGTGGGTTTGGGTGGGAAAAGGGAATATAAATTTGAAGGTAGGTGGGGTTTATGGGGAAGAGTGGAAGGATGTGAGTGGTGAAGAGGTGATGGGGAAGAGAGATTGAGGTGATTGGTGAAGGGTTTTTGGGGAAGAGTGTTATTGGATTGTGTGAAGAAGAGAGAAGGTAAATTGAGGTAGGTAGGGATCCTGTGGGGTCCACAGAACCTGAGATGATCCTGTGGGATCCACAGATCCTGAGGTGTCAAGAATTATCATCCCTGCACCAATGAGGCGTGTAAAATGTCCTCTACATGCAATCCTGGCATTTAACTCTAGATTGATGCTTGTTTCTGGCGTTAAACGCCAGTTCTATGCTTGTTTTGGGCGTTCAACGCCAGTCTGCAGCATGTTTCTGGCGTTGAACGCCAGTTCCATGCTTGTTTCTGGCGTTTAATGCCAGCTCTCCTCAGGGTGTAATCCTGGCGTTTAAATGCCAGATTGTTGCTTGTTTCTGGTGTTCAACGCCAGATTCATGCTCTATTCTGGCATTGAACGCCAGCCATATGCTCCTTACTGGCATTCAAACACCAGTAAGCTCTTCTTCTTGGGTGTGCTGTTTCTTCTGCTATTTTTTATTCTGTTTTTTATTTTAGTATTTGTTTTGTGACTCCACATGATCATGAACCTAATAAAATATAAAAGAAAAAAATAAAATAAAAATAAAATTAGATAAATAAAAATTGGGTTGCCTCCCAATAAGCGCTTCTTTAATGTCACTAGCTTGACAGTATGCTCTCATGGAGCTTCACAGGTGATCAGGTCAATGTTGTGGACTCCCAACACCAAACTTAGAGTTTGAATGTGGGGGTTCAAGACCAAACTTAGAGTTTGGTTGTGGCCTCCCAACACCAAACTTAGAGTTTGATTGTGGGGGCTTTGTTTGACTCTGTATTGAGAGAAACTTTTCATGCTTCTTCTCCATGGTTGCAGAGGAATATCCTTTGAGCTTTAAACACAAGGTAGACCCCATTTAATTGAAGGACTAGATCTCCTCTGTCAACATCAATCATAGCTCCTGTTGTGGCTAGGAAGGGTCTTCCAAAGATGATGCATTCATCCTCCTCTTTCCTAGTGTCTAAGATTATGAAATCAGCAGGGATGTAAAGGCCTTTAACCTTTACTAACACATCCTTTACCAATCCATAAGCTTGTCTTACTGACTTGTCTGCCATCTGTAATGAGAATGTGGCAGCCTGTACCTCAAAGATCCCCAGCTTCTCCATTACAGAGAGTGGCATAAGATTTATACCTGACCCCAGGTCACACAGAGCCTTCTCAAAGGTCATGGTGCCCATGGTACAGGGAATTAAGAATTTACCAGGATCTTGTTTCTTTTGAGGTAGAGTTTGCTGAACCCATGTATCTAGTTCACTAATGAGCAACAGAGGTTCACCTTCCCAAGTCTCATTACCAAACAATTTGGCATTCAGCTTCATGATGGCTCCTAGATATTGAGCAACTTGCTCTCCAATTACATCTTCATCCTCTTCAAAGGAAGAATAGTTTTCAGAGCTCATGAATGACAGAAGGTGGTTTAAAGGAATCTCTATGGTCTCCATATGAGCCTCAGATTCCTTTAGGTCCTCAATAGGGAACTCCTTCTTGTCTGGGAGACGTCCCATGAGGTCTTCCTCATTGGGATTCACGTCCTCCCCTTCCTCTCTTGGTTCGGCCATTTTGACTATGTCAATGGCCTTGCACTCTCTTTTTTTATTCTCTTCAGTATTGCTTGGGAGAGTACTAGGAGGAGTTTCAGTAATTTTTTTACTCAGCTGGCCCACTTGTGCCTCCAAATTTCTAATGGAGGACCTTGTTTCACTCATGAAACTTAAAATGGCCTTAGAAAAATCAGAGACTATATTTGCTAAGCTAGAGGAGCTCTGCTCAGAATTCTCTATCTGTTGCTGAAAAGATGATGGAAAAGGCTTGCTATTGTTAAGCCTGTTTCTTCCACCATTATTAAAGCCTTGTTGATGCTTCTGTTGATCCTTCCATGAGAAATTTGGTTGATTTCTCCATGAGAAATTATAGGTGTTTTCATAAGGTTCACCCATGTAATTTACCTCTGTCATTGCAGGGTTCTCAGGATCATAGGCTTCTTCTTCAGAAGATGCCTCCTTAGTACTGTTGGATGTATTTTGCCATCCATTCAAACTTTGAGAAATCATGTTGACTTGCTGAGTCAACATTTTGTTCTGAGCCAATATGGCATTCAAAACATCAATCTCAAGAATTCCCTTCCTCTGAGGCGTCCCATTATTCACAGTATTCCTCTCAGAAGTGTACATGAATTGGTTATTTGCAACCATGTCAATAAGTTCTTGAGCTTCTGCAGGTGTTTTCTTTAGGTCAATGGATCCACCTGCAGAATGGTCCAGTGACATCTTAGAGAACTCAAATAGACTATAATAGAATATATCCAGAATGGTCCACTCTGAAAGCATGTCAGAAGGACACCTTTTGGTCATCTGCTTGTATCTTTTGCAAGCTTCATAGAGGGATTCACCATCTTTCTGTTTGAAGGCCTGAACATCCACTCTAAGCTTGCTTAGCTTTTGAGGAAGAAAGAACTTAGCCAAGAAGGCCATGACCAGCTTATCCCAGGAGTCCAGACTATCTTTAGGTTGTAAGTCCAACCATGTTCTAGCTCTGTCTCTTACAGCAAAAGGGAAAAGCATGAGCCTGTAGACTTCAGGATCTACTCTATTAGTCTTAACAGTCTCACAGATCTACAAGAACTCAGTTAAAAACTGATAGGGATCTTCTGATAGAAGTCCATGAAACTTGCAGTTCTATTGCAGTAGAGCGACTAGTTGAGGTTTCAGCTCAAAATTATTTGCTCCAATGGCAAGGATTGAGATGCTTCTTCCATCAAACATGGAAGTGGGTGTAGTATAGTCACCAAGCATCCTCCTTGCATTATTATTTTCGGCTGCCATCTCCTCTTCCTTTTCAAAAATTTCTGTAAGGTTGTCTCTGGATTGTTGTAATTTAGCTTCTCTTAGTTTTCTCTTTAGAGTCCTTTCAGGTTCAGGGTCTGCTTCAACAAGAATATTCTTGTCCTTGCTCCTGCTCATATGAAAAAGAAGGGAACAGAAAATAATAATAATAGGGATCCTCTTTACCACAGTATAGAGATTCCTTTATGTGAGTAGAAGAATAAAAGAATAGAAGAAGGAAAAGGTAAGAATCCAAACACAAGGGGGAAGAGTGGGTTCGAATTCTTGAGTGGAAGAGAGGTGTTAGTAGATAAATAAATAAATAGAAAGAGATGAGAGAGGGAGAAATTCGAAAATAAATATTGAAAAAGGGTTAGTAATTTTCGAAAATTAAGAGAAGAAAAACAATTAAAATTAAAATTTGAAATAATTAGTTAATTAAAAGAATTTTGAAAAAGAGGGAGGTAATTTTCGAAAATTAGAGAGAAGAAAGTAGTTAGGTGGTTTTGAAAAAGATAAGAAACAAACAAAAAGTCAATTAGTAAGTTGAAAAAGATTTGAAAATCAATTTTGAAAAGATAAGAAGTTAGAAAAGATATTTTGAAATCAAAATTTTGAAAAAGATATAATTTGAAAAAAAAAAGATATTTTGAAAAGATATGATTGAAAAAGATATTTTGGAAAAGATTTGATTTTTAAAATTAAAATTTGATTACTTGACTAACAAGAAACTAAAAGATATGATTCTAGAATTTAAAGATTGAGCCTTTCTTAACAAGAAAGTAACAAACTTCAAATTTTTGAATCAATCACATTAATTGTTAGTAAAGTTTTCGAAATTTTGAAATAAAGATAAGAAAAAGATTTTGAAAATAAAATTTTAAAATTTTCGAAAATAATAAAAAATGAAAAAGATTTGATTTTTGAAAAAGATTTTGAAAAGATAGGATTTTTAAAATTGAAATCTTGACTTGACTAACAAGAAACAACTCATTTTAAAATTTTTTGACTAAGTCAACCCAAAGATTTCGAATTTTTGAGAGAAATAAGGAAAATATATTTTTTATTTTTTAATTTTTAGTGAGGAGAGAGAAAAACACAAATATGACCCAAAACATGAAAATTTTGGATCAAAACACTTAATGCATGCAAGAATACTATAAATGTCAAGATGAACACCAAGAACACTTTGAAGATCAAGATGAACATCAAGACTTATTTTTGAAAAATTTTCAAGAAAAGAAAAACATGCAAGACACCAAACTTAGAAATTTTTTATGCTTAGACACTATGAATGCAAAAATGCATATGAAATACAGCAAAAGACACAAAACAAGAAAATTTAAATATCAAACAAGAAGACTTATCAAGAACAACTTGAAGATCATGAAGAACACATGCATGAATTTTTGAAAAAATGCATAAATTTTAAAAACATGCAATTGACACCAAACTTAAAAATTGACTCAAGACTCAAACAAGAAACACAAACGTATTTTTGGTTTTTTATTTTAATTTTTTAGGTTTTTTTGAAAATTTCTTTTTTTTTTTTGGAAAGACGAAAATAAAAAAAATTTTGAAAGATTTTTGAAAACTTTTTGAAAAGAAAATTACCTAATCTGAGAAACAAGATGAACTGTCAGTTGTCCAAACTCGAACAATCTCCGGCAACGGCGCCAAAAACTTGATGCACAAAATTGTGATCATCAACAATGGCGCCAAAAACTTGGTAGCGCTCTCCAACGTGAATCACACTTTGTCACAACTTCGCACAACTAACCAGCAAGTGCACTGGTCGTCCAAGTAATAAACCTTATGTGAGTAAGGGTCGATCCCACAGAGATTGTTGGTATGAAGCAAGCTATGGTCATCTTGTAAATCTCAGTTAGGCGGATTCAAATGGTTATAAAGGTTTCGAAAATAATAATGAATAAAGCATAAAATAAAGATAGAGATACTTATGTAAATCATTGGTGGGAGTTTCAGATAAGCGCATGGAGATACTGTGTTCCTTCTGAATCTTTGCTTTCCTACTGCTTTCATCCAATCCTTCATACTCCTTTCCATGGCAAGCTGTATGTAGGGCATCACTGTTGTCAATGGCTACATCCTATCCTCTTAGTGAAAAAAGTCCAAATGCTCTTGTCACAGCACGGCTAATCATCTGTCGGTTCTCGATCATGTCGGAATAGAATCCATTGATTCTTTTGCGTCTGTCACCACACCCAATAATCGCGAGTTTGAAGCTCGTCACAGTCATTCAATCCCTGAATCCTACTCAGAATACCACAGACAAGGTTTAGACTTTTCAGATTCTCAAGAATGGCCGCCAAAGGGTTCTAGCTTATACCATGAAGATTCTGGTTAAGGAATCCAAGAGATACACGCTCGGTCTAAGGTAGAACGGAAGTGGTTGTCAGTCACATGTTCATAGGTGAGAATGATGATGAGTGTCACGGATCATCACATTCATCATGTTGAAGTGCAACAAATATCTTAGAACAAGAATAAGCTGAATTGAATAGAAAATAGTAGAAATTGCATTAAAACTTGAGGTACAGCAAAGCTCCACACCTTAATCTATGATGTGTGGAAACTCCACCGTTGAAAATACATAAGTGATGGTCGTCCAGACATGGCCGAATGGCCAGCCCCCAAAGTCTAAGAACTATACGTCCAAAGATAGATGCCAAGATCTCTAATACAATAGTAAAATATCCTATTTATACTAGACTAGTTACTAGAGTTTACAGAAATAAGTCTAAATGTAGAAATCCACTTACGGGGCCCACTTTGGTGTGTTCTTGGGTTGATCTTGAGCTTTACATGTGCAGAGGCTTCTTTTAGAGTTAAACACCAAGTTGTAATATGTTTTTGGCGTTTAACTCTGGTTTGTGACGTGTTTCTGGCATTTTACTCTAGAATGTAGCATGGAACTGGAGTTGAATGCCAGCTTGCGTCGTCTAAACTCGAACAAAGTATAGACTATTATATATTGCTGAAAAGATCTGGATGTGTACTTTCTAACGCTATTGAGAGATCGTCATTTGGGATTCTGTAACTGCAGAAAATCCATTTCGAGTGCAGGGAGGTCAGAATCCAACAACATCAGTAGTCCTTTGTCAGCCTGAATCAGATTTTTGCTCAGGTCCCTCAATTTCAGCCAGAAAATACCTGAAATCACAGAAAAATACACGAACTCATAGTAAAGTTCAGAAATGTGAATTTTGCATAAAAACTAATGAAAACATCCCTAAAAGTAGTTAGATTCTACTAAAAACTACCTAAAAACAATGGCAAAAAGCATATAAATTATCCGCTCATCAAAAACTCAATAATATTTTTCTAAATTCACTGTTCTTCAAGAGCTAATACACTTCAACATTAAATATGCACAGTTAATTCATACATTAAGAAATTTAATGCGAGACCACCATATCAAAATAATTAGAGATAAGTCATGATAAACTCGAAAATTATGCATTCACTGTTTCTAAAAGAGAATAAAATTTTAATTGAATTTAATGAACTGACAAGTGGGATAGTTTATACTTATTAAAAAAATAAGCATTACTTACTCAAACTGAATATGGGAAATCTACTAGTAATCATGCAACCTAGAACTAGGAAAACAGAAAATAAAGTACTAGAATTAAGAACTTGATAGGGGTAAAATTCAACCACCTTATTTATGGCAGTCACTGCTCTCTTCAGAAGATGTCTTTTAATACTTCAGATCTTCTAGTTCTCGTTCTTGTCTTTCTTGTTCCTTAACTAGTTTACACAGCATGTAAGACTGGTCTTTTTATTTCTCTTTCAATTGATGTAGAGTAGATTATAACTTGTGCAACAGATGTCACCAGCTGATTCTTGTAAGATTTTTAATTTTTAAAAATTAAATAATTAATTATTTATGAACTAATATATTATATTGAGATATAATTTTAAAATTATTAAAGTTTAAAGAAAAAAAAAGAATACTTGGCCGAAGCCATTGAACAAAGGAAAATAAATGAAATATGTCTATATATATATATATATCCGAACCTTTTAGAAAGAAAAAGCAATGAATGAAGGTGGCTTGCATGCTTATATACATATAAATATAATCATGACACATAAGCTCCCCCATGTGTCACTTTAAGAGTAACTGATCATTCTTCCTCCATTAATCACTCTTGCTCCAAACAAGACCGAATTATTTTTCTTTGTAAAAAAGAAACAAGAGCCGTGAGTGAGAGAACAAGAAACTATGGTACCTCCGAGCTTTCAAGCTCGATTTCTTAAGATATGTAAATCTAATAAAAAATTTAGCCTGGTAAAAATATTTGTATCTTTTTTTTATATATTGGCGTTATTTTTGTCCGATAGAAATTGATGGTGATGTAGTTCTTCTTTCTCTTGAGTTTGGCCAATTGAATTTCTAGGAGGCACAGATAATTTCTGACGTTTTCTTCTTCAGCAACTCGGTCAAAAAACTTTTTCAATAGAAGTCTAGTGGATATTTGCAAACAATTTATGATTATATGAAATGACTGAATGAAAAGTTTGAATTGTATTTGTGACTGAATTTGATGAATAAGTGTCTGATTTTTTGTTGTTTAGGAATGCTGAAAATTCTAATTAATGACTGGTTCTAATGAATATTTGTTGAGTTGTGGTTGTTGATGGTGATAGATTTGGTATTGCTTGTTGAATAGAAAATATAAATTGAGTGTGAATTGAGGCTGTAATTGATGCTAAAAACTTTGGTTATGTCAATGTCTTGGTTGGATTGTTGATTTGAGAAAAATATTGGTTTGATTCAAGAGTAAAGGATTTGATATTCGAAATGGTTGAGAGAGTGTTTGGTTGGGACCTGAAAAGGTGGCATAGCCCAAATTTTAGAGGAAATGCTGCCAAATTTTTATAAAACTCTAAGACTTTATTTAAAATGTTATTTAAAAGCAAATCTGATTTAAAAATATTATTTGATTTCGATTTATTACAAAAAAGTTTTGTTTTCAATTCGATTTATTAAGAAAAGTATAGTTTTTTAAACTCAATCGTTTGAGAAAGGATTTTACTTTAAGTTATGTTTTGAGTTCGATTTGATAAGGAAGAAAACAAGAAGAACAAAAAGTAAAGGAATGAGAGATAATTAAAGGAATCTCTGTCACAGGAGAGCAGATAATAAAGATTAAAGGAATATATTGATTAAAGAAATGTCTGCCACAAGAGAGCAGATGCAATTTTGTTTGGACCTTAGTGCAAAATGTTATAGTGGGGATGCCCACACACTGAGAACTATTTTCCAGATGTAAGCATATTAAAAGTCACACTGTATGCGGCCTAGCCGTAAGACTTATAAACACACTGGATGCATCTGGAAAGCCATATCTGGGACTCATGCCCGGATAATGTCGGGAGCGGGCAGGCAACCGACCATGAGCTCATGGCCTGCATTAGGAATAGACATGCATCATGTTGTTTGCACATTTGTATTTGGTTGTGTTTGCTTGTATTACTTCTCTGTGATTGTACTGTTTGACTTGTTTGTATGTTGGTTTGAATCCCTCACTTGTGCTGTTAGTTCACGGATGTATTAAGGTGAGATATTGTGGTTGAAAAATGATTATGTGGCTGAGAGATGGTTAGTATGACTAATTTTGTGATTAAAATTTGTTTTGAGTTTAGAAATTTAAAGAAAAGTAATTATTTATCTATTCCCTACTGAAAACGTGTGATTTGTTCTCACTCCAAAATCTTCCACCCTTTTAGTGACACAGGTTCAAAGACTCAATTTGAAGCTGCGGGCGATTATTAGACTTATTTATGAGTTAAGTTTATGAGTTAAGTTACTTTCATAGAATTCCCTCACCTTTGTTATTTAATATTTTATTTTATACAGAGGGATAGGAATTGTATTCGAGTTTTATATTGAATTCTTTTGTATGACATTTATTATTAGTAATAACTATGTGACTACTATACTTGGTGATCTTTGATATATGATTTTAATTGATAAAAACAAAATCTTCTGGCATTTTCTATAAAACTGAAAGACGATATCAAATTAAAGGCTCAATATTAAATAGTAAATAAGGAAAATAGATTAGTAACTTCTTACTTTTGGTATGATCATGACGTGCTAAAGGTTAGGATGTTACAATTCCAATACTCAATTGGAGGGATACTCTGATCTTGGGGTGGCTCAGGTGTCTTTCTCTTAGGCTGATCATCCGGCTACTGGATCTTGTCCGGAGCTGGTCCCTTGGCATTCTCCATATTCTCCTTGGTAATTAGGTTTCTGTGGGGATGCATGTGTCTCTGTCAATAAGGACTCCTGCCTCACTACACAGGCGAGAGATGAGATTTCGGAAGGCCAGCTTGGCCTGAGTGGAGGTCTTGTTTGTGAATTTGTAGAATTCACAAGGGATTATTTGATGGACCTCTACCTCATTACCCATTATAATGCAATGGATCATCACTTCTCTCCTAACAGTAACTTCAGAATGGTTGCTAGTGGGAAGTATAGAGCATCCTACGAAGTCCAGCCAATTCCTAACAACTGGTTTGAGATCCCTTCTTCTTAGCTGGTTTGGTTTGTTCTTCTTACCCAAGATCCATTTAGATCTGGGCAGACATATGTTTTCAAGGACTTGATCCAGCTTTGGATTGGCTACCACTCTCCTATTAAAGGAGTTATGGTTGTCTTTTTACGGGGGTAATTTGAGGATTCCCCTCACCTTATCCAGATCAACGTGCAGCACTTTTTCTCGGACCATGGTGCACCAAGTATGGAATCCCTGTCCATCTAGCCTTTGCTTTTCTATCATCCACATATTTGCATAGAATTTCTGGATCATCCTTATACCAACGTTAGTTCTGGGGTTGGCCAGAATTTTCCAACCTCTCATTCTTATCCGATTTTGGATTTCCAGGTGTTTATCTTCTTTTAAGTCAAACTTGACCTCCAGAATCACAGTTCTCTTGGAACAAAATCTAAAAGGTTTGAAAATAACTGTTGGTAGGGCAGCTTCTTTCTTGTTTCTTGAAGTGGGTCTTCCACCTTTTGGAGCCATAGGGGTGTACAAGTGAAAAGCAACGCTTTCCCAACAGTAAACTTAAAAGCTTTGCTTGTCCCGAGTAAAGAGAAGAAGAGGGAGAAGAGGAGAATAATGCAAATGGAGGGGGGATGTGTGAGGGGGTGTGGTACGAATGGTTATATATAGGGAGGGTGGGGAGGGTTTTCAAAAATCAACATAAAAAAGAGATAATAAAGATATAATTCACAATCTTTTAAAAAGATAAGAAAGATAAGATTTAAAATTGTTAAAGCATTAAAGATATGAGAAAGATAAAAAAAGATAAGATGTAAAGTATTAAAGATATGAAAAAGATTTAAAAGTTTAACAAAAGATTTGAAAAATAATTGAAAAAGATTTGAAATTTTGAAAAAGAATTGAAAAAGAATTGAGAAAGATTTGAAAAGAAATAGAATTTAAAAGATAATGTTTAAGAGATCTTTGTTTAAAAAGAGTTGAATCAAAAGTAGTTGACTTTAGAAAAGATATTTTGAAATAAGAGGAGAGATGATTAAAAAGACAAGGTTTGAAAAAGATATGGATTGAGAAAGTCAAACCTCCCTACCCTGGTTGGGGATTTGAACGCCAAAAATACCTCTATTCCGACGTTTAAAGCTAGGCATATACCCCTCATGGGCGTTGAACGCCCAGCCTTGCTCCCTGGTGGTGCACGAAACTGGCTCCACAGAATTTGCACAGATAGACCGGCAAGTATACCGGGTTGTCCAAGTAATAACTGAGGTGAGTCAGGGTCGATCCCACGAGGATTGTTGGTTTGAGCAAGCAGTGGACACCTTGCAGATCTTAGTTAGGCGGATAGAAAATTATAAGTTGTCACGGAAAAAGTATAAAACAAAATAATTAAATAAAATGTTACTAATGAGATAAGAATTCAATAGTGATAGAATGGTTGAGGCTTCGGAGATGCTTTGTCTTTCCGGATTAACTTTTCTTACTGTCTTCTTCAATAACCTTCTGATTCCTTCAATGGCAGCCGTAAGTGATTAACTCATGTCCTCTGGTCAAGTTAACCTCCTTTAGTACAGCAATCCACCACGTTGAGATGACTCATGTCCTTTCATCAAGCCATCTCTAGGTTTCTCACTGTAGCAGAAGATGAAGCTCTAAGCAATCCACTCCCCTTCATGATCCTACTCAAGGTGCCATAGACAAGACAGATCTTCCGAATCAGAGAGTGCTGCTTCTCTGACTCTAGCCTTAAAGCCACCGAAACTTCACGCACCCATAGTCAACGGGATTATATGTCACATATCCAAAGTTGCTCAGATGCTCTATTGGAATCCGCAATGTAATCTCTAGCTTTAGTTCAACGCTATCCGTGTCAGGAATTACATGGAACCCATGTAGAATAGGGTGATTGTCATGGGTCACCCTCAATTCATAAGATGAAGAACGAGGTTGCATAAGAGAATAGAATCACATATATTGAATGAAAACAGTAATATTATTGATCCATGAAACTCAGTAGAGCTCCTAACCTTAACCTTAGGAGGTTAGTGACTCATACAGATCGAAAATACAATGGAAAAAGTAAAAGTGGGTGAGAGTTCTGAAAGTCCTCTAACAATGGTGAATTCTCTATATATACTAATCTAATGACTAAGGATTACAGAAATAAGATAAACTAAGTTGATAGTGCAAAAATCCACTTCTGGAGTCCACTTGGTGAGTGTTTGGGCTGAGCTAAAGTGTTTCCCAAGTATTAATGTCCCTTAGGGGCATTGAACGTTGGCTAGGGACCCCCTTTTGGGCGTTGAACTCCAGTTGCTCCCCTGTGGGCGCTGGACGCTAGAAATGGGGCTGGTGCCTGGCGTTGAACGCCAGTTTTAAGCCTTTATTTTTAAAACAAAGTATAGACTATTATATATTTATGGAAATCCCTAGATGTTATCTTTCCATAGTCATTAAGAGCGTGCCATTTGGACTTTTGTAGCTCCAGAAAAGCTCCTTCGAGTGCACGGAGGTCAGATCCTGACCACATCTGCAGTCCTTTCTCTGTTTCTGAATCAGCTTCTGCTCAGGCTCCTCAATTTCAGCCAGAAAATATTTGAAATCACTATAAAACACACAAACTCAAAGTAGAAGCTAAAAATGTGAATTTTGCACTAAAACCTATGAAAATATAATAAAACTTAAACAAAACATACTGAAAACTATATGAAAACAATGCCAAAAAGCGTATAAAATATCCGCTCATCACCTGGCTAGCATTCAACGCCAGGCTTCCTTCCCTCTTAGGGCGTTGAACACCCAGAATGCTCCCATTCTAGCGTTTAATGCCAGCAAGCTCCCTTATGGGCGTTTGAACGACCATCTTGCCCCTTGTCTAGCGTTCAACACCAGCAAGGGGCTTCCTCCAGGGTGCTCTGTTTTCAGTTTTGAATATTTCTATCCCTGTTCTAAGAGGTATAAATGATCACAAATGTTAGAAAGTGAAGTAACTATCAAAATCAATTGAAATTGAAGGAAAATTAAATCAAATGAGAATAAATAAATAAACATAAAATAATACTATACAACTAATCATTGAGTTGCCTCCCAAAAAGTGCTTCTTTACTGTCATTAGCTAGAATTCACTATACTCATTGCAGTAGTAGTGTAGAGATTTCTTGCTCAATGTTCCCCCCATGTAATGTTTGACTCTCTGTCCATTCTTATCAGAGTATTTACTTTGGAGTTCTATATGCCCTTAGGGTGACACATTAGTGACCACAAATGGTCCTGTCCAACGTGACTTGAGCTTCCCAGGGAAGAGCTTGAGTCTAGAGTTGAAGAGTAGAACCTTCTGGCCCGATTCAAAGACTCTGGAAGATATTCTCCTGTCATGCCACCTCTTGGCTCTCTCTTTATAGATTTTTACATTTTCGAATGCAGCAAGTCAGAATTCATCCAACCCATTCAGCTGGAGTAACCTTTTTTCTCCTGCTGCCTTAGCATCAAGGTTGAGAAATCTGGTTACCCAGCAGACTTTGTGTTACAGTTTCACTGGAAAATGGCATGTCTTCCCATAAACCAATTGATATGGTGACGTTCCTATAGGAGTCTTGAAAGCCGTCCTGTAAGCCTAGAGAGCATCATCAAGTTTCGTTGCCCAATCCTTTCAAGAGCTGCTCACGGTTCATTCCAGAATTCTTTTTTGTTCCCTGTTGGATACCTCAACTTCTCAATTTGTCTGTGGGTAATATGGGGTTGCCACTTTATGGCGAATGCCATAAAGGTGCAGAATAAAGTCAAGCTGTCTGTTGCAGAAATGACTACCTCCATCACTAATTAGTGTCTGTGGGATACCGAACCTGCTAAAGATATATTTTCGGAGGAACTTCATCAATACTCTGGCATCATTAGTGGGTGATGAGACTACCTCAACCCACTTAGACAAGTATTCCACTGCCACAAGGATGTACGTGTTTGAGAATGAAAGTGGGAAAGGTCCCATGAAATCTATTCCACACACATCAAACACGTCAATCTCTAGGATCCCTTGCTGAGGCATGTCGTGACTATAAGGGAGGTTGCCAGCCTGCTAGCAACTGTCATAGATACAGACAAACTCTCGGGCATCCTTAAAGAGTGTTGGCCAGTAAAAGCCACTCTGAA
This sequence comes from Arachis duranensis, assembly GCF_000817695.3. Taxonomy (NCBI): domain Eukaryota; kingdom Viridiplantae; phylum Streptophyta; class Magnoliopsida; order Fabales; family Fabaceae; genus Arachis; species Arachis duranensis. The sequence continues at coordinate 58,517,297 of NC_029772.3, read as the reverse complement.
GGACCTTGGTGGCTGTTCGCTTACCTGCAAAGTGTCCTCCACAGTCTGAGCCATGGCAATGCCATAGGATTCTCTGTCCTTCATCTTCAGACACACACTAGTGGATTATATCGTCTGAGCATCTCTTGAAGAGATATGGTTCATCCCACAAGTAGTACTTTGCATCATGTATGAGTTTTCAAGCTTGCTGTCTACTGTATTCCTTGGGGATGAACTTTATGGCCTTGTAGTTTGCAATGTCTGCAAACCAAGGTGCTGTCCGAATTGTAAAAAGTTGCTCATCAGGAAAGGTTTCAGATATCTCAGTAGAGGGAGGGAAAGTCCCTGCTACTGGTTCAATCCTAGAAAAGTGGCCAGCCACTTGATTTTCTGATCCTTTTCTATCTCTGATTTCAATATAAAACTCTTGTAGGAGTAGCATCCATCTTATCAGCCTTGGCTTAGAATCCTGCTTGGTGAGAATGTATTTGAGAGCAATATGGTCAGTGTAGATAATGACCTTAAACCATATTAGATAAGATCTGAACTTGTTAATGGCATAAACCACTGCAAGAAATTCCTTCTCTGTGGTAGTATAATTCTTCTGTGCGTCATTTAGAACATGATAAGCATAATAAATGACATGCAGGAGCTTGTCATGTCTCTGCCCTAGAACTCCGCCAATGGGATGGTCACTAGCATCACACATTAATTTGAATGGTAGGTCCAGTTGGGTGCAGAAATAACAGGTGCAGTGATAAGCTTGGCTTTCCGAGTTTCAAAGGCATGCAGACACTCCCTGTAAAAAACAAATGGAGTGTCAGTGGCTAATAAATTGTATAGGGGCTTTGTAATTTTCGAAAAATCCTTTATGAACCTCCTATAAAATCTTGCATGTCCTAAGAAACTTCTGATTACCTTAACATTAGTGGGTGGTGGTAATCGCTCAATTACATCCACCTTAGCTTGATCCACCTCTATCCCTTTATTTGAAATCCGATGTCCAAGAACGATTACTTTAGTTACCATGAAGTGGCATTTTTTCAAGTTTAAAACTACGTTTGTTTCTTGGCATCATCTCAGAACTAAGGCCAGGTGGTCAAGGCAGGAATCAAATGAATCTCCAAAGACAGAGAAGTCATCCATAAATATTTGAAGGAATTTCTCAACCATATCAGAGAAAATAGTGAGCATACACCTCTGAAAGGTTGCAGGTGCATTGCATAGGCCAAATGGCATTCTTCTGTAAGCAAAGACTCCATACGGACATGTGAATGCTGTCGTTTCTTGATTCTGAGGATCTACTGCAATTTGATTGTAACCTGAATAACCATCCAGGAAGTAGTAAAATGCATGCCCTGTAGTTTCTGTAGCATCTGATCTATGAATGGTAAAGGAAAATGATCCTTTCTTGTGGCGTTGTTGAGTCTCCTATAATCAATACACATGCGCCACCCTATAACTGTTCTAGTGGGAATCAGTTTATTTTTTTATTGTGAACTACTGTCATTCCCCCTTTCTTGGGTACAACTTGGGCAGGGTGATAAACCACTATTGGTTTATCTTGTGCTTACTTTAGTGGATTTTATACATTATTCTCACACTTATTCATTGAATTCGCATGTTTTACATTTAACTTCCTAATTTTGTGCTCTGATTGAAAACATGCTTCTTTGGCCTTAAATTTGCTAATTTTAATCCTCTCTTATTACCATTCGATGCCGTGATATGTTTGTTGAGTGTTTTCGGGGTTTATAGGTGGCAGGAATGGCTTAAAGGATGGAAAGGAAGCATGCAAAAGTGGAAGGAACACACGAAAATGATGTTTTGAGAAGCTGGCAGCGACGCGTACGCATGACAAAGCGTCACGTGCTGCAGATATCGAAACTCACTGTGGGCGATTTCTAAGCTCTTTTTAGCCTAGTTCCAAGCCCGAAAACACATATTAGAGGCTACAGAGTTGGGGAATCAGAGATTCACTTCTGATTCAATTCTGATTCACAGAATTTTAGATTTTAGATGTAGTTTTCTAGAGAGAGAGGCTCTCTCCTCTCTCCTCTCTCTTGGTTTTAGGGCTTTTAGGTTTATTTCTTCTCAATTTCAGAATTCTACCTTACTTCAATATAGGTTTCTTCTACTTTAATTGTTCTATTACTTGAGTTATCTATCTCTCATTGTGATTTCCTTGTTTTGTTAATTTAGTTTATGAATTATTCATGTTAGATTCAATTTCTTATTAATGCAAGTTGAGATATTTTATGTTTATTGCTTCTCCCTTCATTTGTTTTCATTGATGTTTGAAATTGGTTGTTTAGATTTTACATTCTCTCATTATTTTCCTATGCTTTTATTTTGTTCCTTCCAAGTGTTTGATAAAACTCTTGGAAGGATTTTAATTTAGATTTTTTATGTTTCTTAACTTGGATTGATTATTTAGAGACTCTTGAGTTATCAAAGGTCTTTTGTTGATTGGTAATTGAGACTTGCTAGTTAGCTTAGACTTCACTAAATCTAATCTTTGATTACGACTTGTGAACCTAAGTTGATTTTGCTCACTTGACTTTTCTTCATTGTTAGAGGTTAACTAAGTGAAAGCAAAAGGGAATTACCATCACAATTGATAATGATAATTAGGATAGGACTTCCAATTTTCAATCCTTGCTAAGAGCTTATTTAATTATTAATTTATTTTCTTGCCATTTTACTTTCTTATTCCTTATTTCAAAAAACCCAAAAATATACTTTATCATAACCAATAATAAACTACATTTCCCTGTAATTCCTTGAGAGACGCCCGAGGTTTAATACTTCGGTCAATTTTATTTGGTTTGCTTAAGTGACAAACATATTAAATTTGATTGAGGTTGAATTGTCAGTTTAGAACTATACTTGTAACGTGCTTATTTTTGTGAAAATCTTTATCGACATTTTTTCCCATCAATTTTTGGCCCCGTTGCCGGGGAATTGCAAAAGTGTACCTTATTATTGGTTATTGTAAATATTGTGAATATTTTTGCTTTTTAGTTTCTTTGTTAGTTGTTTCTAGTTTTAGGAGTTTATTTTCATTATTCCTTATTAGTTTTTGTTTTTATTTTCTTTTGTTACCATGAATTCTCACCCATTTGGCTTTGAGTTTGGTTACAATTATGTTGTAGGAAGTGGGGATTATAATGAAGACTTGGATCAAGGATGGGACAATCAAAGATGGAAAGAGCCTTTAGCTTATGATCAATCATTATGGCAACAACCTCCACCAACATACTATGAGCAAGAGCCATTCCATGATGCATACGAAGACAATGGCTATGGTGGACCCCCTTGTAGTTACCAACAAGTCCCACCATACACCTATGAACCCCCTCCTCATCATAGTTTTGAACCATAGTACTCACAAGCCCCATGTTACCAAACACTTCCATATGACCCTAATCTATATCTACCATACCAACCACCTTATGAGCCATATGAACCATACATAGAACAACCCCAATTCTAACCCAATTACTCCCAAGAACCACCACCTCAATATACACTACCACCAATGTATGAAAGATTTCAACCACAATATGATCCTAATTATGTTAGCCAAGGAACAAGAGCCACAAGATCATTTTAAGGAAGCAATGGATCAACTTCAAGCAACTATCCATCAAATGGAGCTAGAGGAAAGCCGAAAAGTACACGAAGCTCTCATGGCTAACAAATCTCAACTATGAACAAGGAGACAAAAGTGTGCTGTACAACAAGTGAAAAAGATGGAGAGTGTTAAACCACCATATCCTTATCATTATGAACCACTCTCTTATCATGAACCTTTCTCCCAAGCAACGAACCCTCATATCCACTCCAATCTCCAATGGATGACACTCTTAGTGTTCTTCTTCAAGAGCAAAGTGAGATACAAAGGACAACATATGAGTTCATAGCAACCTTGACTAAGGTAGTAGGTAATTTAGCCTTTCTGCACTTCGACACTGAAAGTACTCCATGGCTACTTGTGGAGAATCAATAGAAGAGCGCAGCATGAAGGAAAAATAGGAAACTCCGGTGGAGAATGAGGAGTGCGGCTTTGTATTGGAGTAATTGGAGGAAGCTGTAATTGTTGAAGAGGAAGAAATGGTTGAAGACTTAGGAGATGCTGAACCTCCATGGGAATCTAGAGTTGTAGAGTATTCCTCCAAGAAGCTTGAATTTGATGTTGAGGAGTCTAGTGCACAACCTCCAAGGCATGTTCCCTATGAAGAATTTGACGGAATAGATTGATAGGCAAAATTGTGATTTTTGATAGTGGCATCCATGTTCGTTCTCTCCCTGGTAATGGCGCCAAACACTTGGTGCATGATACCATGGTCCAAACATAACTTCACAACTTCGCACAACTAACCAGCAAGTGCACTGGGTCGTCCAAGTAATAAACCTTACGTGAGTAAGGATCGATCCCACAGAGATTGTTGGTATGAAGCAAGCTATGGTCACCTTGTAAATCTCAGTCAGGCGGATAATAATTAATTATTGGGATTTCGAATAATAATAAATAATAAACAAAAAATAAGGATAGAGTTACTCATGTAATTCAATGGTGGGAATTTTAGACAAGTGTATGGAGGTGCTGTGTTCCTTCTGAATCTCCGCTTTCCTACTGCTTTTATCCAATCCTTCTTACTCCTTTCCATGGCAAGCTGTATGTAGGGCATCACCGTTGTCAATGGCTACATCCCATCCTCTCAGTGAAAAAGGTCCAAATGCTCTGTCACGGCATGACTAATCATCTGTCGGTTCTCGATCATGTCGGAATAGAATCCATTGATTCTTTTGCGTTTGTCATCATGCCCAACAATCGTGAGTTTGAAGCTCGTTACAGTCATTCAATCCCTGAATCCTACTCGGAATACCACAGACAAGGTTTAGACTTTCTGGATTCTCATGAATGCCGCCATCAATTCTAGCTTATACTACAAAGATTCTGATTGAGGAATCCAAGAGATATGCGCCCGGTCTAAGGTAGAATGGAAGTGGTTGTCAGTCACGCGTTCATAGGTGAGAATGATGATGAGTGTCACGGATCATCACATTCATCATGGTGAAGTGCAACAAATAACTTTGAAAAGGAGTAAACTAAATTGAATAGAAAATAGTAGTAATTGAATTGAAACTCGAGGTACAGCAGAGCTCCACACCCTTAATCCTTAGTGTGTAGAAACTCCAACATTGAAAATACATAAGTGATGAAGGTCCAGGCATGGCCAAATGACCAGCCCCCAAAACGTGATCACAGGATCAAAAATACATCCAAGATTTGGTCAAAAGACCGAATGGTCAAAGAAACTTAGTACAATAGTAAAATATCCTATTTATATTAGACTAGCTACTAGGTTTACAAAAGTAAGTAATTTATGCAGAAATCCACTTACGGGGCCCACTTGGTGTGTGCTTGGGCTGAGCTTGAGCTTTACACGTGCAGAGGCTTCTTTTGGAGTTGAACGCCAAGTTGTAACGTGTTTTTGGTGTTCAACTCTGGTTCGTGACGTGTTTCTGGCGTTCGACTCCAGAATACAACATGGAACTAGCGTTGAGCGCCAGTTTGCGTCGTCTAATCTCGAATAAAGTTTGGAAATAGGGATCCTGTGGGGTCCACAGATCCTGAGGTGTCAAGGATTTACATCCCTGCACCAATGAGGCGTGTAAAATGCCCTCTGCATGCAATCCTGGCATTTGACGCCAGATTGATGCTTGTTTCTGGCGTTAAACGCCAGTTCTATGCTTATTTTAGGCGTTCAACGCCAGTCTGCAGCATGTTTCTGGCATTGAACGCCAGCTTTCCTCAATGTGCAATCTTGGTGTTTAAACGCCAGATTACTGCATGTTTCTGGCGTTCAACGCCAGATCCATGCTCTGTTCTGGCATTGAACGCCAGCCAGATGCTCCTTACTGGTGTTTAAATGCCAGTGAGCCCTTCCTTCAAGGTGTGCTTTTTCTTCTACTGTTTTTTATTCTATTTTTAATTGTAGTATTTATTTTGTGACTCTACATGATCATGAACCTAATAAAACATAAAAGAACAATAAAAGAAAAATAGAATTAGATAAATAAAAATTGAGTTGCCTCCCAATAAGCGCTTCTTTAATGTCACTAGCTTGACAGTGGGCTCTCATGGAGCCTCACAGGTGATCAGGTCAATGTTGTAGACTCCCAACACCAAACTTAGAGTTTGGCTGTGGCCTCACAACACCAAACTTAGAGTTTGATTGTGGGGGCTTTGTTTGACTCTGCACTGAGAGAAGCTTTTCATGCTTCTTCTCCATTGTTACAACAGAACACCCTTGGGTCTTAAACACAAGGTAGTCCCCATTCAACTGAAGGACTAATTCTCCTCTGTTAACATCTATCACAGCTCCTGCTGTGGCTAGGAAAGGTCTTCCAAGGATGATGCATTCATCCTCCTCCTTCCTATTGTCTAAGATACTAAAATCAGCAGGGATGTAAAGGCCTTCAACCTTCACTAACACGTCCTCTACCAATCCATAAGCTTGTCTTACTAACTTATCTGCCATTTGCAATGAGAATATGGCAGGTTGTACCTCAATGATCCCTAGCTTCTCCATTATAGAGAGTGGCATAAGATTTATGCCTGACCCTAGGTCACACAGAGCCTTCTCAATGGTCATGGTGCCTATGGTACAGGGTATTAAAAATTTGCCAGGATCTTGTCTCTTTTGAGATAAAGTTTGCTGAATCCATTTATCTAGTTCATTAATGAGCAAGGGAGGTTCACCTTCCCAAGTCTCATTACCAAACAATTTGGCATTCAGCTTCATGATGGCTCCTAGATATTGAGCAACTTGCTCTCTAGTTACATCTTCATCCTCTTTAGAGGAAAAATAGTATTCAGAGCTCATGAATGGTAGAAGGAGGTTTAATGGAATCTCTATGGTCTCTATATGAGCCTCATATTCCTTTAGGTCCTCAATAGGGAACTCCTTCTTGCTTGAGAGACGTCCCATGAGGTCTTCCTCGTTGGGATTCATGTGCTCTCCTTCCTCTCTAGGTTCGGCCATGTTGATTATGTCAATGGCCTTGCACTCTCTTTTTGCATTCTCTTCAGTGTTGCTTGGGAGAGTACTAGGAGAAGTTTCAGTGATTTTCTTACTCAGTTGGCCCACTTGTGCCTCCAGATTTCTAATGGAGGACCTTGTTTCACTCATGAAACTTAAAGTGGCCTTAGACAGATCAGAGACTAAGTTTGCTAAGTTAGAGGTGCTCTGCTCAGAATTCTCTATTTGTTGCTGAGAAGATGATGGATAAGGCTTGCTATTGCTGAGCCTATTTCTTCCACCATTATTAAAGCCTTGTTGAGGCTTTTGTTGATCCTTCCTTGAGAAATTTGGATGATTTCTCCGTGATGAATTATAGGTGTTTCCATAAGATTCACCCATATAATTTACCTCTGCTATTGCAGGGTTCTCAGGATCATAAGCTTCTTCTTCGGAAGATGCCTCTTTAGTACTGTTGGATACATTTTGTCATCCGCTCAGACTTTGAGAAATCATGTTGACTTACTGAGTCAACATTTTGTTCTGAGCCAATAGGCATTCAGAGCATCAATTTCAAGAACTCCCTTCCTTTGAGGCGTCCCATTACTCACGGAATTCCTCTCAGAAGTATACATGAATTGGTTGTTTGCAACCATGTCAATGAGTTTTTGAGCTTCTGCAGGCATTTTCTTTAGGTGAATGGATCTACCTGCAGAATGGTCCAGTGACATCTTAGAGAATTCAGATAGACCATAATAGAATATATCCAAAATGGTCCATTCAGAAAGCATGTCAGAAGGACACCTTTTGGTCATCTACTTGTATCTTTCCCAAGCTTCATAGAGGGATTCACCATCTTTTTGTTTGAAGGTCTGAACATCCACTCTAAGCTTGCTCAGCTTTTGAGGAGGAAAGAACTTAGCCAAGAAGGCCGCGACCAGCTTATCCCATGAGTCCAAGCTATCTTTAGGTTGCGAATCCAACCATATTCTTGCTCTGTCTCTTACAGCAAAGGGGAAAAGCATGAGCCTGTGGACTTCAGGATCTACTCCATTAGTCTTAACAGTCTCACAGATCTGCAAGAACTCAGTTAAAAACTGGTAGGGATCTTCTGATGGAAGTCCATGGAACTTGCAATTTTGTTGCAGTAGAGCAACTAGTTGAGGTTTCAGCTCAAAGTTATTTGCTCCAATAGCAGGGATTGGGATGCTTCTTCCATCAAACTTGAAAGTAGGTGTAGTATAATCACCAAGCATCCTCCTTGCATTATTATTTTTGGCTGCCATCTCCTCTTCCTTTTCGAAAATTTTTGTAAGGTTGTCTCTGGGTTATTGTAATTTAGCTTCTCTTAGTTTCCTCTTCAGAGTCCTTTCAGGTTCAGGATCTACTTTAACAAGAATATTCTTGTCCTTGCTCCTGCTCGTATGTAAAGGAAGGGAACAGAAAATAATAATAGGGATCCTCTTTACCATAGTAGAGAGATTCCTTTATGTTAGTAGAAGAAGAAGGGAATAGAAGAAGGAAAAGGTAAGAATCCAAACACAAGGGTGAAGATAGGTTCAGATTCTTGAGATGAAGAGAAGTATTAGTAAATAAATAAATAAATAGAAGGAGATGAGAGGGAGAGAATTCGAAAATTAATTTTGAAAAAGGGTTAGTAATTTTCGAAAATAAAAGAAGAAATAAATTTAAAAATTAAAATTTAAAACAATTAGTTAATTAAAAGAAATTTGAAAAAGAGGGAGAAGTTTTCGAAAATTAGAGAGGGAAAAGTAGTTAGGTGGTTTTGAAAAAAAAGATAAGATATAGTTAAAACAAACAAAAAGTCAACTAGTTAGTTGAAAAAGATTTAAAATTTAATTTTGAAAAGATAAGAAGTTGGAAGATATTTTGAAATTAAAATTTTGAAAAAGATAAAAAGATATGATGAAAAAGATTTAATTAAAAGATATGATGGAAAAGATATTTTGAAAAAGATTTGATTTTTAAAATCAAAATTTGATTACTTGACTGACAAGAAACTAAAAGATATGATTTTAGAATTTAAAGATTGAACCTTTCTTAACAAGAAAGTAACAAACTTCAAATTTTTGAATCAATCACATTAATTGTTAGTAAAGTTTCAAAAATTTGAAGTAAAATTAAGAAAAAGATTTTGAAAAAATATTTTTAAATATTTTCGAAAATTAATAAGAAAAATGAGAAAGATTTTATTTTTGAAAAAGATTTTGGAAAGATAAAAATTTTTAAATTTGAAAATTTGACTTGACTTATAAGAAATAGCTAAATTTTAAAAATTTTTGACTAAGTCAACCCAAATTTTCGAAATTTATGAGAGAAAAAAAAAGAAAAGATATATTTTTATTTTTAAATTTTTAATGATGAGAGAGAAAACATAAAAATGACCCAAAACATGAAAATTTTTGGATCAAAACCAATGATGCATGCAAGAACACTATGAATGTCAAGATGAACACCTAGAACACTTTGAAGATCATGATGAACATTAAGAACATATTTTTTGAAAAAAACTTTTAATGCAAAGAAAACATGCAAGACACCAAACTTAGAAATCTTTCAAGTTTAGACACTATGAATGCAAAAATGCACATGAAAAACATCATATAACACAAAACAAGAAAATTTAAAGATCAAACAAGAAGACTTACCAAGAACAACTTGAAGATCATGAAGAACAATATGAATGCATGAATTTTCGAAAAATGCAAGAACAAAGTGAATATGCAATTGACACCAAACTTAAAACATGACACAAGACTCAAACAATAATCACAAAATATTTTTGGTTTTTTTATGATTTTATGATTTTTTTGTATTTTCTTTTATTTTTTTTCAGAAAACATATAGGAAAAAGAAAATAAGAAATTCAAAAATTTTTTAAGAAGAATTTCAGGAATCTTTCAATATTAGCCTAAAGCTCCAATCCAAGGTTGGACATACCTTAACAGCCAGCCAGCTTTAGGATATAAATCAGGCATGCAACAGCTGATACTTCATCCAACTCCATATACGTCTTTTATGTTGACAGGTGGAATCCTCAATCCAAAAGAATTTGGATATGGCTTTACAGCCAGCCAGGCTTCAACATGTTAACATGAAACTCTAGAATTCATTCTTAAAAATTTTGAATAATTTTCGAAAACAAAAGGAAAAAAAAATTTTGAAAAGAAAATTAAGAAAAATTACCTAATCTGAGCAACAAGATGAACCGTCAGTTGTCCAAACTCGAACAATCCCCCGGCAACGGCGCCAAAAACTTGATAGGCAAAATTGTGATTTCTGATAGTGGCATCCATGTTCGTTCTCTCCCTGGTAATGGCGCCAAACACTTGGTGCATGATACCATGGTCCAAACATAACTTCACAACTTTGCACAACTAACCAGCAAGTGCACTGGGTCAGATAGGCGTATGAAGATGCTGTGCTCCTTCTGAATCTCTGCTTTCCTACTGCCTTCATCCAATCCTTCTTACTCATTTCCATGACAAGTTGTATGTAGGGAATCACCGTTGTCAATAGTTACATACCATCCTCTCAGTGAAAAAGGTCCAAATGCTCTGTCACGGCATGGCTAATCATCTGTCGGTTCTCGATCATGTCGGAATAGAATCCATTGATTCTTTTGCGTTTATCATCACGACCAACAATCGCGAGTTTGAAGCTCGTCACAGTCATTCAATCCCTGAATCCTACTCGGAATATCACAGACAAGGTTTAGACTTTCCGGATTCTCATGAATGCCACCATCAATTCTAGCTTATACCACGAAGATTCTGATTGAGGAATCCAAGAGATATGCGCCTGGTCTAAGGTAGAACGGAAGTGGTTGTCAGTCACGCGTTCATAGGTGAGAATGATGATGAGTGTCACAGATCATCACATTCATCATGGTGAAGTGCAATGAATATCTTAAAAAAGGAGTAAACTGAATTGAATAGAAAATAGTAGTAATTGCATTGAAACTCGAGGTACAGCAGAGCTCCACACCCATAATCTATGGTGTGTAGAAACTCCACCGTTGAAAATACATAAGTGATGAAGGTCCAGGCATGGCCGAATGACCAGCCCCCAAAACGTCATCACAGGATCAAAAATACAATCCAGGATTTGGTCAAAAGATCGAATGGTCAAAGACAACTAGTACAATAGTAAAATGTCCTATTTATACTAGACTAGCTACTAGGGTTTGCAGAAGTAAGTAATTGATGCAGAAATCCACTTTCGGGGCCCACTTGGTGTGTGCTTAGGCTGAGCTTGAGCTTTACATGTGCAGAGGCTTATTTTACAGGTTGTAACGTGTTTTTGGCGTTCAACTCTGGTTCGTGACGTGTTTCTGGCGTTTGACTCCAGAATGCAACATGGAACTAGCGTTGAGCGCCAGTTTGCATCGTCTAATCTCGAATAAAGTATGAACTATTATATATTGTTGGAAAGCTCTGAATGTCTAATTTTCAACGCCGTTGAGAGCTTGCCATTTAAAGTTCTGTATCTCTAGAAAATCCATTTCGAGTGCAGGGAGGTCAGAATCCAACAGCATTAGCAGTCCTTTGTCAACCTTTTATCAGAGTTTTGCTCAGGTCCCTCAATTTTAGCCAGAAATTACCTAAAATCACAGAAAAACACACAAACTCATAGTAAAGTCCAGAAATATGAATTTAGCATAAAAACTAATGAAAACATCTGTAAAAGTAGCTAGATCCTACTAAAAACTACCTAAAAATAATGCCAAAAAGCGTATAAATTATCCGCTCATCATAGATCAAGAAGCAAGTTCCCTTGGTGATGATGATCATGAATCAAGCCCTCCTAGTCATGAATTTGCATCTACAAATGAAATCTCTGAGTTTGAAGAACTCTCTCAAAAGGTGGAAGTCGTTCGACAGGGTTGGACGGGAGTTGAATATGCGTTGTCAAGATCATTAGAGACCTTTCTATCTAGGTTGCTATCTACTCCTTCATTTGAGTGGGTAAAACTTATCTCTATTAGCTTCAATGTCCTACTTGAGTATGGTATAATTGAAACGGATGGGCAAATAGGAGGCTTTGTGGACTGAAGCGTAAGAGAAGGATGTTTAGTGGTTGGAGTTGCAAATCAAGGCTCATCAAGGTTGAGATTTCAAGAGCTAGATGCAAGGGTTGGGCCGGTGATCACTTGGTTAGGTCTAAGAGAAGAGTTTGGTACTTCATTGAGGATTCGGATTGCTTGCCACCCGATTGAAAAAATAACGATCCACTTAAAGACGGGTGTAGAAACATGATTTGGGATCCCGACATAAAAGAGGATCAACTTTGGGAGCTCAAGACTTGTGAAGAATTTCATCAAGGCTTGGTGAATTCACTTAGAGATGTTGGAACTTATTGGAAGTCCAAGCATTGTTGGAGGTTTCAAGATGAGTTTAAGAACAACCCACCATGACAAGGAGCTCACCAAATGTCCAACTTAAGGACTTTAACTAAAAATGCTAGGTGGGAGACACCCCACCAGGGTAAATTCTTCCTATTTTCTCTTTTATTTGTGTTGGTAATAAGTTGAATTTTCTATTTTAGTTGGGTTTATTTGGTTTTCACTTATTTAATAAAGTTTGGCTTTACTTTGGTAGCTTGTTAAACACACACACACACACACACACACACACACACACACATATATATATATAAGGGTGTGACGCGTACGCGTGACCCACGTGTATGCGTCGATACGAATCTCAATCTCTAGCAAAAAGTTACAGAGAATTGCGCAAAAATGGTGCTGGAATTGTGCATTTAGCACAATTTTGCACGACGCATACGCGTGACCTATATTTCACTCCACCCACACGCACGCGTCAAGGACGCGTACACGTGGATTCCAATTTCACTAACCCCCATCGTGCAGTGCCCTAACCATTCGCGTATCCTCCCCCACTGCCATCAACGTCTCTTTTTCTTCTGCACTTCCTGCCACCATTATCACCATAATCCACCTCCATAAAACACCATCAGACCTCCATCCAGCGACCCCGAGCCACTGCCGACCCACCTTCTCTCTCCTTCCCATTTCGTTCTTTCTTCCTTTCCTTTTTTCTCCCGTCTCTCACCATTCTTGGCCGTTCCACCTCCTCCATGACACCAACTCCACCGCAGCCTTACCATTGCCTTCTTTCTTCTTTCTTCTATGCAATTCTTGCAATAAGACAGTGAGCCCCATTCCTGAGTTTAGCGCCTTCATTCAGCATCTCAGTTTCGCTGACACCACATCCATTAGTAGCCGCCATCTCTGGGTCAGCATTGCCCTTTCCTCCCTTCTAATTTTCATCTCTGATTCTGCTTCTAAAACCCCTTCCAGGTTTCCCCTGTTCTCCATTCTGCGTTCTTTCTATTCTGTTAAGTAACCTTGATGGCTTAGTTTAATTTCTATTAAAATTAGTTAGTTAGATATGCATGTTAGTTGATTAGGTTGTTAGCGAATCTGGACTGGATAGTGGATTTAGGTTGGTTTTGAATAATGCTGCTGTTTGAAAATGTTGATATTGTATTGGTTTTCCCTGTGCTGAATTTATTTGCTCATGCTGCTGTAATAGGCTACTAATGTTTCCTTTCATTGATACTAAATTTTCTGATTTGTTATTGATGGATAATGCTGCTGAGTTATTGCTATTTATGTTGGAATAGATGATGGTTACTGAACTCTGATTGGTTTTATTGATAAATCTATTGCTAAATTCATTCAGTTTGGCTCGATTAATTTTCTGTTGAATTAATAGATAAATTGTTGTTCTCCTGCTGTTCTGCTGAGATATTACTTCTGCAAGTATAATAGTTGTTGTTTAGACATGATTATTACAAATTGAATTCAATGAACAAAATACTGATTGAGTCCATCATTGGTATCCCTTTCTGCTATAGTGGTGCTGTCTTTCTGCTCTTGCTAAATTTTTTGCTCAAATTTTTTATTTCCTATGAAGCTATATATATGATTCTTGGTGAATTTAAGTGTTTATGCATTCATAGGAAAGTTAATTGGGTTGAGTGCAATTGCTGCCCCTATTTGAACATGCACATTGGCTCATATGAAATTGTGGTTTGCTAATTTTTTCTAAATCATTTTGAAATTCATCTGAGTTGTTATTTTGCTACTGTTTTGATCCGGGAACATCCACTTTACTGTCGGAATACTGCCCAAAATTTTTTAAGAACACTATTTTACTCTTATCTTACACTCATGAATTGACGTAGTACTTTTGAATTTGGATTTATTTGGTTTGAACTAAAGTTAATTCATGGGGGGGATGGGTTTGCATTCCCATTCCTTTTGGTTCCCTTTCCAGTTGAACTTGTGATTGTCGGAATCAAGGCACTAATTGATGGATTTTTGTGTCAAATAGGCCTTTGGTTAACCAAGTCAATGTAAACCCCGTTTGGGCTTCGTCATTACATCTTTCATCCTCAATGATTTGCCCTATCTTCATGAAAGTGAACTTGCTTGTTCTTTAACTTTGTGCACTCATTTTGGTTAAGAACAACATTACCATGCCACTAATTTTAACCCACTTTTCTAATTCTTGACTTATTTGACTCTTTAACCTTTCTTTTAGTTGTCAACTAATTCTTTTGGTTTCCTTTTTGAGGCATGATAATTGTTGTTGCTTAACAAACAAGCATCTTGCTATGATTGCATGAATTCTCGATTTGTCTTCTGATTGATGTTTGAATTCTGTTTTCTTGCATTCCAAGAGTTCATTTCTTTAAACTCACTTCATGATTGAGTCTCACTCGCCTTCTGTTACCTATTTTTCTGTCTGCTCGCTTATTTACCTACTTTTCTTTCCTCTACTTTATTTAAAATTTTGTATCCTGTAATTTCTGTTTCAAGATGTCTGACAAAGGGAAAGGCAAAGCCAAGGCCACCTCCAGTAAGAGGAAAAGGTCATAGCCATCCCCTGAGCCGGCAACTTTAGGCTTATCTGAGAGGCACTTTAATGAGAAGGACAAGGCTGACCAAGCTACACCTTCGAACAATTCTTATAAGTTTGCCAACCTATACTGCGAGCTCAGATTTCCGCACTTTGATAAGCTGAACCTCAGATTAGGGATCGGGGTTGGGTATTTTTGGACAGAGAGTTGGTGCGAGTGAATGAGTCTTGGGTCCGGGAGTTCTATTGCAATTTCTACCGAGCGACCCTTGATGCCATTCATCTCAGAGACAGGCAGATTCTGATTACAGAGGAGGCTATTAAGGACATCCTCTACTTTCAGCCTAAGATCAGTGATAAGGATGCCTTCCATTAGGCTGAAGAGGATATTAAATGCATGAGCTTTGATTGGGATGTAGTGTATCGTACAGTTGCCCTTCCTGATACCCCTTTGGAGCAAGGATCCAAGAAAGAGACTCCGAGAGGCATTAAGTTTGACCATCTGACAAAGGAGGCCAAGCTCTGGCAGTAGATCTTATACACCTATATTATGCCTAGTACCCATGCTACTAAGGTCTCGGCTGATATGATAGTTCTGATTTGGTGTGTCTTAAAGGGGAAGGAGCTGTACCTTCTGCGACTCATCAAGAGATACATATACCGGGCATTCCCTTGTTTAGTCACACAGCTAGCTCACCGGGACGAGGTACCTTAGGAGCAGGGTGATGAGGCACCAACCGCTCACGGTAAGGAGATGGTTATCCCTTGGGGTGGCTGGTTTGGTGACCGCCCAATAGCCCGACACAGAGACTGAGCGGCCACAGCAACAGCCATTGAGCCGACTACTTGTTTAGTTGCTGTTGCGACATTATGAGCAGTCTGAGCATTGCAACAAGCGACGTTATGCACACTTGAGATTGATTGTGACTTCAGGGCATACTGGCATCCCCTCTGAGCCTGATACACCCTCGGAGCACTCTGAGGAGGCGGATGATGAGCAGGAGGACGATAAGCAGGAGGAAACCCAGCAGGAGGAGGCACAGGATGAGGCACAGTCAGAGGCTGCACAGCAGGGGGAAACTTAGCCTGAGCATCTGACAGAGTCACAGACACCCGCAGCTGACACTGGACCAGTAGGCGACGATCCTTCTCACCCAGCTTGATTAAGAGCATCGAGGACGATGTCTGTGCTTTAAGTGTGTGGAGGTCGCCGTCTTCGGCGGACTATATTTTGGTGAACCATTTCAGACTTTTGTTTTATTTTGCTTTAGTTTGTCTTATTTTTAGTACTTGCACATTTTTATTTTATTGTACTTTTGTTTATTTTTACTTTGTTGCATTTTGCACTTTGCCTTGTATATATCTTAGATTTTTAGTTTGAATTGCACTTTTAGTTGTGATTTGGAAAAATATGGATTATTGAGCTTAATTTACCCTTTTCCATATGGGAATTTAGTTTGATTGAAAATAGGGAGTAAACTAAAAACTTTTAGCTTTTCATAATCACAACATTTCATTATATATATATATAATAATAGATGTTGGTCAATTTGTTGAAATTTTCAAGAAATTCATTTTTCTCAGAAAGGGCATTTAGGATTCACATTGATTTGAGTTAAAACTTTTTAAAACTTGCATGATATATATAAATAGTTTGGAATATGATTTTTGAGCTAAGAATACACAACCCATGAGTTTTTGAGCTTAAGTGCATGGTTACATTATTTAACCATGATTTTTATTCTTGTGTGTTTTCTTCTCTATGATTACAATCTTTGGTTTGCTCCATTCTATATGTCCATTATTTAGTGTATATTAATGTAATTAGGTTATTGAGGCCATTATTTGTTATAGCTCACTTATCCCAAATAGCCTACCATTTCATTTACCTTTGTTTGCCACATTGAGCCTTTTTAACCCCCATTTATTCTTTATATTACCACATCACTAGCCTTAAGCGAAAAAAGAATTAATTACCCTATTTGAATCTTTGGTTAGCTTAAGATAGTGAGTGTGTGCTAACTAAGTGTGGAGAAATGTGAGAAATTTGGCTAATGAAAATATGTTTTGCTTTTATTGACAATTATTGAGAATTTGGGTTTATACTCATGTGAAATTATATAAACCATATGCATTGATATATTTTGCTTTCATATATAGAAAAACAAAATAAAAAGAAAAAAAGAAAAAAAGTGAAAAAGAAAAAAAAAAAGAGAAAATTGTTAAGTTCAAATAAGAAAATCAATGCATATGTGATGGAATTAAAATTGATATACGAGTATGTGAAAATATGCAAAAGTGAGATTTTTTGGGAGGCTAGGCTCGATTTTAGAATTTTAAACAGTATGTGTATGTGTTAGGTGAGAACTTAGGTTAGTCAAAGATTCATATGATAGCTGACTTGGCCATACATATATCCTCACCCTTACCTTAGCCCCATTACAACCTTGAAAAGTCCTCATGATATTTGCATTTGTACACTAGATAATTGTTGATTGGTTAGATAAAGAACAAACTTTTAGAAAGCATGATTATAGGAGATTTGAGTGGCTTAACCCCAAACACTCGAGTGATTAGAGTGCATATACACATCCAGTGAGGGTTCAATTGCTCATTTCCATATGTCCATACTTGATCATTGCTTGTCTTGCAAGTTTGTGAATTCTTTTAAGTAACTCAATTCAACTGTGAATGTGTTTGATGTGAATTATATATCCCTTGATTATGCATATATGATTTCTTGGAAATTTGACTCACTTTGACAACATATATGCTTAAGTTCTATCATTTTGCCTTCACTCTTTTGGTTCTCTTGAGCTTAGCATGAGGACGGATAGATAGAAATTAGAATAGCACGATGCATGTAGGTAGCTTGCATTTAGATAGGTTGCATTACATAAGTTCTACCATTTTGCCTTCACTCTTTTAGTTCTCTTGAGCTTAGCATGAGGACATGCTAATGTTTAAGTATGGGGAGATTGATAAACCGCTATTTTACGGTTTATCTTGTGCTTACTTTAGTGGATTTTATACATTATTCTCACACTTATTCATTGAATTCGCGTGTTTTACATTTACCTTCCTAATTTTGTGCTTTTATTGAAAACATGCTTCTTTGACCTTAAATTTGCTAATTTTAATCCTCTCTTATTACCATTCGATACCTTAATATGTTTGTTGAGTGTTTTCAGGATTTATATGGGTATGAATGGCTTAGAGGATGGAAAGAAAGCATGCAAAAGTGTAAGGAACCCAAGAAAATGAAGTTTTAAGAAGTTGGCAGCAACGCGTACGCGTGGGCGATGCGTACGCGTGACCAGAATTTCGTCAAGCGACGTGTACGCGTGAGCGATGCGTACGCGTTGCAAAGCGTCACGTGCTGCAGATATCAGAACTCGCTGGGGGTGATTTCTGGGCTCTTTTTGGCCCAGTTCCAAACCTGAAAACACATATTAGAGGCTGAAGAGTGGAGGAATCAAAGATTCACTTCTGATTCAATTATGATTCACAGAATTTTAGGTTTTAAATGTAGTTTTCTAGAGAGAGGCTCTCTCCTCTTTCTCTAGGTTTTAGGGCTTTTAGGTCTATTTTTTCTCAATTTCAGAATTCTACCTTGCTTCAATTTAGGTTTCTTCTACTTTAATTGTTCTATTACTTGAGTTATCTATCTCTCCTTGTGATTTCCTTATTTCATTAATTTAGTTTATGAATTCTTCATGTTAGATTCAATTTCTTATTAATGCAAGTTGAGGTATTTTATGTTTATTGCTTCTCCCTTTATTTGTGCCTTCCAAGTATTTGATAAAACGCTTGGAAGGATTTTAATTTAGATTTTTTTTGTTTCTTAACTTGGATTGATTATTTAGAGACTCTTGAGTTATCAAAAGTCTTTTGTTGATTGGTAATTGAGACTTGCTAGTTAGCTTAGGCCTCACTAAATCTAGTCTTTGATTAGGACTTGTGAACCTAAGTTGATTTTTCTCACTTGACTTTCCTTCATTGTTAGAGGTTAACAAAGTGAAAGCAAAAGGCAATTACCATCACAATTCATAATGATAATTAGGATAGGACTTCTAATTCTCAATCCTTGCTAAGAGCTTATTTAATTATTAATTTATTTTCTTGCCATTTTACTTTCTTATTCCTTATTTAAAAAAACCCAAAAATATACTTTATCATAACCAATAATAAAATACACTTCTGTTCCGAGGGTTACCTGAAATCGTAGGTTGATCTCGGTCGAGATCTTCTGTGCTGGTCGGAGATGATGTGTCCGGCGTGTTGGACTGCCAATGCTGCTGATCCTTTGTCACCGGAGGGTGGTGGTACCTGCAAGGGACTCCGATGCTTAACTTAGCAAGGGTATTAAATAGGTTTTTTGTAGAATTAGAGTATGAGTTATACCCGGGTGCTCCAGTGTATTTATAATAGCGTAGAGTGACCTTCTTAGATAAGATAAGTTATATCTTATCTTATCTTCATCTTATCTTCAAGTGAGGTCATCTCATCTTCAAGGGAACCACCCTTCTCTCTGTAGGCTTGGGCTGCCTTAAGATTTGGGGTGTGGTCCTCCATTTGGGCCTTTTTTTGGGCTCTCCTGTGATTTGGCCGAGCTCTTTGAGAAGAGGTCGGATTTGTCCTGACTTGAAAAGGTCGGTTGCCTTGTCGCTAAACATCCCGAGTCGGATAGCTCGACCCAGGGTATGAACAGTGCCCCTGCTCGAGCTCGGTCTTTCTTTTTGAGGTCGAGTCTTAGTTTTAGGACTTCGATCCTTCTCTGGTGAAGCCGAACTCGAGCATCTTGTCGACTTCATCTTTGTAGTGTTCTCCTTTTCGAATATGGAACGTTTTCTTTTGCTTCTTTAAAAGCGCGCGCTTTTGCGTTAGCGCTTTTAGCCTTGGGAATAGGCGAGGGTTTAGTACCCTCATTAATTGGTTTTTAATTGCGCCGTTTCTCTTAGCCTCTCAATTTTGAATTTTCACTTTTCAGAAAAAATGGTTTCTCTTCTCCATAACTTCCCTTTTCTTTCTCTCTTTCTGTTTTTGCCTGAAGTTTGCAGTTTTTGCTTTTCTTCCTGCGATGCTGCTTGGCAATTAATTAGTGCTTTCCTTATTGTGAAAGGGCGACTCCTGATTCCATTTCCTACCTTCAACTTTGTCGAAGCTTTCGGCTTTCCCAGGTTGGTTCTTCTTTCTGCTTTTTACTTCCTTCGTTGTTTTGTATTCGGTTTTTGGTAAAGTTTGATTTTGCTGTGATGCATGTTGTCACTGAGGCTTTTGAAAGATTGTTCCTTTGATGTCTTTTCTCCATGTTGGTAACTGTGATGACTTTGGGTATGAACAGTAACTTTGCTGATGAACCTTTGTAGAAAGTAACGATTTTTGATGGCTCGTTTTGATTTTGTGTCATTTGCCCAATTGGGGGGGGGGTTGTTTCTCTAAAAAATGTGTCGTCTTTGATGACTTCTTCTTGATAAAAGTCTGTGTATTTGGAAGGTTATTATTTTGATGACTTTATTTGATTTGTAGCTTTCTGGGGTAATGATTTTCTTTTCTTCTCAGGATGTCGCTTTTTGAGAGAGGGCTTTTCTTTGTCTTTGCTGAGAGCTTTGTTGGGATGTTAGTATTGTAGGTTTTCCTAAGTCCTTGCTCTGTTAGCTGCCTCCAAAGGATGCCCCTGGATCTTTTTGGAGTGGGTCCTAGCATTTCCTTTTGTTGCCTGCACTGCGCTGAATTATATTGTCTGAGTTATTTTGCTTTTGTCCGAGATATTTTTGAGTAATCCAATCTTCATTTCCTGTTGTAGGACTAGTTGACCTCATATGCTTGAAGAATTGAAGATTGATGGTTTAGAAGTTATAGTGAATTCTCGTTGTAAGTAT
This sequence comes from Arachis duranensis, assembly GCF_000817695.3. Lineage (NCBI taxonomy): Eukaryota > Viridiplantae > Streptophyta > Magnoliopsida > Fabales > Fabaceae > Arachis > Arachis duranensis. Next base: position 58,496,492 of record NC_029772.3, on the reverse strand, counting down.
AGTTACTAAACCAAGCAATCAACCTTTCTTACAAAAGTTTTGGTTGTCACAAGTAACAAACCCCTTTAAAATTGATAACCGAGTATTTAAACCTCGAGTCGTCTTCTCAAAGAATTGCAGGGAGGTATGTTCTTATTATTGGTTATGAAAAAGTGTGTTTTGAGGTTTTGGATTAAGGTAAAACGTTAGTTGAATGACAAGTAAAATAAAATAATAATAACTGTAAAATAAACCTTTGGCAAGGTACAAGAACTGGAAGTCTTATCCTTATCAATTGTGATGAGAATTGGATTTTAATCCCACTTAGTTAACCTTTACTAAACAAAGGAAGGTCAAGTGGACTAATTAACTTGATACCTAAAGTCCTAGTCTTTCCTTTGGAAATGCTAGAGTTATTGGAACTCAAATTAATTAGCAACTCCCAATTTCAACCACTACTTTATTTGACAGCTCAAGCGTCACCAATTACTCAACCAAAGCCAAAAGGGAAAAATCCAAATTATTTATATTATAAATAAAAGAAACAAATCATAGATCTGAAAATACCTCAAATTATATTAAATATAAAATCAATCCAAATATAAAGAGTTCATAAACTAAATTGAGAGAATAAAAGGAATATTGAACCTATGATTGAAGAAGATGAATTCCTAATCCTAATCCTAATCCTAAGAGAGAGAAGAGAACCTCTCTCTCTAAAAACTACATCTAATCCTAAAATTATGAATTATGAATGGCCTCTTGAGTCTCTACATGTTCCCTGACTTTAATCTGTGTTTCTGGGCCAAAAACTGGGTTGAAAAGCGGCTCAGAATCTCTGACAGCGACTTTTGTAATTCTGCAGATCGTGCACGTCACGCATCCGCGTCGTCCACGCGTTCGCGTCATTTAGCATTTCTCGTACCACGCGTGCACGTCGTCCACGCTTTTGCGTCGTTCATGCAGTTTCCAATCCGCGCGGTCGCGTCACGCACGCAATCGCGTCACTCTGATTTCTTCCATTTCGCGCGGTCGCGTTAGCCATGCGACCGCGTGACTTTTCGCTAGTCATCTCCTCAATTTCTTGTATTCCTTCCATATTTGCACACTTCCTCTTCATTCTCTAAGCCATTCCTGCCCTATGAAGCCTGAAACACTTAACACACAGATCAAGGCATCGAATGGTAATAAGAGATGATTAAGATTAGCTAAATTAAGACCAAAGAAGCATGTTTTCAATCATGTAATAATTTTAGGGAGGAAATATAAATGCATGCTAATTATATGAATAAGTGGGTAAAGACCATGATAAAACCACACAATTAAACACATTGTAAACCATAAAATAGTGGTTTATCAACCTCCCCACACTTAAACATTAGCATGTCCTCATGCTAAACTCAAGGAGACCAAATAAATGAGTTAGCATGTCCTCATGCTAAGCTCAAGGAGACCAAATAAATGAGTAGGGAAAGGCAAGACTCATGCAATGGAACCTATGAATGTGAATGCAACTACATACTAAAATGATTCTACCTACTTGGTGAAAAAGTAAATAAATCCTTCAAGAATAAATATGAACTGGATTTTACTAATTCAAATCACAAAATACAATATAAGTAACTTGCAAGAAGAAGATAGCTCATGAAAGCAGGGAACATAGAATTAAGCATTGAACCCTTACTGGTAGTGTATATTACTCTAACTCTCAAGTGTCTAGGGTCAATTCTCTCAATTCTCTACTAATCTTTCTTTCTCTAGCTTGCTCTTCATCTAACAATCAACAAAAATTTAATGCACCAATACACAAATCAAGAGGTCTTTTAAGGGTTGTAATGGGGTTAGGGTCAAGGTAGGAGTGTATTTTGCCAAGTGGACTAAAATTTGAATCCTTAATTAACATAAACTTTCCACATAACTTAAGACAATCCATTTAATTAAAATACAAAAT
>NC_029772.3:58477904-58494461 GCF_000817695.3 Arachis duranensis | reverse complement strand
TGCATTGATTTCACTATTTATTTTGGGGCATTTTGTCCCCTTTTATTAATTGCTCTTTTCTTTTTCTTTTTCACTTTTTTTCTTTTTATTTTTCTCAATGCATATGATTAAAGTATTGAATGCAATAACATGTGTTCAACCATTATTTTGCACATTTTCACTAAAATATACAACACCCAATTATTCAAACCAAATATTTTCAAACCCAACTTTCCCACACTTAAATCATGAGCACTTTTTACTAGTCTAAGCTAACCAAGGATTCAAATTAAGGACATTATTGTTTTCCTCTTAGAGTTAGTAATGAGCTCAAGTAAAGAACAAGGGGTAAAATAGGCTCAACATAGGTTTGCAAAGGATAATAAAAGGTAAGGCCATATGGGTATGTAAGCTCAGTGAAACAAGGTCTCAATCATATCAGTGCATGCATACATCAAACAATGAAAATGTAGAATTAAGCAAGACAAAGATCACAATTTTAGAGAGAAAAACACACATCAAAAATAAAATATTGGTTGATAGAATGCAACCAATCAAATAGGCTCAAAATGTCACTAGTTTTGTGTGTTCGAGCTCTAAACTATGTTCCAAAACAATATTTCTTCATACAAGTTTTTCAAAAAGTTTTTTTTAATTTAAATTAGTGAACTATAAAAAGTTTTCTTGAAAAAGAAAATATTACTTCAACCAAGTGGTAAAATATGCACAAAATTAAACGATAATGCAACAATGAAAAACAAAAATTGGTGTTAAGAAGGGACTAACTGACCCGTGGAGATCGGTATCGACCTCCCCACACTTAAAGATTGCACCGTCCTCGGTGTATGCTGAGATGTACAGGTGGGCGGGTGCTGTGGTTCCTCAGCCGATGCTCGTTGTAGAGTCTTTCTCTTTATCTTCCCGGTGGCCAGCCTGAAAAAGGGAGAAGAGAAAGGGACATGAAGTCAAAGGGATAGAGCAAAGAGGAGGGCGGTACGAGGTGATAATCATGCCAAGTAAAAAAATAGTGAATGAAAGACATGGTTGCGATTCCATGTGATCAGTTTATCAATGGAAATATAGCAAGGCATGGGGAGTATTGGATGCAAGATGTTTATTAGCATGCCGGCAAGGGCATGAGTAGCATAGATCAAGCATCAAAAGCTTTAATGTATTGTTAGTCGTGAGAAACTAACAATAACGTTTGTATTAACAATTATATTTGATTAATAAAATAGTAAAGGGAATTTGTGAAAAGTAGGCATTTGTAGTAGTAGATTAAAAGAAATCTTAAAAGTAGTGCACAATGCCATACGGGCGTTTTCACAAACACATAGCATGCACGGTAAATAAGCTATTAGAAAGTATTAAATTGAACATGCAAGCAACCCTTTAAAAAGTAATATATAATTGTCAAATAATCCACAAAAATATAGAAAAAATAATGACCCAAATAAAATTCCAACACCAATGAAAATAATGCAATGAATGAAAGTATGCAATTAAATAAAAGAAAATGAAAGATATGAAGAATGAGAAGGGAAAGAAGGGAAGAAGAAGTAAGTAAGAAAGGAGGGAGGAAAAATTAGGATTGGGGAAGAAAAGATAAAATATTTTGGCATATTAGGTTAAGGTGTGCGATGCTGGCGACGCAGTCGCGTGGGTGACGCGGCTGCGTGGTGCGAAATAAGGTCAGGCGACGCGGACATGTGGGTCACGCGATCGCATCACTTGATTTGTGCTAGTGGCACGAGTGCAGCCTCGCATTCGCACAACTATCTGTTTGAATTGTATGTTGCCAAAAATCTGGGTGACGTGGTCACGTGGGTGACGCGATCGCGTGGATGGCCATTTTTGAAAGACAACGCAGCCGCGTGGGGCACGCGTTCGCGTGGGAGGGCTTGGGCTTCAAGCACGAGTCCAGCCCAATTCCAGCACAACTTTCGGCCATGCACCTTTTTTATGTCGATTTTCATGGCACGCGGCCGCGTGGGTGACGCGGACGCATGGGAGGCATTTTCCCACATGACGCGGACGCGTCAGCGACGCGGTCGCGTGGACGAATTTGTGCCAAAGGCACGCCTCCAACCACGCTCTCGCTTGACTCTCTGTTCACTTTTCTTTTCTCCCTAATGCACCTGCGACGCGGACGCGTCGGCGACGCTGTCGCGTCGCGTGCGAATTTTTTTTTTATTTTATGATTATGCAGTATGCAGGGTGCAATGCTTAATATGAATGCTATGCATGATTCTAGGTTCAATAAAAATTCAAAAACAAACAAAACATATTAGAATTAAAACTGAAAAGGGACAATCATACCATGGTGGGTTGTCTCCCACTTAGCACTTTTAGTTAAAGTCCTTAAGTTGGACATTTGGTGAGCTCCTTATCATGGTGGCTTATGCTTGTACTGATCCAGGAATCTCCACCAGTGTTTAGAATTCCATTAGCCTCCGGGATCCCAAACTAGGTGCAGAAAGCCTTCAAGTAAGTTAAAGCAAGTAACAAGGCCCCATGAGTGTTGATTGCCAGAATGAATTCCGGGGTCCCAAACCTTGCTTTTGCACCCGTCTTCTTGTTGAGCAATATTGTTCCATCCGGGTGGCAAGCAGTCTGAATTCTCACTGAGGCAGCCAAACAACTTCCTAGACCCATTCAGTTGAGCTCTACACCAACCTTTGCGTTTAAACTTAAAGCTTCCAACCATAATGAACCTTGCAAGACAATTCTTACCACTGACCATCTTCCTCTTACTCTTAATGCCACAAAGAGCTCTAAGTTGACCATCCGTCTCCAGTAGCCCATATTCAAGTGGGGTTAGAAAGCTAAGGGATATGAATTTTACTCACTTGAATTTTGTGAAGGATGATGGCAACTTAGGGGGAGGGGTCTCCAATAACTTTGGCAAGGTGATTTCAAGCTCCACTCCCTTGTGCTCTTTGACAACTTCCACCTATTTGCAAACTTCTTTGATTTCAACCTCTTCCTCTTGGTAGCTTTCTTCTAATTCAAACTCTTCTTCATTGCGCACCAAGGGCATGTGAGATTGTGCATCTTCTTCTTGAATCTCCATCTCTTGATTAACCTCTTCCAAGTTTTCTATTATGACATGCCTTGGAGGTTGTACACCCTCCTCAACATCAATTTCAAATACCTTGGAAGGAGGCTTTATGACTTGAATTTTCCATGGAGGTTCTGCATCTCCTAAGTCTTCAACCACTTCTTCCTCTTCAATAATTCCGGCTTCCTCCACTTGTTTCAGTACAAATTCATGCTCCTTACTGTCCACTGGAGTTTCTAATGTCTCCTTCATGCTACGTTCTTCATTAGATTGTCCACATGAAGCCATGGGGGTTCCTTGAGTGTTCGAACATCGGGAAGCTAATTGATATATTGCTTGCTCCAATTGATGAAGGGTTGCATGAAATTGATCTACTATTTTCGGGAAATGATCCCTTGACTCTTGTTCCTCCTTGATGATTACCTTTCCGTGACAACTCCCTTCAATTACTCCTTCATCTTCAAGGGTCTCTCCTACCTTCATCTTTAGTGCTTCCTCTAGCTCCTTATGTAGTATGGTTTTGCAAAGATGATCCTCTCTCTCTTGTTCCATATCAATAGCATCATTGGGATCATCTTGCTCTTGGATTGATGGATGTGGGTGCTCTTCCATGGATGGTGGTGATGGGATGGGTGGATCATTATGTGGTTGAAAAGGAAGTGCACTAGAGCTTGAGGGTTGATTGTTGAAGGTATTTGGTGGTCCAATTCGGGCGGCGAGAGCTTGTTTAGTAGAGTTTAGATGGGTAAATGCTTTCTCCAGAGAGGTTTGGGGTGGATAGGAGGGTTCATTTGTTGAGAGAAGGGGTTCATGGTAGGAAGGTGGTTCATCTTGATAATGATAAGGAGATGGTGTATATTGAGGTGGTGGTTCTGTGTATGGTTCATTTGGCTCATAAGGTGGTTGGTATGGTGGGTACGGGTTAGGATCGTATGAGGGTGTTTGGTTGTAAGGGGCTCGTGAGTATGGTGGTCCAAAGCTATGTTGAGGAGGGGGTTCATAGGTGTATAGAGGTGGTTGTTGCCATGAGGGTTGAGTAAATCCTTGTGGCTCTTCCCATCTTTGATTGTCCCAACCTTCATGCCTGTTCCCATTATAATCTCCTCTTCCTGCAACATAGTTGTAACCAGACTCATAGCCAAAGGGGTGAGAGTTCATAGTAGTAGAAGAAAATAAAAACAAAAATTAACAAAAAGAAAATATTTTGAAAAAGATAAGATTTTGAAAAAGATATGATTGGATTTAGAAAAAAGATATGATTTTTGAAAAAAGGATAAGGTAAGATTTTGAAAAAAATATAAATTTTTTTTTGAAAAATATTTACAATAACCAATAATAAGGCAAACGTTTGCAATTCCCCGGCAATGGCGCCATTTTGAAGAACTAAAGATTGATGGTTTAGAAGTTATAGTAAATTCTCGTTGTAAGTATAGTTACTAAACCAAGCAATCAACCTTTCTTACAAAAGTTTTGGTTGTCACAAGTAACAAACCCCTTTTAAAATTGATAACCGAGTATTTAAACCTCGGGTCGTCTTCTCAAGGAATTGCAGGGAGGTATGTTCTTATTATTGGTTATGAAAAAGTGTGTTTTGGGGTTTTGGATTAAGGTAAAAAGTTAGTTGAATGACAAGTAAAATAAAATAACAATAACTGTAAAATAAACCTTTGGCAAGGTACAAGAACTGGAAGTCCTATCCTTATCAATTGTGATGAGAATTGGATTTTAATCCCACTTAGTTAACCCTTACTAAACAAAGGAAGGTCAAGTAGACTAATTAATTTGATACCTAAAGTCCTAGTCTTCCCTTTGGAAAGGCTAGAGTTATTGGAACTCAAATTAATTAGCAACTCCCAATTTCAACCACTGCTTTATTTGACAGCTCAAGCGTCACCAATTACTCAACCAAAGCCAAAAGGGAAAAATCAAATTATTTATATTATAAATAAAAGAAACAAATCATAGATCTGAAAATACCTCAAATTATATTAAATATAAAATCAATCCAAACATAAAGAGTTCATAAACTAAATGAGAAAATAAAAGGAATATTGAACCTGTGATTGAAGAAGATGAATTCATAATCCTAATCCTAATCCTAAGAGAGAGGAGAGAACCTCTCTCTCTAAAAACTACATCTAATCCTAAAATTATGAATTATGAATGGCCTCTTAAGTCTCTACATGTTCCCTAACTTTAATCTGTGTTTCTCTGACAGCGACTTTTGTAATTCTGCAGATCGCGCACGTCACGCATCCGGGTCGTCCACGCGTTCGCATCATTTAGCATTTCTCGTACCACGCGTGCACATTGTCCACACTTTTGCGTCGTTCGTGCAGCTTCCAATCCGCGCGGTCGCGTCAGGCACGCAATCGCGTCACTCTGATTTCTTCCATTTCGCGCGGTCGCGTGAGCCATGCGACTGCGTGACTTTTCGCTGGTCATCTCCTCAATTCCTTGTATTCCTTCCATCTTTGCACACTTCCTCTTCATTCTCTAAGCCATTCCTGCCCTATGAAGCCTGAAACACTTAACACACAGATCAAGGCATCGAATGGTAATAAGAGAGGATTAAGATTTGCTAAATTAAGACCAAAGAAGCATGTTTTCAATCGTGTAATAATTTTAGGGAGAAAATATAAAGGCATGCTAATTATATGAATAAGTGGGTAAAGACCATGATAAAACCACACAATTAAACACATTGTAAACCATAAAATAGTGGTTTATCAATGTTCTTGCAAAAATATTATTGAGACATCTTCCCAAGTCCCTGAGGGCATGGCTGATTGGGTGGATTCTATGGTTCTTTTGTTTGTTTCGTTGGTTGATTCAGAGTTTTGTCAACAACTTAGGCAATTTTATAGGATTTGTGGTAATGGTAGTGATGAGAAGAACTATGAGCTCGTATCTCCAACTTCTGAGGAAAAGGTCTGTTTTTCTACCCGAATTGCTGGAGAGCACCTCTTTTTCTATGCATGCGACTTCTTTTTTAGTCAAATGAATATTACTCTTCCTTTTACCCCTTTCGAGACCAACCTATTATGGTCCTGTAATGTAGCTCCATCCCAACTTCACCCCAATTCCTGGGGTTTTATAAAAATCTTTCAGTTGCTGCGTTATGAGCTTGGTATCCCTGCTTCACATCCCTCTTCTTTTATCTTTTCGTTTTGACAAAGCCTGGGATGGTTAAGAAGAAAGCCGCTTGGGTTTATTTCCGAGCTTCCCAGGGGAAAAAGGTTTTCTCCATGTTTGATGAATCTTTTCGCGATTTCAAGAATTACTTTTTTAGAGTCCGAGCTGTTGAAGGAGCTCGGCCCTTTTTTTAGATGAAGATGATGAGCCCACCTTTCTCTTGGAATGGCAAAAGAATGTGATGGTATCTAAATATACGTGGGAGATGTTAGATGAGGCTGAGCAAGCTTTCGTGACTATGCTGGAAGGAAACTGGGGGCAGCCTCCCATCTTGACACAAAGAAATTCTTAGCAAACCCCTCTTTCCTCCGAGCTGAGCTGGGTAGTGGTCAATTCTTCTTTTGGTTTTGCTTGTTTTGTCGAGTTTATCTCTTATAAGATCTTTTCTGATTCGTAACTTGTTTTCCTACTGTGATGTTTGTTTGCAGAGATGATTAAAAATAACAAATCCATGAAGGCCTTTAAAAGGGCAAGGAAGGCTACTGCAGCTCAAAATGTCTCGGCCAAGCTGGTCAGGGAGGGGTCTTCTCACATTTCTTCAAAGCCTTTGGTTCTGAGCTCTCCTGGACCAAAGAGGATGATCCCTACTCCTTGAGGTTCATTTGGTTGATCCTTCACAAACTTCTGCTGCTACCTCTTTTCCTACCGGCGGCTTCTCCTGCAAAAAGACCCCAAACTGTCAAGCTTTTTAATCTGGATGCTCCTGACTTTGATGCTGTCGGGTTTGTTGATCAACAGATTGCTCCTTATGGTGTCATGCCTACTGATAATGTATCCATTCTTCATCATTTGGATTTTATCACTCAGAGTGGCATTAAATTGGCACACATGGGAGTAGCTTTATACTGGACTGCTCAAGATCTTCCTATCAAAGGCCTTTATAGAGGAAGCGAAGTCAGAGTTTGACCGGATTAAGGGTTTGAAAGAGGAGTTTGAGGTGAAAGTGACCAAGCTAGAGAAGGAGTTGGAAGGGAAAAAGGCTCGGGCTATTGGTCTGGCGGCCGCTGTGCAATTAGCTGAGGACACAGCGTTAAAACATAAGGATAACTATGTTACCACCTATAGAGAGATGATGGATCTCAGGAACAGCTTGGAATCCGTTCAGGCCGATTATACCGAACTTCAAGGTCACCTTGTAGGCAGTGTTAATGCTGCTTATGAGAATCTGAAGGAGCAAGTTCGAGCTCTTGCGCCGGAGCTTGACCTTTCCCTTTTTAGACAGCCCAGCTTGTGGGCTTTTGAACTTTTTATATTTGTAGATGGTGTTTCTGACTTTTTGCCACTTTCCTAGTTGCTTGTTTAGCAACTTTATTTTGAAAAACAAAGTAGTTTTCAGGCTCTTGGGGCTGACTTTGGTGGCCTCTTGAGTTTTGTTCTTCTTATGACTTGTGCTTTTTTACGACATGTTGGTCTGCATTTGTCTGGTACCTTATTGTCCAACCACTTTGGATTACCTTTGTATACTTGTGGCTTGAGGTTGCGGATGTTTGGGTCCAACTTGTATGTTGGCTTCCTTAGTTCGATCACAAGTTTATTTTTAGTAATCCTCTTTTTTGAACCTTTGTCAGGTCTCTTTCAGGGATTTACTTTTTATAACTTGTTTGTGGGAGGCCGACTTCATCATGCTGCTCCCTTCTAAGTTATTTTTATTAATCCTCTTTCTTGGACCTTTGTCAGGTCTCTTTTAGGGATTTACTTTTTATAACTTTTGTGTTTCGAGCCGACTTTATCATGTCGAGCCCTTCTAAGTTATTTTTGTAATCCTCTTTCTTGGACCTTTGTCAGGTCTCTTTTAGGGATTACTTTATAACTTTTATGTTTTGGGCCGACTTCATCATGTCGGGCCCTTCTAAGTTATTTTTTGTAATCCTCTTTCTTGGACCTTGTTCAGGTCTCTTTTAGGGATTACTTTTATAACTTTTATGTTTTGGGCCGACTTCATCATGTCGGGCCGTTCTAAGTTATTTTTGTAATCCTCTTTCTTGGACCTTGTTCAGGTCTCTTTCAGGAATTACTTTTATAAATTTTATATTTTGGGCCGACTTCATCATGTCGGGCCCTTCTAAGTTATTTTTGTAATTCTCTTTCTTGGACCTTGTTCAGGTCTCTTTCAGGGATTACTTTTATAACTTTTATGTTTTGGGCCGACTTCATCATGTCGGGCCCTTCTAAGTTATAGTAATCCTCTTTTATAGGGCTGGCCAGACCTCTTTCCAAGGAGTTACTTATAACTTTGGTTATTGCGACTGGTCTGACTTTTTAACATCGGCCAGTCTTTAAGTTATTTTTTAGCAATCCATTTTATTAGGACCTCGCCAGGTCCTTTCTATGGATCACTTTCGATAACTTCTTGCATTATTCTGTTGTCATCTTTGCCGATTTTGTAGAAATTGGGTTTAATCCTCGTTTGGTCGACCTTTTAATGAATTTGGTTTTCATCTCGGTTGGTCTTTATCGTGATCATGCAGTGAATTTGATTTTCACTTTCTACCGATCTGTATCTTTATAATCGGACGATGAATGTTTCAGATTAATGCGGCTTGAGAATTTGTAGAAGATCTAAATAGATTTTATTCAAAAGAAAATGCAAATATATACATGCGGGAGTTTTATCCCTATAAGTCGGGTGATTTGTAGGTCTTGGCTTGGCGCCTCATTAAAAAACCTTTTCAGGAAAAAGAGTGCGCCTTATCCTAAGATCCTTTATCATCCCTGACTATAGTACCTTCTTAGGTTGCAAGCGTGCCATGACCTAGGAAGCTCTCGCCCATCAAGTTCGGATAGTCTGTAATAGCCCTTTCCAAGTACTTCTGTGACTCGGTAGGGTCCTTTCCAGTTTGCTGCCAGCTTTCCTTCTCCAGGACGAGTTGTTCCGATATTATTTCAGATTAGGATGAGGTCGTTCTCAGCAAAAACTCATTGTACTACCTTTTGATTGTATCTCGAAGCTATTCGACATTTTAATGCTTCTTCCCTGATCTGAGCTCTTTCTTGGACTTCTGGAAGTAGGTCGAGTTCTTCCCTTTGAAGTTGGGAGTTGGCTTCTTCACTATAGTGGATCACTCTAGGTGACCCTTCTTCAATCTCTACTGGGATCATTGCCTCTATTCCGTACGCTAATCGGAAGGTGATTCCTTTGTAGTGAAATGTGGTGTTATTCGACATGCCCATAGGACTTGTGGGAGCTCCTCAGCCCAGGCTCCCTTTGCGTCCTATAATCTCCGTTTCAGCCCAGCCAATATGACTTTGTTGGCAGCTTTGGCTTGTCCATTGGCTTGGGGATGTTCTACGGAAGTGAATTGTTGTTTTATGTTCAAGTCAGCCACCGACTTTCTGAAGCCTGCGTATGTGAATTGCCATTGTCTGTGGTAATGGAGTATGGAACCCCGAACCTTGTGACAATGTTCCTATATAGAAATTTTCGACTTCTTTGAGCAGTGGCATTAGCTAGGGGTTCTGTCTCGATCCACTTTGTGAAATAGTCTACCCCTACTATGAGGAATTTAACTTGTCCCCATTTTGCGAATGGCCAAGGTGAGGTCACGCTAATGAGTTTTTCTGGCGGGACGATGTGAAAGTTGGCATGTTTCTGACATGGTGGACATGTCTTCACGAACTCTGTGGAACCCGAATTTGAGGGAGAGTTCGATTTGGGTTCCTTGGTCACTTTCAATTATCACACCCGCACCGCTTCCAATTTTATTTGAGGAACCGTCCACGTATAGGTTCCATTCTGTGGGAATTTTCGGTGTGTCTGTAAATTCTGCAATGAAGTCGACCAGGTATTGTGATTTGATGGCTGTCCGAGCTTCATATTGAAAATCGAATTTGGACAACTCGACTACCCATTGCAAGATTCTACCTGCCAGGTCTATTTTTTGTAAAATCCCTTTTATGGGCTGGTTGGTCCGAATCCTAATGGTGTGAGCTTGGAAGTATGGACGAAGTCATCGAGATGTTAGTATGCGAGCGTAGGCAAATTTTTCTATTTTTTGGTAGTTCAGCTCGGATCCTTGTAATGCTTTACTGATGAAGTATACGGATTGTTACCCACTGTCGTCTTCCCGAACTAGTGCTGAGGCTACTGCCCGACTTCCTACCACGAGGTATAATATGAGTGGTTCTCCTTTCCGCGGTCGAGTTAGGATAGGTGGTTGTCCCAGGAATCTTTTGAAATCTTGGAAGGCTTGCTCACACTCTGTTGTCCATTCAAACTCCTTTCCCTTCCTTAGAGTGGCGTAAAAGGGAAGAGATCTTATTGCCGATCCGGCTAGAAATCTGGATAAGGCTGCCAACCTCCCGTTGAGTCGTTGTACCTCTTTGACACAAGTCTAACTCTTCATGTCGAGTATGGCCTGGCATTTATCCAGATTTACCTCGATTCCTCTTTGTGTGAGTGTAAAACCCAAGAATTTGCCAGCTTCCACTGCGAAGGTGCATTTTTCCGGATTGAGTCGCATGCCGTGCCTTCTTATAGTGTTGAATACTTGGGTCAGGTCAGATAATAACGTCGCTTCACTTTGTGTCTTTATTAACATATTGTCCACAATGACTTCCATGATTTTTCCGATGTGATCCGTGAAGACCTAATTCATTAATCTTTGATAAGTAGCTCCCGCATTTTTAAGACCGAAAGGCATGACAATGTAGCAGTAGTTTGCTTTTGGGGTTAAGAAGGAAGTTTTTTCTTGGTTGGGTGGATACATTGGGATTTGATTGTATCCCAAGTATGCGTCCATAAATGAGAGGTATTTATATCTGGAGGAGGCATCTACCAAAGCGTCGATACTTGGGAGTGGATAAGGATCTTTTGGGCAGGCCTTGTTGAGATCGGTGTAGTCGGTGCACATTCGCCACTTCCGGTTTGATTTTTTCACCAAGACGATGTTAGCTAGCCATAGCGGGTATTTGACTTCTCTTATGAATCCTGCCTCCAGTAGAGCTTGTACCTGCTCTTCCACAGCTTTGGATCATTCTGGTCCGAGCTTTCTACGCTTTTGTTGTATTGGCCGAGATCTGGGTAAACTGATAGCTTGTGGCACATTAACTTGGGGTCTATACCTGGCATGTCTGCAGCCTTCCATGCAAAGAGGTTGACGTTATCTCGCAAGAACTGTATGAGTGATTCTTTTATGTCTATTTTTAGGTTTGTACCGATATTGGTTGTTCGGTCCGGGGTGTCCCCAATCTGGACTTTCTCTACTTCACCTTCAGGTTGTGGGCGGAGTTCTTCCCGCCTCTGCACTCCACCGAGTTCGATTGTGTGGAATTCTTCTCCTCTGCCTCTGAGGTTTAGGCTTTCCTGGTAACAGCGGCGCGCTGTTTTCTGGTCTACTTTTATTGAAGCTATCCCTTCTGCAGTTGGGAATTTTATGCATAGATGTGAAGTCGAGACTATTGCGCCGAGCTGATTTAATATTGTCTGACCTATTAAGGCGTTGTAGACTGAACTTACGTCAACCACGATGTAATCTATCTTGAGTGTTCTTCACTGGTTTCCTTTTTCGAAGGTTGTGTGTAGCGAGATGTATCCAAGCGGTTGAACCAGGGTGTCTCCTAGTCCGAACAAGCTATTTGGATATGCTCTAAGTTCTTTTTCTTCCAGGTCGAGCTTGTCAAAGGCATTTTTGAACAAGATGTCGGCGGAGCTCCCTTGGTATAGATTAAAGACATGTATGATGGGGCTTAGAGCATTCTACTTCTAAATTTGCTGAGATGATGGCCGGGATCTGTAGTGCCATCGTACGAAGTCATATCCAGAAGTTTAAAGTCTTTTGGGATTTTGGTTTTCATGATCTCCTTGGTGAATGGATCTTGGTCCCTTGCGGGAGCTATTCTCCTGAGGGGATCGGTTAGCTTTGGTCTTGAGATCGGCTTCGAGATTTAGGAGTTTGTCCTCCAATTCCCAGCGTCGCTTTATTTCCTTTTGTAAGTCTTTCTCGGCCTCTCATTGACGTAGGACTTCTTCTTCAAGTTGTTTTAAACGGTCTTGAAGTGCCTCCATGGCTCCCGCGTTTGGAGAATTCTTTTTGTTGTTAAGTTGAGGGGTATCCTTTGGTGTAGTGTCCGCATTTTTGTGTGGCGTTCTATCCTCCAGATCTGAATTGTGGTCATTGTCATGGTCGTCCGCCATGGTGATGGGATGACTTCCAGGTTCCCCGGCGACGGCGACAATGTTCCGAGGGTTACCTAAAACCGTAGGTCGATCTCGGTCGAGATCTTCTGTGCTGGTCGGAGATGACGTGTCCGGCATGTTGGACTGCCAATGCTGCTAATCCTTTGTCACCGGAGGGTGGTGGTACCTGCAAGGGACCCCGATGCTTAAGTTAGCAAGGGTATTAAACAGGTTTTTCGTAGAATCAGAGTATGAGTTATACCTGGGTGCTCCAGTGTATTTATAATAGCGTAGAGTAACCTTCTTAGATAAGATAAGTTAGTTATCTTATCTTTAAGTGAGGTCATCTTATCTTCAAGGGAACTGCCTTTCTCTCTGTAGGCTTGGGCTGTCTTAAGATTTGGGGCGTGGTCCTACATTTGGGCCCCTTTTTTGGGCTCTCCTATGATTTAGCCGAGCTCTTTGAGAAGAGATCAGATTTGTCCTGACCTGAAGAGGTCGGTCGCCTTGTCGCTAAACATCTCGGATAGCTCAACCCAGGGTATGAACAACTTCCCTGCAATTCCTTGAGAGATGACCTGAGGTTTGATACTTTCGTCAATTTTATTTGTTTTGCTTAAGTGACAAACATATTAAATTTGATTGAGGTTGAATTGTCAGTTAGAACTATAGTTGCAACGCGCTTATTTTTGTGAAAATCTTTACCAACATTTTTCCCCCATCATAGGGCTCACCTTGGGGCTGTCTGAAAAAGGATAGATAATCCCAGCCTCCCATAGTTTTGTGACTTCATTTTGCACCACTTCCTTCATAGCTGGATTCAGTCGTCTTTGTAGTTGCACCATTGGTATGGTATGATATTCCAGCCAGATCTTGTGCATGCACCGGGTCGGACTAATGCACCGAGTCGGACTAATACCCTTAAGTGCTTCCTCTTCCTGTGGCTCTAGAGCAGAGCTTATAATCACAGGGTAAGTGTTCTCATCTCCTAGAAATGCATATTTCAAGGATGATGGTAATGGCTTGAGCTCAAGTTTGGGAGGCCCAGCTTCTTCCTTAGGAGCTTTTAAAGTCTCCTTTATTTTCTCTAATGCCTCTAGGTCAGTCTTGGCATCATATAAGATGTCATCCATATCTTTTTCGAGTCTCTCAACTACATTCACATCTTCCACCAGGGAGTCAATGATATCAATGCTCATGCATTCCTTTGGGGTGTCTAGATGCTGCATGGCCTTAACAGCATTCAACACGAATTCATCGTCATTGACTCTCAGGGTTACTTCCCTTTTTTTTATGTCAATGAGGGTCCTTCCTGTAGCCAGGAAGGGTCTCCCTAAAATGAAGGATGCACTCTTGTGCTCTTCCATCTCAAGCACCACAAAATTCGTGGGGAAAGTAAAGGGTCCAACCCTAACAATCATGTCTTCAACCACACCTGATGGGAACTTGACAGAGCTATCAACAAGCTGAAGGCATATGCGGGTTGGCTTGACTTCCTGAGTTAAATAGAGCTTCTTTATTAATGATGCAGACATCAGGTTAATGCTTGCTCCAAGATCACATAGGGCTGTCCTTGTGCAGGCATCCCCTAGGGTACATGGTATAATAAAGCTCCTAGGATCCAGAAGCTTCTCTGGTAAGCTCTTCTAGATTACTACACTGCATTCTTCAATGAGGAAAACTGTCTCTACCTCTCTTCCATCCTTCTTGTGACTTAAAAATGTCCTTCATAAACTTCTCATAAGAAGGTATCTGTTTCAGGAGCTTCTGCAAAATGGATCTTGATCTCTAGTGTCTTGGGATAGTCTGCAAAGCGGGCAAACTGTTTATCCTTTTCTACTTGATGGAGCTTCTGGAGAAATGGCATCTTGGTCTTGAACTCATCAGCCTTAGTTGATATAGGCTAGTGCCCACAGTGCTTGAAGAGGGGTCACTGGCTTGCTTAGGAAGGGTGTTCTTAGCACTTGTACGTGTCTAATCACCCCTGCTTGGGCGTTCAACGCCCTTACTGCCCTCTTCCTGGCATTCAACGCTAGAAGTACCCCCTTCTGGGACTTGAACACCAATGGTACTCCTCCCTGGGCGTTCAATGCCCTCAGAGGTTCCCTGTGCTGCAGCATGTTCATCTTCTATCAGCTTCTCTTCCATTTGTATTTTGTTGTTCTAAGGCTGAGTGTTTAGGGTCTTTCCACTCCTAAGTTGGATAGCTTGACACTCTTCTTTTATCTATTCAGATAATTGCTGTCTAGCTTGACTCAGATGTGTCTCAATATTCCTGTTAGAAGCTCGAGTTTCTTGCAAAGCCTCTTGCAATTCCAACAACTGTTGTACAAGGGAGCGTAGCTGCTGAGTTAATGTGCCAATTTGTTCTGGAGGGTTAGATTCAGTAGCTACTGCCTTAACCTCTCCTTTTGTCGATGTCTCATCAGATGAGTATAGATGCTGGTTGCTGGTAACTGTCTCAATGAGTTCATGAACTTCCTCAATCATCTTTCTCATGTGTATAGAACCACCAGCAGAGTGGTCTAGAGATATTGTAGCCACATCTGTGAGCCCATGATAAAAGATGTCTAGTTGCACCCATTCTGAAAATATTTCAGTAGGGCATTTCCATAGCAGCCTTCTGTACCTTCCCCAAGCATCATGAAGAAATTCATTATCCTCTTATCGGAAGCCTTGGATGTCCAGTCTTAGCTAGGTTTTAGTTGCATTTTGATTATTCCCCATCATTAAAAATTCAAAAAATTTTTAATTTGTGTCTTTTCAAGTCAATAATACAGAGAATTGAAGATTTAGAACATACAGCAGAGGAATTACACAGAAAAGGCTGGGCGTTCAAAATGCCCAGTGAAGAAGGAAAACTGGCATTTAAACGCCAGCCAAGGCACCTGGCTGGGCAAATTTTTCAAAATCATATCTTTTTCAAATCATATCTTTTCAAAATTAATTTCTCTTCATTTTCAAAAATACTTGCTAACAATTAATGATTTGATTCAACATTTCAAGTGTGTTGCCTTTTCTGTTGAGAAAGGTTTAATGTCTGAATCATATCTTTTAAATTTCTTATTAGCCAAGTCATTGATTTTAAAAATCAAATATTTTTAAATTGTTTTTTCAATCATATCTTTTCAATCAAATCCTTTTAAAACCATAACTTTTCAATCATATCTTCTTAATCACAGCTTTTCCAAAATAGTTTTCAATCATATCTTTTTTATTTCTAATTTCAAAATCTTTTTCAAATTTCACTTAATTTCTTTCCCAATCTTAGTTTTCGAAAATCAATTACCATTTTTCAAAATTTCTTTTAATTAATTCACTTTAATTTTCGAAAATTTATTTCCCTCTTCTCATATCCTTCTATTTATGGACTAACACTTCTCCTCAATGCACAATTCGAACTCTATCCCTCTTGATAAGTTTGAATTCTTCTACCTCCTCCTTCTATTCTTCTTTTCCTCTGACACCTCAAGGAATCTCTATACCGTGACATAGAGGATTCCATACTTTCTTATTCTTTTCTCTTTCATATGAGCAGGAACAAAGACAAAGGCATTCTTGTTGAGGCTGACCCTAAACCTGAAAGGACCTTGAAGCGAAAGCTAAGAGAAGCTAAAGCACAATTCTCTATAGAGGACCTAACAGAAATCTTCAAAGAAGAAGACATGGCAGCCGAAAACAACAGCAATGCAAACAATGCAAGGAAGGTGCTGGGTGACTTTACTGCACCTACTCCCGACTTCTATTCCTGCCATTGGAGCAAACAACTTTGAGCTTAAGCCTCAATTAGTTTCTCTAATGCAACAGAATTGCAAGTTCCATGGACTTCCATTGGAAGATCCTCATCAGTTTTTAGCTGAATTCTTGCAAATCTGTGACACTGTCAAGACTAATGGGGTTGACCCTGAGGTCTACAGACTTATGCTATTCCCTTTTGCTATAAGAGACGGAGCTAGGACATGGTTGGACTCTCAACCTAAAGAAAGCCTGGACTCTTGGGAAAAGCTAGTCAATGCCTTCTTGGCAAAGTTCTTTCCACCTCAAAAATTGAGTAAGCTTAGAGTGGAAGTCCAAACCTTCAGACAGAAGAAAGGTGAATCCCTCTATGAAGCTTGGGAAAGATACAAACAGTTGATCAGAAAATGTCTTTCTGACATGCTTTCTGAATGGAGCATCATAGGTATCTTCTATGATGGTCTGTTTGAAC
>NC_029772.3:58475728-58477635 GCF_000817695.3 Arachis duranensis | reverse complement strand
CAAGTCAATATGATTTCTCAAAGTCTGTCTGGAATGCAAGCTGCACCAGGCAGTACTAAGGACGCTTCATCTGAAGAAGAAGCTTATGATCCTGAGAACCCATCAATGGAAGAGGAGAATTACATGGGAGAACCCTATGGAAACACCTATAATCCATCATGGAGAAATCATCCAAATCTCTCATGGAAGGATCAACAGAGACCTCAACAAGGTTTCAATAACAATAATGGTGGAAGAAACAGGTTTAGCAATGGCAAGCCCTTTCCATCATCATCTCAGCAACAGACAGAGAATTCTAAGCAGAGCCACTCTGACTTAGCAACAATGGTCTCTGATCTAATCAAAACCACTCAAAGTTTCATGACTGAAACAAGGTCGTCCATTAGAAAATTGGAGGCACAAGTGGGTCAGCTGAGTAAGAAAGTTACTGAACTCCCTCCTAGTACTCTTCCAAGCAATACAGAAGAGAATCCAAAGGGAGAGTGTAAGGCCATCAACATGACCGAATTCGGAGAGGAGGAAGAGGTAGTGATTGCCACTGAGGAAGACCTCAATGGACGTCCACTGGCCTCCAATGAGTTCCCTAATGAGGAACCATGGGAATCTGAGGCTCACACTGAGACCATAGAGATTTCATTGGATTTACTTCTGCCATTCATGAGCTCTGATGAGTATTTTTCCTCTGAAGAGGACGAAGATGTCACTGAAGAGCAAGTTGCCAAGTACCTTAGAGCAATCATGAAGCTAAATGACAAGTTATTTGGTAATGAGACTTGGGAGGATGAACCCCCTTTGCTCACCAAAGAACTGGATGACTTGACTAGGCAGAGATTACCTCAAAAGAGACAGGACCCTGGGAAGTTCTCAATACCGTGTACAGTAGGCACCATGACCTTCAAGAAGGCTCTGTGTCACCTAGGGTCAAGCATAAACTTCATGCCTTTCTCTGTAATGGAGAAGCTAGGGATCTTTGAGGTACAAGCTGCAAGAATCTCACTAGAGATGACAGACAATTCAAGAAAACAAGCTTATGGACTTGTAGAGGATGTTCTGGTAAAGATTGAAGACCATTACATCCCTGCTGATTTCATAGTCCTAGAGATTGGGAAGTGCATGAATGAATCCATCATCCTTGGCAGACACTTCCTAGCTACAGCAAAGGCTGTGATTGATGTTGACAGAGGAGAATTGATCATTCAGGTGAATGAAGAATCCTTTATGTTTAAAGCTCAAGGATATCCCTCTGTAACCATGGAGAGGAAGCATGAAGAGCTTCTCTCAAAACAGAGTCAAACAGAGCCCCCACAGTCAAACTCTAAGTTTGGGGTTAGGAGGCCACAACCAAATTCTAAGTTTGGTGTTGAACCCCACATTCAAACTCTAAGTTTGGTGTTGGGAGGTTCCAACATTGCTCTGAACATCTGTGAGGCTCCATGAGAGCCCACTGTCAAGCTACTGACATTAAAGAAGCGCTTGTTGGGAGGCAACCCAATGTTAAATTTATCTATTTTCCATTGTTATTTTATGTTTTCTACAGGTTAATGATCATGGGAAGCCACAAAGTCAATTGAAAAAAGCAAAAACAAAATGAAAAACAGAAAGAAAAATAGCACACCCTGGAGAAAAACTTGCTGGCATTTAAACGCCAGTGAAGACAACAAAATGGGCGTTTAACGCCCAGTCTGGTACCATTCTGGGTGTTTAACACCAGAAAGGGGCACCAGATTGGCGTTTAACGCCAGAAAAGGGCAACAGCCCCGGCGTTTAACTCCAGGATTGGCAGAAGGAGCATTTTTGCATGCCACTTGGTGCAGGGATGAGTTATCCTTGACACCTCAGGATCTGTCGACCCCACAGGATCCCCACCTACCCCACCACTCTCTCTCTTCTTCACCCATTCACCAATC
>NC_029772.3:58472987-58475629 GCF_000817695.3 Arachis duranensis | reverse complement strand
TCCATCCTTCATAAAACCCCACCTACCTCACCATCCAAATTCAAACCACTTTCCCTCCCAAACCCACCCATAATGGCCGAACCTACCCCTCTCTCCACCCCTATATAAACCCATCTTCACTCCTTCATTTTCACACAACCTAAACACTACTTCTCCCCCTTGGCCGACACACAAAGCCCTCTTTCCATCTCCTATCTTTCTTCTTCTTCTACTCTCTTCTTTCTTCTTTTGCTCGAGGATGAGCAAACCTTCTAAGTTTGGTGTGGTAAAAGCATTGCTTTTTGTTTTTCCATAACCATTTATAGCATATAAGGCCGGAGAAACCTCTAGAAAGAGGAAAAGGAAGGCAAAAGCTTCCACCTCCGAGTCATGGGAGATGGAGAGATTCATCTCAAGGGTGCATCAAGACCACTTCCATGAAGTTGTGGCCATGAAGAAGGTGATCTCTGAGGTCCCTTTCAAACTCAAAAAGAGTGAATATCTGGAGATCCGACATGAGATCCGAAGAAGAGGTTGGGAAGTTCTTACCAACCCCATTCAACAAGTCGGAATCTTAATGGTTCAAGAGTTCTATGCCAATGCATGGATCACCAAGAACTATGATCAAAGTGTGAACCCGGACCCAAAGAATTGGCTTACAATGGTTCGGGGGAAATGCTTAGATTTTAGTCCGGAAAATGTAAGGTTTGCATTTAACTTGCCCATGATGCAAGGAGATGAACACCCCTACACTAGAAGGGTCAATTTTGATCAAAGGTTGGACCAAGTCCTCATAGACATTTGTGAAGAGGGCTGATAAACTACTATTTTATGGTTTATCTTGTACTCAATTGAGTGATTTTTATTAACTATTTACCCACTTATTCATACTATTTGCATGGTTTTATATTTCCTTCCTAATTATGTGTTTTGATTGAAAACATGCTTCTTTGATCTTATATTTGCTTATTATTAATCCTCTCTTATTACCATTAGATGCCTTGATATGTGTGTTAAGTGTTTTTCAGAGATTATAGGGCATGAATGGCTCAAAGGATGGGAAGAAAGCATGCAAAAGAGGAAGGAATGCAAGAAGTTGGAGAAATTGCTAAGCTGTCCAGCCTGACCTCTCTGCACTCAAATGGCTATAACTTTAGCTACAGAGGTCCAAACGATGCGGTTCCAGTTGCGTTGGAAAGCTAACGTTCGGGGCTTCAATTTGATATATAATTTGCCATAGCTGCCCCGACGCCAGGCGACGCAAACGCGTGAGTCACGCGGACACGTGACCTGGCAGAAACGCAACCCGCGCGGCCGCGTGAGCCATGCGGCCGCGTCACTTTTCCGCGACCTGTACGGACCAGAAAGCGCTGGAAGTGACTTCTGGGCTGCGTTTGACCCAGTTTTCAGCCCAGAATACACAGATTAGAGGCTATAAAGTGGAGGAATGCATGTATTGATAATTATTCACTCATAATTCACCTCTCATGATTTAGATTAGTTTTGAGAGGGGTTCTCTCCTCTCTCTCTTAGGATTAGGACTTCTCTTAGTTTTAGGAGTGACTCTCAATCCCAGGTTCTTTATTTTTATTTATTTTCAATGTTCCATGTTTAGATTAATTTTCTTAATTAATGTTATTTGAGATATTTCAGATTGATGATTACTGTCTTTTATTGATATAACTAATTTGGATTTTCCTGTTGCCCAATTGGCTTATGAATATTTTCCATGTTAGATTTTACTGCTTTGAATGAATTGAAGATATTCCAGATATTTATGATTTTAATTTAGCTTTTTACATTCTTGGCTGTGGTTGATTAATTGGTGACTCTTGAGTTATCAAACTCATTGTTAATTGAAAATTGAAATTCATCCACTTAACTTACCTTCATAGTTAGAGGTTAACAAAGTGGGAGAAAAATCCAATTCTCATTACAATTGATAAGGATAACTGGGATAGGACCTCCATTTCACATACCTTGCCAAGAGTTTATTTTACATTTATTTATTTATTTTTATTGCTTTAAAAATATACTCGTACCTTTTACCTTAATCCAAAACCCCAAACACACTTTTTCATAACCAATAATAAGAACATACCTCCCTGCAATTCCTTGAGAAGACGACCCGAGGTTTAAATACTCGGTTATCAATTTTAAAAAGGGGTTTGTTACTTGTGACAACCAAAACGTTTGTATGAAAGGACTTTTCAAGGTTTAGAAACTATACTTGCAACGAGGATTTATCCGCAAATTTCTAGACCACGCAAAAGTTCTCTCATCAAGGGCGCTCAATGGAAGAGAGATTCAAGAGGGAAGCCGGTTCAACTGAGAAGGCATGACCTCAAGCCCATGGCTAGGGGATGGTTGGAGTTTATCCAACGCTCAATTATTCCCACTAGTAACCGGTCCGAAGTTACTATAGACCGGTCTATCATGATTCATAGCATCATGATTGGAGAGGAAGTAGAAGTTCATGAGGTTATATCCCAAGAACTTTATAAGGTGGCGGACAAGTCCTCTACCTTGGCAAGGTTAGCCTTCCCTCATCTTATTTGTCACCTCTGTAATTCAGTTGGAGTTAACAAGAGGGAGACATCCTCATAGATGAGGACAAGCCCATCACTAAGAAAAGGATGGAGCAAACAAGAGATCCCACTCAT
>NC_029772.3:58472051-58472795 GCF_000817695.3 Arachis duranensis | reverse complement strand
ATCAAAGAATCATGAGAGAGGAGCAACAAAGGCAAGGAAGAGACATTGAGGAGCTCAAGCACTCCATAAGATCTTCAAGAGGAAGAACAAGCTGCCATCAGTGTCCTTTATTTCTCTGTTTTTTCAATTTTTATGCTTATGTTTATCTATGTTTGTGTCTTATGATCATTAGTATCTTAGTGTCTATGCCTTAAAATTATGAATGTCCTATGAATCCATCACCTTTCTTAAATGAAAAATGTTCTTAATTGAAAAAGAGAAGAATTGCATGAATTTTGAATTTTATAACAGATTAATTATTTTGATGTGGTGGCAATACTTTGACTTCTGAATGTATGCTTGAACAGTGCATATGCCTTTTGAATTTGTTGTTCATGAATGTTGGCTCTAGAAAGAATGATGAAAAAGGAGACATGTTACTGAGGATCTGAAAAACCATAAAAATGATTCTTGAAGCAAGAAAAAGCAGTGAATTCAAAGAGAGAGAGAGAGAGAGAGATTATGTGCGAAAAAAAAGAGAGAGAGAAAGCAAGCAGAAAAAGCCAATAGCCCTTTAAACCAAAAGGCAAGGGTAAAAATAAAGTCGTGATTCAAGGCAAAAAGAGTGTGCTTAAGAACCCTGGGCACCTCTAATTGGGGACTCTAGCAAAGCTGAGTCACAATCTGAAAAGGTTGACCCAGTTATGTGTCTGTGGCATGTATGTATCCGGTGGTAATACTGGAAGGCAGAGTGCTTTAGGCCAC
>NC_029772.3:58466817-58471893 GCF_000817695.3 Arachis duranensis | reverse complement strand
TGAGATGCCAAAACTGTTCAGAGGCAAAAAGCTAAAAGCCCCGCTCATCTAATTAATATTGATCTTCATAGATGTTTTTGGAATTCATTGCATATTCTCTTCTTTTTATCTTATTTGATTTTTAGTTGCTTGGGGACAAGCAACAATTTAAGTTTGGTGTTGTCAGGAGCGGATAATTTAAACGCTTTTTGGCATTGTTTTTAGTATGTTTTTAGTGTGTTTTAGTTAGTTTTTATTATATTTTTATTAGTTTTTATTTAAAATTCACTTTTTTGGACTTTACTATGAGTTTGTGTGTTTTTCTGTGATTTCAGGTATTTTCTGGCTGAAATTGAGGGACCTGAGCAAAAATCTGATTCAGAGGCTAAAAAGGACTGCAGATGTTATTGGATTCTGACCTCCCTGCACTCGAAGTGGATTTTCTGGAGCTACAGAAGCCCAATTGGCGCGCTTTCAATTGCGTTGGAAAGTAGATATCCTGGGCTTTCTAGCAATGTATAATAATCCATACTTTGCCCGAGATTTGATGGCCCAAACTGGCGTTCCAAATCAGCTCAAGAATTCTGGCGTTTAACGCCGGAACTGGCACAAGAATGGAAGTTAAACTCCCAAACTGGCACAAAAGCTGGCGTTTAACTCCAAGAAAAGTCTCTACACATGAAAGCTTCAATGCTCAGCCCAAGCACACACCAAGTGGGTCCGGAAGTGGATTTTTATGTCATTTACTCATCTTTGTAAACCCTAAGCTACTGGTTCTCTACAAATAGGACCTTTTGCTATTGTATTAAAAATCATTTGATCATGTTTTGATGATTGAACCCTCTTTGGGAGGCTGGCCATTCGGCCATGCCTAGACCTTGTTCTTATGTATTTTCAACGGTGGAGTTTCTACACACCATAGATTAAGGTGTGGAGCTCTGCTGTACCTCGAGTATTAATGCAATTACTATTGTTCTTCTATTCAATTCAGCTTATTCTTGTTCCAAGATATTCATTCGCACTCAAGAACTTGATAAATGTGATGATTATGTGACGCTCATCATCATTCTCACTTATGAACGCGTGCCTGACAACCACTTCCGTTCTACAAGCAAACAAGGCTTGAATGTATATCTCTTGGATCCCTTAATTGGAATCTTCGTGGTATAAGCTAGAATTGATGGCGGCATTCAAGAGAATTCGGAAGGTCTAAACCTTGTCTGTAGTATTTTGAGTAGGATTCAATGATTGAATGACTGTGATGAGCTTCAAACTCGCGATTGAGGGGCGTTAGTGACAGACGTAAAAGAATCACTGGATTCTATTCCGACATGATCGAGAACCGACAGATGAATAGCCGTGCAGTGACAGAGCGCGTTGAACATTTTCACTGAGAGGATGGGACTGTAGCCATTAACAACAGTGATGCCCAACATACAGCTTGCCATGGAAAGGAGTAAGAAGGATTAGATGAAGACAGTAGGAAAGTAGAGAGATGGAAGGGACAAAGCATCTCCATACGCTTATCTGAAATTCTCACCAATGAATTACATAAGTATCTCTATCTTTATTTTATGTTTTATCATTAATCCTCCATAACCATTTGAATCCGCCTGACTGAGATTTACAAGATGACCATAGCTTGCTTCATACCAACAATCTCCGTGGGATCGACCCTTACTTGCGTAAGGTTTATTACTTGGACGACCCAGTGCACTTGCTGGTTAGTTGTGCGAAGCTGTGATAAAGAGTTGAGATTGCAATTGAGCGTACCATGTTGATGGCGCCATTGATGATCACAATTTCGTGCACCAATTACATCACATTTACTCTCATTTTTCCTTTGATTCAAGTACTTTGTTAATATTTGCAATTTTGAGTTCTTGAAGTTTTGATTGATGAATTTAGTGTTTTATGATTTATATATGCTTGTTTGATTGTCTATTGTTGATATTGTCAATATTTTAGTTATAGTTTTCATTTTCCTTTTCCATTTCTCATGTCTTGGTTTTATGCCCACAAGGTGTTTGTGAAAATGCCAATTATGAGTTTTGAGTAGATTTTCACACCTTGGCTTGGGAATTGAGTTCCTAGGATACTAGAGTCATATGTCCGATATTTAGTGGTAATTCTTGGGTAGTTAGTTGACTCTGGTTTCTATTGACGTAGCTTTTTACCAATTAATTTGGGAAGTTAGCTAGGACTTATGGATTAAGGTCAATTTTTCTTGCTTGACCTACTCCACGATGTTAGGGGTTAACTAAGCGAAATTGACTCATCATAATTATCATAGTTGTGGTTATGACGATGATAGGATTCCTTGGATCCTCATTCCCAAGCCAAGGCTCTTTTATACATATCCTTGCATTTTCACTAGTTTTGGCCTTGTTTCTTTTTTACTTGCATTAAATTTCCTTTTTGATCATTTGTTAGTTCTTTTATATCTTAGTTCTTTTAATCTTTCGTTCTTTGATCGCAAAACCTTTTTCCTCACAACCGAAAGTGTGACATTTCAATTGCATCCTAAGGGAGAACGACCTGAGGTTTAATTACTCTCGGTTATATTTGTATTTGGAAATTTAAACTTTGATGTTGGTCGATTGTTGGGTTGGGACAATACCTGCAATGCCAATTCTATATTGAGAAAAAATTCCTAACCCACTTTAGGCCATTGATAAACCATTATTTTATGGTTTATATTGTGTTTGATTGAGTGGTTTATCAAGCTTTTCACTCACTTATTCATATGATTAACATGTATTTACAATTCCTTCCCAAATTGTTCTATGATTGAAAACTTGCTTCCTAAAGATCTTTTAATTGTATATTTTTTATTCTCCTTTATACCATTCGATGTCGTGATATGTGTGTTAAGTGTCTCAGGCCTCATAGGGCAGAAATGGTTGAGAGAATGGAGAAGAAGTTTGCAAAAATGGAAGGAACGTAAGAAATTGAGAAGATGTTCAATGAGAAGCGACGCGGGCGCATAACTCACACGACTGCGCGAAATAGAGGAAAATGCAGCGATGCGCTCGTGTACATGACGCGACCACGTGGATTGGAAGCTGCACGAGTGACGCGAATGCGTGGACGATGCGCACGCGTGGCACGAAAAATGCTGAGTGACTCGAACACGTGACTGATGCGTACGCGTGACGTACGCGATCTGCAGAAATTACAGAATATGCTGAAGACGATTTTGGGCCGTGTTTTGACCCAGATTTCGGCCCAGGAACGAAGATTAAAGTCAGGGAACATGCAGATTCAATACTGGAGATCAAATTCATAATACACACTTTTCACAATTTAGATGTAGTTTTTAGAGAGAGAGGTTATCTCCTCTCTCTTAGGTTTTAGGATTATGATTTCTTTTAGTCATTAGGATTGTTTCTTTGTACCAGGTTCAATAATTTATGTTTCTCTTCTATTTTTGTTTACTATGGAGCTTTTATTTGTATTTGATTTATGTTGCCCAATTGGCTTATGAACTTTTCCATGTTAGAATTGACATCTTCATTCAATTTGAGGTATTCCAGATATTTATGATTTTAATTTAGCTTTCTATATTCTTGGTTCTGGTTGATTAATTGGTGACTCTTGAGTTGTCAAACTCATCGTGATTGATAATTGTTATCTTTGCTGATTAATTTAGATTCCTATAACTCTAGTCTTTCCTTGAGGAGTTGACTAGGACTTTAGGTGTTAAATTGATTTGTCCACTTAACTGACCTTTATAGTTACAGGTTGACTTAGTGGGAGCAAAAGTATAATTCTCATCACCATTGATAAGGATAACTAGGATAGGACTTCCAGTTTTCATACCTTGCCAAGAGATTTCTTCGTCATTAATTTATTAATTTCTACAATTTATTTCTCTTGTTCAAACCTTTTTCAAAACCCCGAATTATACCTTTGCATAACCAATAATAATTCACACCTCCCTGCAATTCCTTGAGAAGACGACCCAAGGTTTGAATACTTCGGTTTATAAATTTTATTGGGTTTGTTACATGTGACAACCAAACGTTTGTAAGAAAGGCTACTTTTAGGGATGTTTTCATTAGTTTTTATGTTAAATTCACATTTCTGGACTTTACTATGAGTTTGTGTGTTTTTCTATGATTTCAGGTAATTTCTGGCTGAAATTGAGGGATTTTAGCAAAACTCTGAAAAAGGCTGACAAAAGGACTGCTGATGCTGTTGGAATCTGACCTCCCTGCACTCGAAATGGATTTTCTGGAGCTACAGAACTCCAAATGGCGCTCTCTCAACGGCATTGGAAAGTAGACATCTAGAGCTTTCAAGCAATATATAATAGTCCATACTTTATTCGAAAATTGACGATGTAACTTGGTGTTGAACGCCAAGTACATGCTGTTGTCTGGAGTTAAACGCCAGAAAAACGTCATGATCCGGAGTTGAACGCCCAAAACACGTTATAACTTGGAGTTCAACTCCAAGAAAAGCCTCAGCTCGTGGATAGATCAAGCTCAGCCCAAACATACGCCAAGTGGGCCCCGGAAGTGAATTTATGCATCAAATACTTACTCATGTAAACCCTAGTAACTAGTCTAGTATAAATAGGATAATTTACTATTGTATTAGACATCTTTGGTCTCAGTTTTGTATTATTCTTCATCTTAAGAGGCTATTGATCACGTTTTAGGGGGCTGGCCATTCGGCCATGCCTGCACCTTTTATTTATGTATTTTCAACAGTGGAGTTTCTGCACACCATAGATTAAGGGTGTGGAGCTCTGCTGTACCTCAAGTTTCAATACAATTATTATTACTTTCTATTCAATTCTCTTCTATCCTTATTCCAAGATATACGTTAAACTTAACTTTGATGAATGTAATGATCCGTGACACTCATCATCATTCTCACCTATGAACGCGCGTGACTGACAACCACTTCCTTCTACTATAGGCCGGGCGCATATCTCTTAGATTCCCCAACAGAATCTTCGTGGTATAAGCTAGATAGATGGCGGCATTCATGAGGATCCGAAAAGTCTAAACCTTGTCTATGGTATTCCGAGTAGGATTCTGGGATTGAATGATTGTGACGAGCTTCAAACTCCTGAAGGCTGGGCGT
>NC_029772.3:58464733-58465874 GCF_000817695.3 Arachis duranensis | reverse complement strand
CTCCAAATTTTCGAAAATTTGAGTTGACTTAGTCAAAAATTTTCAAAAATTAGTTGTTTCTTACAAGTCAAGTCAAATTTTCAATTTAAAAAAAATCTTATCTTTTCAAAATCTTTTTCAAAAATTATATCTTTTTCATTTTTTCTATTTTTCGAAAATTTCAAAAATCTTTTTCAAAATATTTTCAAAATCTTTTTCTTACCTTTATATCAAATTTTCGAAAATTCACTAATAATTAATGTGATTGATTAAAAAATTTGAAGTTTGTTACTTTCTTGTTATGAAAGGTTCAATCTTTAAGTTCTAGAATCTTATCTTGTAGTTTCTTGTTAGTGAAGTAAGTAATTTCAAATTTTTAAATTAAATCTTTTTTATCTCTTATCTTCTCTTTTTCAAAAAAACTTTATCTTTTTCAAAGTTTGATTTCAAAATATCTTATCTAACTTCTTATCTTCTTATCTTTTTCAAATTTGATTTTGAAATCTTTTAATTAGTTAACTTTTTGTTTGTTTCTTATCTTTTTCAAAACCACCTAACTACTTTTCGAAAATTACTAACCCCTTTTTCAAAATTGTTTTCGAAATTCTCCCTCCCTTTTCTTATTCTATTTATTTATTTAATTACTAACACTCCTCTTCATCCCTCTTCCACCTAATATCCGAATCCCCTCTTCTACTTTCTTCCCCCTTTCTTTTTCTACTAACATAAAGGAGTCTCTATACTGTGACATAGAGGATTCCTCTTTCTTTTCTTGTTTTCTTCTCTTTCATATGAGCAGGAGCAAGGATAAAGGCACTCTTGTTGAAATTGATCTAGAACCTGAAAGGACTCTGAAGAAAAAATTAAGAGAAGCTAAGTTACAACAATCTAAAGGTAACCTTTCAGAAATATTAGAACAAGAGAAGGAGATGGCAGCCAAAAATAATAATAATGCAAGGAGAATGCTTGGTGACTTCACAAAGCCAACGTCCAAGTTTGATGGGAGAAGCATCTCCATTCCTGCCATTGGAGCCAATAATTTTGAGCTGAAATCTCAGCTAGTTGCCTTAATGCAACAAAACTGCAAGTTTTATGGACTTCCATCTGAAGATCCTTATCAGTTTTTAACTGAGTTCCTGCAGATCTGTGAGACTGTAAAGAC
>NC_029772.3:58461996-58462753 GCF_000817695.3 Arachis duranensis | reverse complement strand
AGAATCAAAAACAGCAGAAGAAAAAAAATCACACCCTGGAGGAAGCACAGGCTGGCGTTCAACGCCAGTAAGATGCATCTGACCGGCGTTCAACGCCAGAACAGAGCATCATTCTGGCGCTGAACGCCAGAAACAAGCAACATTCTGGCGCTGAACGCCAGGAATGTGCCTAAGTGGAAAAGCTGGCGCTGAACGCCAGTAAAAAGCACCAAACTGGCGTTCAACGCCAGAAACATGCTTTACATGGGCGTTGAACGCCCAGAGTGTGCACCACACGGCGTTTAAACGCCAGAATGGTGTGCAAAGGCATTTTACATGCCTATTTGGTGCAGGGATGGAATTCCTTGACACCTCAGGATCTGTGGACCCCACAGGATCACCTCAGGATCTGTGGACCCCACAGGATCCCCACCTACTACATTCCTACCTTACCTCCTAATCCTATTTTTGTGATGACTATTCCCCATGTCACACTTCCCAACACTCTTCACCAATCACCTCAATTCCTCTTCCCCATCACCCCCTTCACCACTCACATCCATCCACTCTTCCCTATAAACCCCACCTACCTTCAAAAATTCAAAACCATTTTCCCACCCATTCCCACCCTAAATGGCCGAATACACACTACCCCCTCTCCCTATATATACCCTTCCATTCTCCTTCATTTTCACACAACACAACCCCCCTCTTCTTCCCCTTGGCCGAACCTACATCTCTCCCTCTCTACCATATTCTCTTCTTCTTCTTCTTCTTA
>NC_029772.3:58428475-58458781 GCF_000817695.3 Arachis duranensis | reverse complement strand
CATTGACAACGGTGATGCCCTACATACAGCTTGCCATGGAAAGGAGTAGGAAGGATTGGATGAATGTAATAAGAAAATAGAGATACGAGAGGAGCACAGCATCTTCACACACTTATCTGAAATTCCCACTATTGCTTTACATAAGTATTTCTATCCCTTTTTATTTTCTATTTATTTATTAATTTTTGAACTCACCATAAACCAATTTAATATGCCTAACTGAGATTTACAATGTGACCATAGCTTGCTTCATACCAACAATCTCTGTGGGATCGACCCTTACTCACGTAAGGTATTACTTGGATGACCCAGTACACTTGCTGGTTAAGTTGAACGGAGTTGTGGAAAGAAAAAGCTTCTCTAACAGTGCCTGGAACTCTTGTATCACAATTTTGTCCACCACATAACCAATAATAATTCATACTTCCCTGCAATTCCTTGAGAAGATGACCCGAGGTTTAAATACATCGGTTATCAATTTCAAAGGGGTTCGTTACTTGTGACAACCAAACATTTGTACGAAAGGATTTTCTGTTGGTTTAGAAGCTATATTTATAAGAAGATCATATTTGTGAATTTCTTTACCGACAGAAAATCTTATCGTCAAAATGGCGCCGTTGCCGGGGAATTGCAAACGTGTGCCTTATTATTGGTTATTGTAAATATTTTTCAAAAAAAATTTCAGATTTCAAAATCAAATTTCAAATTTCAAATATTTTTTCAAAAAAATCATATCTTTTTCAAAATCTTGTCTTATCCTCTTTTTCAAAAATCATATCTTTTTTAGAAATATTTTCTTTTTTATTAATTTGTGTTTTTATTTTTCTCTCACTACTATGAACTCTCACCCCTTTGGCTATGAGTCTGGTTACAATTATGTTGCAGGAAGAGGAGATTATAATGACAACATGCACCATGGTTGGAACAATCAAAGATGGGAGGAGCCACAAGGATTTGATCAACTCTCATGGCAACAACCACCTCCAATGGACTATCAACAACCATTCTGTGATGCATATCAAGGCAATGGCTATGGTGAGCACTCTTTTAATTATCAACAACCACCACCATATGCCTATGAACCCCCTCTTTAACATGATTTTGGACCACCATACTCAGAAGCCCCTTTCCGCCATTCACCTCCATATGACCTCAACCCAAATCCACCATACCAACCACCCTATGCACCGTATGAACCATATATAGAACCAACCCAATTCCACCCCAATTACTCCCAAGAACCACCACTTTCTTATGCACCATATCCATATCCATCGACCCAAGAATCACAGGCTCGCCTCAAGAAAACAGTAGATCAATTTCATGCAACCCTTCATCAATTGGAGCAAGCAATAAATCAATTACCTTCCAGACGTTTGGACACTCAAAGAACCCCCATGGCTTCATGTGGGGAATCTAATGAAGAATGTAGCATGAAGGAGATACTAGAAACTCCAGTGGACAGTAAGGATCATGACTTTTACTGGAACAAGTGGAGGAAGCTGGAATTATTGAAGAAGAAGTGGTTGAAGACTTAGGAGATGCTGAGCCTCCACTGGAGTGTCCATTCATAGAGCCTCCTTCCAAGGTGTTTGATGTTGATATTGAGGAGGGTGTACAACCTCCAAAGCATATCATGGTTGAAGACTTTAAAGGGGACGATCAAGAGCTGGATTCAATCATTTAAGAATTCTTATCTACATTTGAATCCTCTCCCATTGGACTTGACATGGAGATTAAAAAAGAAGAAGCACAACCTCCCATGCCCTTGCTGAGCAATGAAGAAGAGATTGAATTGGAAGAAAGCTACCAAGAGGAATAGGCTGAAATTAAAGAAGCTTGTAAAGAGGTGGAAGATGTCAAAGAAGAGCACAAGGGAGTGGAGCTTACACGTTCATTAGAAACACCTCCCCCTAAGTTGCCATCATCCTTCACAACATTCAAGTGGGTAAAATTCATATCCCTTAGCTTTCTAATTCCACTTGAATATAGGCTACTGGAGACGGATGGTCAACTTAGAGCTCTTTGTGGCATTAAGAGTAAGAGGAAGATGGTCAGTGGTAAGAATTGTCCTACAAGGTTCATTATGGTTGGAAGCTTTAAGTTTAAATGCAAAGGTTGGTGTAGAGCTCAACCGAATGGGTCTAGGAAGTTGTCTGGCCGCTTTAGTGAGAATTCGGATTGCTTGCTACCCGGATGGAATCATAATGATCAACAAGAAGACGGGTGCAAAAGCAAGGTTTGGGACCCTGGAATTCAGTCCAGCAATCAACACTCTTGGGACCTTGTCACTTGCTTCAACTTGTTTGAAGGCTCTTTACGCCTAATTTGGGATCCTGGAGGCTATTGGAAGTACAAACATTGGTGGGGATTCCTGGATCAGTACAAGCATAAGCCACCATGACAAGGAGCTCACCAAATGTCCAACTTAAGGACTTTAACTAAAAGTGCTAGGTGGGAGACAACCCACCATGGTATGATCGTCCTTTTTTCAGTTTTAATTCTAGTCTGTTTTGTTTGTTTTTGAGTTTTGATTGAACCTGGAATCATGCATAGCATTCATGTTAAGCATTGCATTCTGCATACTGCATTATTATAAAAAAAATCACGCACGAGACGCGTAAGCGTCGCTGACGTGTCTGCGTCCCAAGTGCATTCGGAAGAAGAGGAAACTGAACAGAGAGTCACGCGAAAGTGCGGATGGAGGCGTGCCTTTGGCACAAATTGGTCCACGCAATCGCGTTGTTGACGTCTCTGCGTCAAGTGGGCAAAATGCCTCCCACGCATCCGCGTCACCCACGTGAACGCATGCCTCAAAATCGACGTAAAAAGGGTGTATGGCCGAAAGTTGAGCTAGAACTGGGCTGGACTCGTCCTTGTAGCACAAGCCCTACCACGCGAACACGTACCCTACGCGTCTGCGCCGTTCTTTAAAACAAGGCCAACCACGCGATCGCGTCACCCAAAGTTTTCGCAAAATAAGTTTTTCACCAGAGAGTTGCGCGGCCGCGAGGCTGCACTCGCGCTGAAGGCATGAATCACTTCATGCAAACACGTGACCCACGCATTCGTGTCACTTCATCAAAGCGCTATCCACGCGACCGCGTGCCCCACGTGCTCGCATCACCTGCGCCACATAGCTTATCCAGATCAGCCAAATATCTTATCTTTTCTTCTCCAAATCTCAATCTTTTCTTTCCCCTTCTTAATTCTTTCTTTCTTCTTTCTTCCTTTCTTTTTCTTCATCTCTTTAACTTCTCATCCTTCTTCACTCTCATTATATTTTACTTAATTTATTTGCATACTTTCATTCATTGCATTCATGCATATTTTTATTGGTGTTAAATTTTCTTTTTCAATTGTTGTATCTTTTCTAGTATTATTTTGGTGCTTAGTGACTTGTTTTACAATGTTGGGTAATATTATTTTTCTGTCAATGTCAATCTTTTATGATCCCTGCATTCCTTTTGTATTGACATGGATTTATTTTGTCTTTCATTATTTACCAACTCTCTCCCCTATTGTTGCACTTTTTGAACTATTGATATGCCATTTGCTTGTACTATTTTCTCATTTGCATGTTGTTACTACCGTGTAATTGAGACCATCATTATTTGGCATTAACACCCATATTTTATTTGTTTTCTTATCTTTATTTCTGGGTTACTTTTCTTCCCTTTTTCTTTCAGGATGGCCACCCGGAAGGGAACCGGAAAACGTTTACAAGGGGAGACAAACAAGTCCATCTGCACAATCTATAGAGAAAGGCATCAGTTGGAGCAGCCCGTCCCCTTGTACATCTTAACATGCACCGAGGACGGTGCAATCTTTAAGTGTGGGGAGGTCGATACCGATCTCCGTGGGTTAGTTACTTCTTTTTCAACACCAATGTTAATTTGTTCACTATTTCATTTGCATATTTGATTGCATGTTTGTTTGATTTTATGCATTTAGTTACTACTTGGTTGAAGTAATATTTTCTTTTTCAAGAAATTTTTATAGTATTTCACTAATTTAAATTGAAAAATATATGTTAAATTTGTTTGAAGATTGTAAATTGGAACATGGTTTTTGAGCTAAAGAACACACAACCCGTGAGATTTTGAGCGTAATTGCATGGTTACATTATTTAACCATAAATATTTTATTCTTGTGTGTTTTTTTCTCTATAATTGCAATCTTTACTTTGTTCCATTCTATATGTCCAATATTTAGTGTATTTACATACCTGCATATGATTGAGGCCATTTACTTGTTTTTTCTCACTTATCCCAAATAAGCCTACCCTTTTATGTCACCCTTGTTAGCCACTTTGAGCTTTTTAATCCCCTTCTGTTTTATAACCACATTACTAGCCTTAAACAGAAAAACAAAATAAAAATCCCAAGTTGAATTCTTGGTTAGCTTAAGATAGATATTGTGTATAATTTAAGTGTGGAGAATTTTATGGGAACATGGGATGATAGAAAAAAGTAGGGAATTAAATTGAATAAGTTATTTGAAAATTTGGAAAGCATGCTCATGTGAAATCAAAAATTAAATTACCATGTGCATTGATAAATAAAAAATAAAAAATTTAAAAATTTAAAAAAAATTAAAATAAATTAATTAAATAAGGGGATACAAAAAAAAAGATATATTACCCCAAATGCAAAATAAAAAGAATCAATGCACATGAGACAAAATTCAAAAATAAGTTTGATACATGAGCATGTAATACAAAAGTGGGAAAATTTTGGGTAGCTAGGTAAAGTATTTTAAATTATACAAAGTATGTATATGTTAGGTGAGATCTTAGACTAATCAAGGGTTCAATTATTAGCTCACTTAGCCTTATATATATATATATATACCCTTACCCTTACCTTAGCCCCATTACAACCTTGAAAAAGACCTCATGATGTTTGTATGTATACATTAAATATTTGTTGATTGGTTAGATGAAGAACAAAGTTTTGAAAGCATGATTAGAGAAGAATATAGTGATTACCCTATACACTAGAGAGACTAGAGTGATATACACTACCAGTGAGGGTTCAGTGCTTGATTCTATGTTCCCTGCTTTCATGAACTATCTTCTTACAAGTTTACTTGCTTTTTATTGTATGATTTGAATTAGTGGAATTTGGTTTATGTTTTTCTTGGAGAACTTATTTATTTTTAACCAAGTAAGTAAAATCATTTTAGCATATAGTTGCATTCAGATTCATAGGTTGCATTGCACGAGTCTTGCTTTTCCCTACTCATTTATTTTATCTCCTTGAGCTTAGCATGAGGACATGCTAATGTTTAAGTGTGGGGAGGTTGATAAACCATTATTTTATGGTTTATATTGTGTTTCATTGAGTGGTTTTATCAAGCTTTTCACCCACTTATTCATATGATTAGCATGTATTTACAATTCCTTCCCAAATTGTTCTATGATTGAAAACTTGCTTCCTAAAGATCTTTTAATTGTATATTTTTTATTCTCCTTTATACCATTCGATGCCATGATATGTGTGTTAAGTGTCTCAGGCCTCATAGGGCAGAAATGGTTGAGAGAATGGAGAGGAAGTTTGCAAAAATGGAAGGAACACAAGAAATTGAGGAGATGTCCAGCGAGAAGCGACGTGTGCGCATGGCTCACGCGACCGCGTGAAATAGAGGAAAACGCAGTGACGCGCTCGTGTACCTAACACGACCGCATGGATTGGAAGCTGCACGAGTGACGCGAATGCGAGGACGATGCGCACGCGTGGCACGAAAAATGCTGAGTGACGCGAATGCGTGACTGACGCGTACGCGTGACGTACGCGATCTACAAAAATTACAGAATACGCTGAAGACGATTTTGGGCCACGTTTTGACCCAGATTTCGGCCCAGGAATGTAGATTAAAGTCAGGGAACATGCAGAGACTCAATACTGAAGATCAAATTCATAATACACAATTTTCACAATTTATATGTAGTTTTTAGAGAGAGAAGTTCTCTCCTCTCTCTTAGGTTTTAGGATTAGGATTTTTTTAGTCATTAGGATTGTTTTCATTCTTGGTTCTGGTTGATTAATTGGTGACTCTTGAGTTGTCAAACTCATCGTGATTGATAATTGTTATCTTTGCTGATTAATTTAGATTCCTATAACTCTAGTCTTTCCTTGAGGAGTTGACTAGGACTTTAGGTGTTAAATTAATTTGTCCACTTAACTGACCTTTATAGTTACAGGTTGACTTAGTGAGAGCAAAAGTATAATTCTCATCACCATTGATAAGGATAACTAGGATAGGACTTCCAGTTTTTATACCTTGCCAAGAGATTTCTTCGTCATTAATTTATTAATTTTTGCAATTTATTTCTCTTGTTCAAACCTTTTTCAAAACCCCGAATTATACCTTTGCATAACCAATAATAATTCATACTTCCCTGCAATTCCTTGAGAAGACAACCCGAGGTTTAAATACTTCGGTTATCAATTTCAAATGGGTTCGTTACTTGTGACAACCAAACGTTTGTACGAAAAGATTTTCTGTTAGTTTAGAAGCTATACTTACAACGCGATTATATTTGTGAATTTCTTTACCGATAGAAAATTCGATCGTCGGCCATCCATCAATAACGCATCATAGTAATTTCAAATAGTTTATTAGGTTTAGGTGTCATGCCTTCTAGCGCTGAAATTAATCATTTCCTCAAGGTTTGAAAGCTTTTTTCGCATTCAGGCATCCATACAAACGGTACATCCCAGCACTTCAACTTAAGCACGAACAATATGGTCGGTAAAAATTAAGGCTCCAAAACTCATCTTGAAGTCGCATACTTATACGCTTCATCTCCCGCATTCAGAAGTCTTTCTCCAAGGGGTTTAATGTCTTGATGGGTATACATAGGAATTATATGAGATTCTAACAAAGCTAGAGTTGATTTTCAAAGGATTATTAAGCTCAAAGACTAACAATCAACACAAATAGTATTTACGAGAATTTAGAAGAATATTTGGTATTATGGTCAAACAAAGGTTGTAAAAAAATAGCAGAATGAACATGAAGAAGAATTAAGGTGCATCCAAAAAAAAGGATGTCAAATCAAAACCTTGATAGAGAGAAAACAGAGCATATCGAATCAAGTAAATCTAAGCTAATATCAATGTGACATAAGCTTACGGAAGAGAACAAATCCACTCACAACAAGTTCCCAAGAGTCAAGAATTACATGATTATACCTAGACAAGATCGGGGTCATCCCGGAATAGACAAGATTTATGTGAGTAAGGAATAGAATCGGAAAAATGATCCACTTGTTTCCAAGAAAAATTCCGAGATAAAATCCCCACACAAGTTATAAATGAAAGGATAGACTGAGTCGCGAAGATTCATTGGCGTATTCTCTTCTCCACATAAAGCTTCCTAATGTTGTCTTCTTTCTTCACTAGCATAACCGGTGCTCCCATAGGAAAACACTTGGTCGGACAATTTCTCTTCCATTACTCCCTACAACTAAATCATAAGTTCTATCTATTCAAGTGGTATTTTTCTTATTCGACGTAATCAAGACTAGTTCAGTTCCCTATACAAGTTTATCACCAATTAAATATTTTTGGAGGTAGAAGCTTCGGTACATCCTTAGGAAATGCCTCGAGAAAACACCCTCATAGTAGGGGTTCAGTCAAAACTTCGCTCACCAACTAACCAATTAGCGATTAAAAGATAAACATTTGTCATTCCTCTCTACTACCTTTCACCGTTACTAGGTTCGAATAACAGTCCCATGAAATTATAAATACGTCCGATCCTTTAGGGGTAACTCAAATTAAATGCCCGAAGTAGCTCAACCCGCATCCGCTGCGTCACTCTGATTCATTAGCCTCTAAGAACCTAATCACTCCTCTATATTAACCAAAAACCGCTTTGTCTCAATAATTGAAGATCATCGGCTGCCAATACATTTAGAATAAGTACGATGCTCACAATATAATCGCGTGTTACAATGGAATAATACGTCCCCATGTTAGGTAAGATAGTTAAATTAATGCAGGTACTAGTGCGCAATTACCTTGAATCTAAGAATCAGACTTGGCTGCATCCCGACATACTATGCGTGGACAATTCTAAGACATATGCCCAGGTAACCCACAATTATAGCATAGACCTGTACACAAACGGCATGGCTTGTTTGGATGATATTTTCCACATTTTGGGCACCTCAAATTCTCCAAATGCCTCTTCGTTTGTGATTCCTTGCCGTGTCGCTGGCGATCGCCATCTCTCTTGAAACTCTGGCTCTCTAGGGTAGTTTCCTTTCTTTTCTCTTTATTATAGGACTTTCGGCGGTCACTCCTTGCCTTCATAATCCTTCTTGAGCATTCTCCCATTACTTGACCTGTGTTAACTAACTTCGGATAACTCACCATCTCCATTAATATTCTTGTTAGTATCTCCCCCGTCATGTCCAGTACTGCCTTCCGTGCCGCACTCAGTTTGTTGTTCCATTCTATTTAAAGCTTGGTTGGTCACGGTAGCAGCAATAGCACTAATAGCAGTAGCCATACTCGCTATCGCAGTCACGAATTCGATCATACTATCTACCGGTATGGTTACCTCGTTGCCTCTCCGTCCACGAACTCGACCATGTCCACGGGACGTCATTTGGTCCCTGTCACACCAAACAAGTGATATCAAGGTGATCAGTCTTAATATCTCAAGTCTAGTGCTTTGAAGTTCCAAATGCATGCTCATGAACATTCATGCCACATATATCAATTAAATATCCTAGTTAGTATGTACAGACACCCAGAGTATACCCAGAAGCATAGTCAGTCTGTTCTTTAGGCTCTACAAGAACGAACTGCTCCGATACCATAATGTATTACCTTACTACACAGAATCTTATGCTTAAGTCATAAGATAGAGGTGGTGCGGTATTACGACCTCTAAAAGCAAAATTA
Organism: Arachis duranensis; assembly: GCF_000817695.3. NCBI lineage: Eukaryota > Viridiplantae > Streptophyta > Magnoliopsida > Fabales > Fabaceae > Arachis > Arachis duranensis. The sequence continues at coordinate 58,449,860 of NC_029772.3, read as the reverse complement.
TATATAATATAGTTGAAAAAAATTATTCTAGGAGCCTTTGAAGAAAAGTTAAAATCGAAAGCAGTAAAGTGAAAAGCGTAACACTCACCACACGTAAACGATAAACAAAACAAGATAAGAGAAGCTAACATGGATATAACTGAAAGAGAATTCGATAACCCAAAAAATAAAGTTTACAGGACCTAATACAAAATATACATAAGAAGTGGAGATAATAAGTATCTATATATATACATAATCAAAATAATGCCCCCAAAAAGCACAAAGATCTTCGCTATCAAAAGCTTCTAGCATGCCTCAGCGAGGTGCCTCACGTCCTGCATCTGAAAACCACAAAATATGTATGGGGTGAGAACCAAAGGTTCTCGGCATCATAACAGTGCCCACATATCTAACATATAATGTCCTGAGAAAGCCGAAGGCGATCCTAGAACTTCCGACATATAATTAAATCTTATAAGCATAACTAAACCATAAAATAACATAAGCAACTAGTTAAGGGTCTTTTGTCTATCTAATACTCCCCTTTTCAACCCATCTGAACCTTCCAATCACCACTAGAATCATTTTTTTCAAATACAAGTAATACAGGCAAGGAAATCACAAATAGAGAGCATATACAGCAAGTAAATAGGTAGCAAATAGTTTATGCAATCATTTAGGCAATCCAAGCAAGGCATACTAAATAAACATATAGATGCATATGATGCATGCCTATCCTATTGGCTGATGATTCTCATCTGTCAGTTATAAAGCCATCCCGAGAAATAACTCAGGTGAGTGAGTGTCGATCCCATGAGGATTAATGGACTGAGTAATAATGGTTGATTGATCGAACTAGTCAGACAGTCCAAATTGAGTATTTTGGATTCCAATTATCATAAAGCAATGAATCAGAAAGTTAAAAAAGCAAGTAATGAATGGTTGGTGAAAACAGTATGAGAAGAACAGTTAAGGCTTTGGAGATATTAAATTTTCGGATTAATAGTTCTCATCAATTCACGACAAACTCTAATTGATTAAACCCTAATTCCTTAGTAATTTAATCTCTTCTAACCAAATCAACTGCCAATTCGTTGGTCACTTAATTTAAATTAGAATTTTAAGTCCAATCCTAGTTTATCAGCCACACAAACCCCTAAGTATCCAAAAATAAGGAGATTATATTTCACGTATCCCGTTAAATCTAGATAATTAAAGATTTATGAAGAATTAATTCCAAGCTTTAATTCTAGTGATATAACTTTTTCAAGACTTAAATAGAATTCAATTAGAAAAAATAGTTATCTTCCAATATACTCTAATTTCTAGGATAAAAAATGAAATTAATCCTTGAAAATAAACCAGTGCATTGATTAAGAGAAGAATGACAATAGTATTAATTCATTAAAATAACAAAGCTCCTAATCTTAGCAGAGGAGGTTTAGTTACTCATGGCTCATAGAAAAACCTAGGGTTGTAAAAAGTCTAAAAATTACATAATGAGGAAGAAGAAGAGAATAGAAGAGAGCTCGGAGGGCTGGATCTTTTCTCCTTTTATATCTAATCCTAATTGATTTGAAATAAAATTGAAAAACCATAACATATTTTGTTTTATTTTAATTAAAAATTAAAAACTAAAGATAAACAAAGCTTTCCGTGTAACTTGAAGATGCACTACTGGCGCTAAATGCCAGTCTCGGAGTTTAGCGCTGTTGGACAGAGAAGGATTCTAGAGTTACTGTCTGTCTGGTGCTAAACGTCAGGTAGTGGTATTTAGTGCCACTAGTGTGTATCCTTGGCACTATTAACGATGCATCTGGTGTGAAACGCCATGTTGTGGCATTTGGCGTCAGCTTGGTAGAATCCAACTTCTTCCTTTTTCTTCTGCTCGAACTTTGTCAAACTTGTGCGAACTTTACCTGAAATAATTAGAACAAAACTGCATATCAAAGTAGCATCTAAATAGGTCTAAAACACTAAAATCTAATAAAAGCTTCAAAAATCCACATCTAAATTACTAAGGAAATATAGAAAAGATGCTCACGCATCATTCACCACGACTTTGTCAGGATCAATGGGAGAGAGGTCCATCCCGGGCGTAAGAACTTTGAACCGGGCCTTTAAGTTCTCAACCAATTCATCCATAACCCTCATGATGGATTGCTCCAAGTCCTCATGCTCCTCCTTGACCCTTTCGAGTTGATCGTCCAGATTGATCTTCTACTCAAAAACTAGAGGATAGCTCTCTTCAAATTTTTCTATAAGCCCTCAACTTTGGCATACACAGCCTCAGAAAGCTTCACCCTCTCGTGAAGACTCACGACATCTGACTTCAAGGTCTCCTTCTCAGCCTCAAGTCTTGCCTTGGCCTTCTTCAGATCAACCACTTCATCTTGGAGGTTGGAAACCTCTTTTTGTGTGGCATCCAAAGGTGTTTGGTGAAACTTTTTAAGAAGAGTTATACACACCCCGATAGTTTAGATACCACCTCTTGAATTTACTAGGAAGGGTCTTGCGCTTTCGAGAAGCACCCGACTTAGACTCCTTCACGAGATCACCAAATGGAGAAACAGGGGGAATAACTCGGACGTTGGAGCCTTGGAGAGAAGAAGGCACTATTGGGTCCCCGACCTGGGAAGAAGTCGTGCCAAACTTTGGAGGAGGAGTGGAACTACCACCCTTCTACCCAATCTCTAGTGCATGACGAATTGCGTTCTTTTTGGCCTGCTTCAATTTCTCGTAAGCACTCAAGCCACTGGTCATTTTTTATGCAAAAAGAAAAAACACTTAGCATATATAAAAGTATAACAAAAGTTATCTACTAAATAAAATTGGCTACCTATCTTGGTCTGAACATAGCTCTGTTTTGCTATCAGGAAATTCTTGGTGTCTAGATGAGGAGATCGGCCCCAACTCTCTTGAAAGAAGATCACTCTATACACTGTTCCAGCTCATCAAGGTCCTCAAAATTGTACTTTATGACTACAAATACTTTCTCCTAATACACACAATGGAGAAGACTACTCCAGCTCTTGAAATCGTAAAAAGAGTCTTCAAAAATAGAGAAGACTTTCCTACCTTGGGTAGCTCGAAAAGAAGCCCATTATTATTTTTTAGAGCTAAAGGATTTTATGAGTTGAAAAAATTAAAAGAAAGCCTTCAGTGACGTCAGAAGGTCGAGAACCCGACTAATAAGCTGGTAGACATTCATGAATCCCTAAGAGTTCAGATGAAGTTAAGAGAGCATCAATTTCAATGTTTAAAAGGAAGCCTCACACCTAGCCTAGTAGAAAGGCACTCAAATACAATCAAAAAATGCTTCTCCGACATATTAAATTGGGCATAACAAATCCTCTCTTCAGGGTTAGGAAATTCTAGCACATATTCCTCTTCTTCCTCTTCCTCCTCCTCCTCCTCCTCCTCCTCCTGATTCCTATCTATCCTATGTTTAAGTCGAAAATTCTATAAGATTTCCCTATCTACAATAGATACAGGCGCTAAGACTATGCTATCTCCCAATCTAAGTCGATGGGAATGATAGAATGCATAAATTGAACAATTGAACGAGATATATAGAGAATATAACTACAAAAAGAAAGACAAATACGTTACTACAAAGTCAAACAAGATGTAAGTCGAGCAATATACAAATGATTCAGAAAACAAGAAACACAGGTAAGCTATTCAACAACAAACAAAAGCAAAAAAAATGACTTTTCAACACAGAATTTTGAATGGCTCCATCATCAAGGATGAAAATGGCACTATTAGGGACAAAATAACCCAAGAACTTAAAATCAATCAAGAATTGCAAGGCCCTAAAAACAACAAAATTTTGCAAAAGATACATACAACATTTAAAAAAATGGGCACTTTATAGCAAGATTTCAAAAGTTTAGTAACACAAATCATTGTAGGAATCAGAAACCCATAAATCATGGTAACAAAAGCATCATTTCCAACAAATAATCAACAAGTAATTTTATAAACTACAAAGCCAATAAAGAAGAATGAAGGAAAAGGTACCAACCTTGGTGACAGAAGAAACGGAAACGAAGCACACGATAATGGTTTGGGAGTTCGCAATGAGCAATCCCCTGGACGAAAATGGCCGCCAAGAGAGGAAGAAGCTTGGACAGAAATGATGAAGAAAGTAGAGATTCTTGAGAGAAGGAAAGGTGAAATATTTTCGCAGAAGTAACAGAGAGAAAGGATTCACGAAAAGGGGAAAGAAAGAGAAGAGTTGGGGTTATATGAACATGGCTAGGCGCAAAATGGTACTTTCACCTCTATTTAAATGACATGCACAGTTACTAAGGTAAATGAAAAGACATGCGAATGGTTATGGAACACATAACGTAACGTTGTGTCAATTTCAAAAACATGTCGAGTTTTCCGACTTAAGTCTAACTTGACCAACTTTTTTAGCGACTCAAAGAACGACTTGATTGAATGCTCGAGCCCAACTTGTCGAAACTCAGCTTCTAGCAGGGGCACTGTTCATACATTGTCCCATAACTCAAAGCCAAGCCTAATAAAAAACAGATAAAACCAACAGCTACAAGACCACGCTCCCGACCTCTTTACCACGACCTCGTCTACCCAGAATATTAACTACACCTATAAACATGCTCATATATTTAAATATGATATCTTAACAACTCGTAGATAAGACGGGGAGATAACTATACCCACAATAGGAGGAGAGGTTACAAAAGTGGTTATCAAATCACCATTCCAATAATATAAATACTTCCTCAAGACTCATATATCTCTAAACCTAATTTTACATAAAAACTTACTAAAACCGAACTAAAAAGCATCAGAATTTCTCATAGGTATCACCTCCCATCCTCAAGACGTCAGACAGCATCACCTTTTTAGAAGAGACGTCGGACCTAGCACCTCAAAGAGTTTAGACTTTATGTTTAAGTCTAAATCATCTATTTTAGGTAACTTATGGAACAATAATCTACTTCAACTCCAAATATTTTTATTTTTTTATGTGTGAAAGCAAACAATTAATTGTTTTTAAAAAAAATTGAAAGTAAACAATAATATCATTCCGGCATCTAACCCCAAAACGATACTTGAAAAGGGAAAGACCACAATTCTCATATATTTCAGACCCAAACCCAAAAAAAAAAAAAACACTTAGACCTGTTTGACCAAATATCAAAATTATACCGGTATAAGAGTTTTCTTTTACCAAAATAGGAAAATCGGGAGTTCTCATATCAAGAATCATATGGGGAAAGAAATGCATTACGTGTATCTCAAAAAAAAAGCATTACAAATGAAAAAAAATAACATAAGAGGATACTATTTTTCTCATTCTCAATGTTGGAACAATGTAGTATCTAAATAACATGTTAATAAGGTTTTTAGAAAATAGTTATTATAGTACACGAAAGATAATTTTAGACATAGAATAAACAAATATAGACACATAATTTGGTGCAGACACGGGCAAAATGAATTTAAATCAATCTAAAATATTAAAGAATCTTTCTACTTTTTTGTTAGAAAATGTAATAGAGTAAAATTATTTGTTAGAAGATGTAATAGAGTAAAATTAGTTTTTCATATTTTGTTATGAAGAATTTTGAAATAGGTATATTTTAATAATTAATAGGCTATCAATTTATTTGTGTAGGTTAATTTGGGAGTGAACAATGTCATTTTTAAATTGGTAATATTATTTTTCATTTGGGAGATACTACTTTCAATATAAGCATAGTTATAACAAGATTTTATCAATTGAGAATAGTGTTATCATAATGAGAATGAAAACAAGAATATCCACCTATTATATATTTTTAATATACTAACTAGTGTATGATTTTGTACCTCTACGAAATAATATATAAAATTATATAAAAATTTTTATTAAATAAAACTAAATAAAAATATATGCAATAATTATTATAAATATTTTATAAAGTTATAATTAAAACTAAATTCTAAAAATTCTTAATATTAAAAATAATTCATATTTATCTTAATCAATTTGAGTTTGTTGAGTGACCATCTCACTCATCCGTTTAAGCAAGTATTAGGATGTTCGAATCTCGTTTTGCATGCGTAGCAATCCATTGGAAAGTGATTAACCCTTAATAAATGGAGTATCAATACGTGGTTAGACTTTGTAGAAGTACCGAAATCCGTGAGTACCCGACCCGTCCCTACCCGGTCAAGACGAATAATAACTCGACCGAAGGCGAGGCAGGTTTCGTTCATGGTGAGTGTTCAAGCAGGGCAGAATGGGGTCGGGTTTAAGGTGTATCCACCCTTGGGTATATACATATAAACACCTTTTATGGATTAGAATTTGCCTCACATCATAGATTCAATGATTAGTCTGAGTCCATACTCCATAGCCATGCCAGAGAGACTCAGTCATCCTCACCCAGAGTCTTCTTCTTCTTGACTTCTCTACAGAAAATCTCATAGCTCTCATTGTCGTTACAGCTTCCTCGTCTCGCTACTGAGCCCGTCACTGCCTACCTTCACAGTTCTTGTCATTGCTATTGCTGAGCCCGTCACTACCTTTCTACTGAGCCCCTTTTCCTCTAGGTAAATTCCTTAAACCCGTCACCGCCTTCCTTTTATTGAGCCCCTTTTCTCTAGGTAAGTTCCTCTCCCCCCTCTCTCTCCCATCACATTGTGAGTCTGTTAAGTTCTTCTTTTCTTTTTCCACAGACTCATCACTTGGTCGTCGCTGCAGTTTTGTGTGACTCTATCACCGGAGCCCCTTTCTCCTGAGCGTATCGCTGTCTTCCTCCTCTATTTATCTGTCCGCAAATAAGTTCCCATCTCTCTCTCTCTCTCTCTCTCTCTCTCTCTCTCTCATTATAAATGACTGAATCAGTATTTCGTTGAATCTCTACTTGGTGAAGTTGTGAGTTTCTGTTATAATTTTATTGGTGAAGTTATGAATTTGTGTTGTAATTTTGTTTATATATGTGCAATGGATCTAATCTACATTTCAATGATTTTTGTTCATATTATGTACTAATATTTTTCATGATTGATTCTAATATTATTTTATATAAAAATAAATATATTTCATGATTGATTCTTTATTGAAGTGTGAATGTTCTCATTACATAACTACAAGAAACGTCGTTAAAATCGACGGCTTAGCCGTCGATAATATTGAAATTCGACGGCAAAATAAACGGCGCAGTTGGTCGCTATAAAGCTTGTCAATTTTTCAAAATGCTAATAAAATCGACGGCTTTCATAGCCGTCGATAATAATTTAATAACATCGACGTCCGTTCCGTCTGTAATATGGGTGTGAGAATTTTACATTCTTAATAAAATCGACAACATTGCCGTCGATATTATTATTTAAAATCGACGTCCTTTTTGTCGATAATTGATTCAATAAAATCGACAGCCTTTTTGTCGATATTTAACTTAATAAAATCAACAACACTGTTGTCTATAATATGTTTAATAAAATCGACGCTAAAGCCGTCGATATGTGCTTGAATAAAATCGACAACGTTGCCGTCAATATTTAACTTAATAAAATCAACAACACTGTTGTCTATAATATGTTTAATAAAATCGATGCTAAAGCCATCGATATAGGCTTGAATAAAATCGACAACGTTGCCGTCGATTTTAATAGTTATATGTTTTAATTTTTTTTTTTTCAAATAGTAAACAGTTAACAAATGAACTCTTAAATATAAAAAAAAATTATACAGAATATTAAATAACAAGACAAATAAACTTTTAAATATAAAAATAAAATTTATACTAAATATTAGATAATGAGTTTACAAACTTATCAAAATAATAAATAACACTCTAACATAAAGACTCAAGATAAGATAAATAACTAAACTTAGATTTATATTCGTTTAAATTGCAATCTACTAATAATACAAAATATTCAAAGTAAGGTAATTAAATAACCTACTCATAGTCATCTAAATAATCATCTGAGTCATCAAAATCGTCATCAGAATCATCCTCCCTTTGAGAACTCTGTGGTTGTCCTGGTCGCTGCAGAATAGGTGGAAGTTTTCTACCTGGGGTTGGGGTTGGGACTGGGGTTGGGGCTGTGCTTTTCTGAGAGCTTGGGAAAGTAAAAGGAGGAGGTGGGAGAACACGTGATCCAGAACTACTAGGACCCATGGCTCTCAGATACTCAGTCAAACTGCTCAACTGATGACTAAATTGATCCATCTATGAGTTACTGGTGTTGAGATCCTCACACAAAGATTCAACAGTCTGTTGCCACTCTCTTTTCTCCCTTTGGTAGCGGTCTTCAAGATCTCTATATTTAGCGGCATGTTGTTCAACTTCTCTATTGAGTATTATGATTCGTTCTCTAAGATCCAAAACATCAGCGCTGGTGGTGGTGGTTGGCCCATCAACTCGAGGCTGCACCATAGAAGAGTCCCTTACCTCACCCATGCCATATACCCTACCTCTTTGTTTTCTACCCACTGTCTCAATCCATATGCTTTCCTCAGAGACAGGCGGTGGATCAATTACACCAGCCTCTATAGCAGCCTGCCGCTCTTGCTCAGCTTGAAACAGATGCTCTTGAAATATATCCTACAATGAGGAGAAATTATTGATAAACTACTATAAGTATTAATAATTCATAACAATTAGATAACAAAATAGTTACAATTAATAAAGGTAAGTTACCTTTGTCTTTCGTGAGTGTTCATCAACCCATTGAGTCTTATCCTCTTTGCGAGTATGAGTGTGCTCAAAAAACTCATCCATACGTGATTGTCTTCCAAGCGAATGATTCTACATAATGTAACCAAATTATCATGTAATATGGGATGTATTGTACTAAGCAATTGACTAAGTAGAAAATAAAACGCAGTAGTTTGCATCAATTCAAAAAGAAACTAGATCAAGCTCATTATTAAGAACGGATTTCACTCTCTATTAATTAAAGCTTACCAAAGCATAACTAAATCAGAAAATCAGAAAATTGATGCAAGTTCAGGAGATGTATGTAAGTTTTGATAACTAAAGGGAAGGGAAGAAAAAACAATCAAAATGCAAGGGAATAGCTTGAATAAACAATTGGTTCACATTTAAGTGAACATTAATATCATTAACGCTTCCTTGTATAGTTGTATATTTTCACATACCAATTACCAGGTAAACGACACAATGGAAATACTTATTTATTTTTGAATCTGTATAAAATAACATTTTCAATTGTCACCATTCACTGATTGACATTTAAGATCATTTTTATTAAACAACTTTCAGAACAGCAAATATCATAGTAAAGATTGTCTATAAGCAGCTTACCAAGCGTAACCTCGCTTCTGGAAAGGTGGTGCCTCCTGTAGTGTGAAGGGAAGTACCTCGAGTCGATTTCCTGGCAGCTGTATTTCTCGCCTGTAATTGTCTATAGGCATCAGTGTTCCAACGTCTCATCAATTCACCAAGAACTTCTGGTGGGATCCAATATGGACGGGCACCTTTTTTGCGAATGGCATGGAGCATACCTCGCAAGCGCTTGGCAGCCATAAACCTCCAAGCTTGTAGATATCATCATCTTCCGTATCAATAATGTCAAAGCATTTCTATTTTAAAAAAATCATTGGAATAAAATTTAGCCTCTGAACAATTATTGTTTCATTGGTCATTATCCATCATTTCATTTCAAACAGAAGTCTTGGCTTTACTATGGTTGTATAGTCACAATCTCTCTAATAAATAAATGGTTATACAATTTCATTTTATTTCATAATTATATCAGAAATTCTAATTTTAAATAAACATCTCCTAAGATTTTAAATTGAAGCAGGCATGAATAATTTGAATTGTGATATATATAAATGTTGGCTTTTATTTTTGAAGATGAAAATAGGACCCACAATAGGACAAAGATCTGTCACATAGCAATGAGTGTAGTGCATACTTTATAGCAAACTATGTTTCATAGAAACCACATAACTGCAGAGTCCAAACGATGAAAGACAGAATCAATTCAAACAACACAGTTAACTCCAAACTCTCAAAAACTACATGAAATTTCTATGACATAACCCCTTTGTTCTTTTTCTTTACATGATCCAAAAAGCTAGAAGATTTCGGCACCTTCCCTAGGTACTTTGCGCCTTGTAATTTTATTGCTCTTATGATGATGAGACTCAACACTGAACTCACAAGGCATGAAACCATTACCATTACCATTACCAAACAATGTAGAATAAAGGTTTAATCACTCCTTTCCAAACCAAAACTATGTCAATCCTACAAAAGTGAAAAATACTAATAATTTTAAAAAAACTAACTGTTGACTACTTATCCTTACCCACCAAAAAACATATATATTAACTAATGTTGGGAGGATAAAAAATAACTAGAATATTTTGAGCCCAAAAGCAATTTTGTTGCTGCAGAAATTTTGATAGAACATAAGGAGACAGTATGATATACTATGAGATATAATATTGTAAAATACGTAAAACAAGGTAGATAAAATTTACCCTCTACTCAGTCCACCATATTTTTCGAATATCATCATCTGCCTCATCAAAACTCAGCCAAGGCTTGTTGTAGTTTTCCTTAAAAACCTGAGAAATACGCTTCAATCCAGGCTTAGGTGGGTGCCAACTACATCAAAAACCAAAAAAATGATAACGACATATTACTAAGTAAAAATGAGACATGCTATTCAACAAATTTAAAGCAAATAACAAACCATTTGGCACCATCATATTTGAGCTTTGGAGTACTTGTGCTGGAGTGACCAGTGGCAGTGGATGTTCCTTGACCCTGAGCATCTTGGATACTATTAGATGTGGTTTGTCTTTCCCCACAAGATCCTGCTCGACTGGGAGCTACAATAGCTGGATCACTCTGCACACCATGTGAGGCAGTGTTGGAAGGTTCATTGGCTTGTTGAGTGCATGATCTTGGCACACCCGGAGTAGGCATCATTTGTATCTGAGGCTCCTGACGGGAGGGGGTAGTAGTAGCAATAGGTGGCGGTCTCCCATTGGTCAGAACAGTCGTGTCGGATGATGACCCAACGAGAGGGTATGGATCCGCATGTAAGTCAAGGGGCTGACCAGTAGAAAGCCTAGGCCTCCCCTTTCGGCCTCGGCCACGGCCACGGCCACGACCGCGATCTCCGTCTCTACCAACCATATCCTGTACACATTAAAATAAGCAAGTTATTATCCATACTAATTAAAGTAAAATGCAATTAAAGTAAAATGCAATTAAATTAAAATGCAATTATCCATACTAGTAACTATAGGTGGATAATGAGTATTACTTTCGACAGTTAATGTTTGATAGCTTATAAGTAAGATAATTTTCTCCTTTCATTTTGTTAGATGACTTTGCTGAATTTTATGATACTCGCTCGAGTGACTAGTGCAATGCACATATTAAGGAAGGAAGAAAATGATGACTATTTCTGGTTTGAAGAAATCTTAGACAGAATAGCAGAGGAAGAAGAGAATAGAAAGCAATAAAAAATGAATCTAAAGTTTGATTTAGTATTTGGAAAATTATTACAAGCCTCGAGTCTTCTACCTAAGTCAGAGGCTATATATATATCAATTAGTCTTCATCAACTACCATAGTAACTAACATAACTAAATTACTATATCTGGAAATTCATAACTAACTTCAACCAATTTTATTTTGATAGCAGAATCTGGTTTCACATTATCTCTATCATGCTTCCAATACATTATGCATAGTGCAGTAACTAGATCAATTTGTTTAAGAAATTAATAATTTCATGCCATTTCAGATCTTATCACTTTATTATGTGTGTTGAATTGGAATATAATATTAATAAGGAATATAAATTTGGCTTCTCAGGAGGTGGTAGCATATCATCAGATGCATGCATGTGGACAGGTAGCTGCATGGAATCAAAAGCCAAAAGCAGCCAGTAATAATTTTTGGTTGGAATCTTTCGTTTTGTGACTAATTTGGTTCGAATATAATTGAAAGTGGTGGCTATTCTCAATCACTATTCATATAATTACAAAATAATTGACTCTTTTTATAATATTTGTAGTAGAGATCCGCGTTATTTTAACTACATGCGATTTTCAAAATCAGATTTGATTTCAAAAGGGAAAAAACCCATAATAAATAAACATTTTCTTTCTTATTTCAAACAATGAAAAAAAACACAAACTTTATTTAAGTTCAATTATTATTGATATTTAGTTGTATGCACGTACATATAATAAAAGTTATCAAATTGATTATTTAAGTGTCAAATTAAATTATTGAAAAAACTCTAATAAATAAAATTAAAGTGATTAGATCAATATTTTTTTATTATTAATATTTTTCATTTAAGTTGATTATTAATATTTTTAATTTTGAATTGGAATATAATATAATATCACTTTTTAAAGAGAAGTAATGTAAAAACATATGTTAAAAAAATAACTACAAATTGCGAATTAATTAACCATTTTCTGATGATAAACTTCATCTACAGATTAAGAAAAAGAAATCACAAAACAAAAATGACTTGAATCCAAATTCATCACAGTATCACACAGTTCAATTGGACTTTAGTCATTGGACAGAGTTGCATGTCGTGGAAACTTAAAGTCAATGGCTGAGAGTTCTTAAAGTCAAGGTTCAAGAGTCTTAAAAGTAAATTAACAAATTTGCAAACTAAGAATTTACAACTAAATCCTCAATCCGAGAATTCTGAACTTCCATCATCATCAATGTAAGCATCATCGTCATCATAGTTCTCAATGTCATCGTCCTCCTCATTATTTATGTTAGGAACCTGGAGGTCAGCTACTTGAAGTTGTATCATATCAACATCTCCTAACGTAGATGCTAATGATGGTGGAAACTCGGTTTCTGAAATGATCCTAGCATATGGAGGCTCATCATTCTGATACACCTCGGTTTCAGATTCATTTTGTGCCTCCTCCATTATTTTTCGTGGTTTACATGTAATCACAACCTTCCAATTAGACTTACAGCCTTGTGGATATGGCATGTAATACACTTGTCTAGCTTTTTGTGCAAGAATGAATGGATCGTAACTCCCATATCTCCTAGTGAGTAATACTTCAATTATTTTGTAGTCTTTGTGCCTACGCGTTCCCCGAGGCCTAGTAGGGTCATACCATTCACAGTAAAACAAGGTGACTCTTAAACTAATAAGACTTGGATATTCAACAATCAAAATCTCTTTAAGAGTGTCGTACCAATCAGATGCATCATTCCCTCCATCACCTTTAACATATATGCCTGTATTATCTGTCTTCTTTCCAGATGCATGCTTAGGATTATGAAATCTATACCCATTAACCTTGAACATACCAACACTCGTGGCCCTAGTTTTTGGCCCGAATGCTAAACTCAATAAATGAGGACAAGTTATGCCATTACTGGGATTTTTTACCTGATTTTGTCAAACAAAACATAGTATTTAGAAAAATAATATTTACTTTGACATATTTTGATACAGTCAACAAAATGTAAAAACTTACATGCTCATGGAACCATGATGGAAAGTTGGATAAAGAATTATTGCTCCCATGGATCTGCTCATATTTACATCTAAATGTATCGATTTCAGGATAATTCAACAAGATATGTAAGTGAGCGGCTTTCATTTCCATACTAGTTAACCATCTGTCTTTGTTGGCTCCCCCAGGAACACCCGATTGATCAAAAATAGAAAGGGTAGGCTCAGATGAACTTACACCACCATCATCATTCCGATTCGGCCTTGTTTTGTTAGACATGACATGTGGCTCAAAGTAATAAGAACAATAACTTGATGTCTCTATAGCCAGGTATGCTTGACAAATTGAACCCTCTACTCTAGCCCGATTCTTCACTAATCTCTTATACGTGCCTATTTTACGCTCAAATGGATACATCTACCTATACTGAGTTGGTCCACAAACACGTGCCTCATATGCCAAGTGAACTGGTAGATGCTCCATTACGTCGAAAAAGGCAGGTGAAAAAATTCTTTCTAACTTGCACAAAATAATAGGAATATTAGGTTCCATTTGTACAAGATCGCTAACCCGAAGAGTAGATGAACAAAGGTCCCTAAAATATTGACTTATTTCGGTCAACAGTTTCCACACGTGGTCTGGCAACTCTTTGAAGGCTAATGGAAGCAAACACTCCATAAATACATGACAATCATGAGTATTCATCCCAAACAATTTTCCTCCCTTGACATCGACACACCTTTGTAAATTTGAAACATATCCATCTGGCATTTTCAACTCTTGTACCCATTTACAAATATTTTTTTATTGTTGGAGTGTCAAGACATAGTTGCCCTTAGGCTTTGCCCAATGACCTTCGCGTACTTGCACCAAATTCAAATCTGGTCGCTTACAAAGCACAGCCATGTCTAACCTTGCCTTTTCATTGTCTTTTGTCCTTTCAGTATCTATAACAGTATTCATTATGTTATCAAAAACATTCTTCTCAATATGCATTAGATACAAACAATGACGAACCAAATGATCTTTCCAATATGGGAGATCCCAAAATATACTCCTTTTGGTCCAATTGTGTTCCACCCCATATCCGCTCAATCTCACTTGTCCTCCTGTGTCAACTATTTTAGGATATTGTCTAACTCTTTTTCAGACCTGTTCGCCGCTAAGCCTAATAGGAGGTTCTTCATCCTCCTTAACATTCTTCTTAAAACCAACTTTATTACGCCTATAAGGATGACCTTCAGGTAAATATCTCCTGTGACAGTCAAACCACGAATTCTTTCTGCCATAATCTAACCAAAAGGCCTTGGTATCCTCCATGCATACTGGACATGCTAATCTTCCCCCCGTACTCCAACCAGACAACATTCCATAAGTAGGAAAATCGTTAATTGTCCACATTAATGCAGCCTTTAACTGAAAATTTCTCTTACTATGAATGTCGTATGTTAGGACGCCTTCATCCCATAACTCTTTAAGTTCATCTATCAATGGTTGAAGATAAACATCAATTTTTGCTTTGGGATTTTCTTTTCTGGGTATGATGCACGTTAGGAACAAAAAAAGGTCTTTCATACACATATGAGGTGGAAGGTTATAAGGGGTAACTATAACAGGCCAACAAGAGTACGGTGTGCTAAAATGAACATTAGGAGAAAACCCATCAGAACAAAGTCCAAGTCTAACATTACACGGTTCGCTTGCAAAATGAGGATGCTTGGTATCAAAATGATTCCATGCTTCACCATGGGAAGGATGTGTCATCACGTCGTCATTTCTGCGATTTTGGTGATGCCACAACATATGAGGGGCAGTACTCATTGATGCATACAACCTTTGTAGCCTTGGAATCAATGGCAAATAATGCATTCTTTTATATGGCACCTCTTTATTTTTTCCCTTCCTAGGCTTAAATCTCTACTCCCCACAAAATTTACATTGTCTAAGATCTTTGTCCTCTTTGTAATATATCATACAACCATTGACACAACAATCTATCTTAACCTCCTTAAATAATTTTCTTAGCTTCATAGTAATTAGCAGGAATTTCATTTGGAGTTGTTTGCATTTCTCTAAACAAAGTTGCCCACTGGTCAAAAGATCCCTGGATTGGTTTCCCTCTGATTTTATACTCAGCATCCTACTGGCAAGTGACAATCGTGAATGGATACAATTTTCCCACAAGGGCTTACTAACTGAATCTAAGAGGTCATAAAATCTTTTAGCATCTCGATTTGGTTCCTCCACTGTTGGTTGCATGTACATGTGAAACTCAAGTTGCAAAGCATCAACAACCATCTCATGATAACGATCAAAATTTTCTTCCCATGTAACACCACCTAATTTAGAGCTACTTTTAATGTCTTCTTCTATCCTAATCTGATTCTCTGTGGGTATCTCTTCTCCATGCTCTGTCCAAACCCAATAATTAGGTTTAAACCCATGAGTATATAGATCAATCTTAATGTCGATCAACTGTTTAAACGTCCCACATTGACATCTGGCACATGGACACCTAACTAAACCTCCTTTGAGAAATTCATGAGTTCTAGTACACACATCCACAAATTCATTTACCCCTTTAATAAAACTGGGTTTAAGACCCCGCCTCTGATCATACGTTCTATCATACATCCAACTTCGGTTCTGGTTTTTCATTATTAATGAATTTAATTTCCTACATATCAAAGGGATAATATTCACTTTTTAATTTTTTTTATTCAACAAGAAACCACAACAAATAAAAATCTTATCATCAATATAATTTATACTTTCACTATGAATGGTTTACACAAACAAGCATACATAAGTAAGTATATATAAGCATGCATAATAATTTAACAGAGATAATAAAGATAAAGATAAAGATAAAATAAAACTCAATAATTTAACAGAGATATTGAATAGCTTTTCTGGGAGTCTTAAACTCTACCAATATTTTGTGATAGTGTATATGCTGAAGAACCAAATATTCCACTATTGTTTCTTTGATCAAAAGATTCCATTGACCCACACCACTACAGTTCCCACTGTGAAATGCTGCATAGAAATATCAAATGTTGCAAAAGAGTATATCAAAATCTTGAGTTTGGTAGCAGAAAACTGAATATTCTTTCAATATTGATGATTCCTCATACTTCACAAAGAAGCAGAAAACTAACTAAGCTCCAAGAAGCTAAACTAGAAAACAGAATCAGCTAGTCACAAAATGCTTAATCAGTAACCGAATTTCAAATTCCAACAAACTTAAAACTAGCTAACAAGAAATCAAGCAAGCAATCAACACATCAAGAATTTGAATATATCCCTATTGAGTACTCAGTTTCATAACTCTAAAGAATTTTATTTTATATCTCTTTTTTAATTTATTTTTAAATAATTTTGACATATACTAAAAATTAGTGATTATTAATTAATTGTGTAAAATGTAAATTAAATATAAAATATATATTAAAATTATATAAAAAAGTATATATAAATATATAATAATTAATTTGTTGATTAATTTTTGAGGTGGAGAGAATATTTTTATTTTCTTTGAAGAAATTAAATTTGCAGTACTAGTTGATATTTTTGTGTCCAGCTACTATGTCCAAACACGGGCAAAACAAATGAAGGATGAAAAAAGAATAAAATAACAGCATTGAAGATTATTAAACATATTTCTTAGTAGCTAACATTAGTTATAAAGAAATTTACAAGAAATGAAAAGAAAAAAAAAAGGAAAGGAAGGGAGGCCAAAAAAAAAGAAAGAAAGCTAAGCTTGAAGAAATGAAAAGGGTACACTACCTGAGCTGAAATTCAAGACTAATGTAATATACAAAGATTATATGCTGGAGTAGTGTTTGGAATTTGAATGTCAAAAGTGATATCAAAATGGATTTATCATGAAAAAAGAAACAGATTATTTGATGATATGCTCTTGATATTCACTGTTAATACGAGACAGAAAGAAGCGAGACAGAAAGAGTAGGATTTTTGTTCTTTACTTGTTGGAAAGCTAAGCAGTTGGTTTGGTTATGCCTATAAAATTATATATTAACTGAAACTACATGTGATCTAGTATTTAATTGATCATCGATCTTAATCATAAAACATATAAAATCAATAATTAAAATTCCTGAAAATTTTTAATATATCTAAAATGCATTCAATAATATATAGATATTCTTTTCCATACACATATGTTATTGGAAACAAGAAGATTGAAATGAGACATTGACCATAAATGAATTGTTGGAATTACTGTGAGTAAACGACAGGGCATGGGAGTTAATGGAAAATGACAATTTGAGAGTTGCAGTCATCAGAGTTGAGAGAAGAAGAATCTTAGATATGTGCATCATTGGAATTAGGGAGATGCACATGTCCCAAACCTAAATCCACAAGCTTGGCTCGTGGCTAGTGACCAAATTAAAGGGGTCCTTCCACTTTCTATCTACTTTATATAGAGTGGTCTTTCTTCCAAACTAATTCAAACTCAACACAACAATCGAATAATAGTGCACCAATTCAATAACATACATACACTTGCATTATTCGTTCAACTACTTACTCTAGAAAAATGTGTTCCACTTGCAAGGTTAATGTTGCCCCTTGCTGCAACAAGCTTGAAAACGATGATCGTGATGATGGCTATGCTCCTGCAACTACTAATTGCTTTCGACAAGAGGATAATAATGAATATGATCATTCAAGTTTCATGGAAGGTGATGATGACGATGATGGCTATGACTACGCTCCTGCTGCCTAATATACTAAAGCGAAAAGTTCAAGGGTCAACACAATTTAGTGTATTTAGTCAGCACTTATAGCTAGTTATCGGTCTAATTCCTTTAGTTTAGTAGTGATTCTAACAAAATCCATTCTAGTTTGTAGTTATAGTTAACTAAAAAACCGGCTGATCAGACATAGAAATTAAATCAAAAATTTCATTCAGGAATTTATCCGAACATGTGGTGTGCAGAGTTCAAAACAGTAAATTTCAATTCAATCTAAGCAACATTCAACCCATTAATTTCAGAAAGATGCAGCCAACAACAATTTCAATCCAGAAACACAAGTTTTAACAAACCTAAGCCTAACCAAAATTTATAAAAACAGAATTAAAAAGCAGTGAAAATAAAGAAAAGAAAGACATGGAACAGGGGAAGGGAACCTGCATTAATGAAAGGAGGAAGAAGAACGGAGAGGCGGCGGGGTGGTGGTGATGTCGCGGTGGCACAGAAGGTCGCCGCCGCTGGTGGTTGCTTGTCGGTGCTTGAAGACACGGACAGAGGGTGACTCCATGAACAGGGGTGTCGCACGCAGGAATGAAGAAATGGAGAAATGGGGAAGAAAGAGAAGAAGGAAGAGAGAGAGGGTAGGCGATGGTGGTCGCCGGTGGTGGTATCGGACGGAGGCGGTGGTGAAGAGAAAGTGAAGTCAACCAAAGATACCTAGTTTGAAGAATACCTAGCTTGAATTTGGGGAAGTTTGCGTTTATGAATTTGGAAGCCGGAGTGGACGCGAGGACATATGTTTTTAGTGATAAAAATCGACGGAATATTTGTCGATTTTAATTAAAAAACAACACACAAAGCGTCTATTTTATAGATTAAATTTACACCGTCCACTTTATTTTAGGAAGCAATCAAGACCGTTCAAATTTATCGACGGCAAAGGTATCGATAATTTAAATAATAAAATAGACGCTATATTTGTCAATTTTAATATAAAAAAAATAACACATATGGCGTCTATTATATAAATTAAATTTAGACCGTTTATTCCATTTTAGAAAGTAATCTAGACCATTCAAATTTATCGACGTCACGATTGTCAATATTTAAAATAATAAAATAGACACCATATTCGTCGATTTTATTTTCGACTTCTGGTTCGACCCTACCATGACGATAATACAGAAATAAATTAATGCGTTATAAAAATATCGACGAATAGGCTGTCGATTTTAATATTTTTATTTTTAATTATTTTTTTTAGTAATATCGACATCAAGCCGTCGAAAATTATCGACGGCAGAAATAGCCATCGATTTTTGCCGTCGATAAACACGCTTTTTCTTGTAGTTAAAGTTCATTTTGTATTTTTCATTTTAAATCATTATTGACTTTGGGTTCTAATTACTAATATTGGCATGTTGTAATAGTTTATATATGTTAATGGAGAATTATAACTTTTGTGATTTTGGTTAATTTATATATGTGAAATGGACCTAATTACTGATGTTATAATGGTTTGCTCAGTTTTTTAAATAAATACTTTATATATGGTTTGTTCATATTTTTCAATTTTTTCAATATAAGTCATAGTGCCTTAAGATTATTTCATGGCTAGTAATGTTAGAGAGGACGCATAAAACAACAGTGTTGCTCCTAATGATATTGAGATTGACATTTAGAGTAATGCTAATACACTTCATATTAAATTTGTAGTGATCAGACATTAGTTTTTTTATTTTATGTTAATTGACATTATATGAATTTTATGTTTGCAGTTTAATTTATGTATAAATTTTAATTTTTTTATCTTAATTTATGTATGAATATATAAATCTTAAAGTATTATTTAATTATTATAGGACGGGTAAGAGTGGGGAGGGTACTCGTAAGAAAGGGTTAGGGTACAACATTTTACTACCCACAGAAAATGGTTAGGGTACAATATTTTACTACCCGCGGGTATAGGTGGAGCGAGTAGTTGAGAAGTTTAAGGACGGCGGGCAGGGTCGGGTAAGTCAAAAACCCGCCTCATTGCCAAACCTATACGTAGTGGATTAGTTCTCGATCTGTCCAATTAAAAAAACACCATAGAAAAAAAATAGTTTTTTTTTAAGTAGAATAATTTCTCATTGATAACAATATTTATGGAGTTTTTTTTGTTGGAATTTACTCGCCATAATTTTATTTGTTAGCATCATATTCATTCTTGAAATCAAAAGAACATCATCAATATTGTTACCTGTTAAAATTTCATATTTTATGACATAATTTTCACGTTTTGAAACTCAGACTTATGCCATTACAAAAGCTATTTAGTTAATATTCCTTAATAACATTATTGGAACACCATCGTTGAGTATTAGTTTGTAGGAAGAGAAATCAATAACAATTTTTGTTATTCAATATGTAATTTATTCTATTGTAAAATAAATTATTATTTGCTAAATTTCTAAATACATTTTCTTTTAATTTTTTACACCATTTTATTTGGCAATGTTCTCATGCAATGCACGAAATAATTAATAAAAATATATGAAATTTTTATTAAAAAATTAAAAAAAATATATAACAATTATTACTATAAATATTTTATAAAGTTATAATTAAAATCAAAGGTTAACGATTTTTAATGTTAAAAATATTAAAAATAATTAGTATTTATTTTAATTCATTTGAGTTGGTTGAGTAGTTATCTCACTCGTTTACTTGCGAAAGTATTTTTGAATCTCGCTTATGTATATAACAACTCATTGGCTAGCAACAGATCCTTAATAAATGGAGGTTCAATCCGTGGTGGATTAGTTCTCGGCTTACCGAGTTGGAAAATACAGTGAAAAAAATAGTATTTATCTTGAAAATAAAATAATTATCATTGATAGTAATACTTGTGGAGATTTTTTTTGTTAAAATTTAAATGTGACAACTTTATTTATTGGTATCATATTCATTCATAAAGTCAAAAAAATATGATCAACTAACATTGTTAAATGTTACCGGTTAATATTTCACATTTTATAAATAGATTTTCAAGTTTTCAAACTTATATATAGACTTATTTTTTTTACAAAAGCTATTAGATCGATTAATATTCCTTAGTAATATTACTAAAACACTGTCGTTGAGTATTAATTTTTATAAAAAAAAAACCATAATAACTTTGGTATTCAATATATATATATATAATTTATTCTTTTAAAAAATTATT
>NC_029772.3:58423939-58427737 GCF_000817695.3 Arachis duranensis | reverse complement strand
TATTATTATTTATTTGTTTGTTTGTTTTATTACGTTAGTAAATAATATTTAGACTAAAAGAGAAAAAAATATAATTAAAATTTTTTAATTTGATTAAAAAATATCTTGTAAGCATATCTAATTTTTATATATATTAAATGTAATAATATTTAATAGTATATTATGTTTTGCAACAATGACTCAAAATATTAACTCAAGTGAGTAAGATCAACTTAGGTCCATTGTTCGGATTCCAAATTCAAATTAGGTTCATTATTGGGACTCAATGCAGATGAAGTCCATGTCTCCCATCTCAAATCGACATAAATTGAATTTTCGTTGTTAGTTAGAGATAGTAATGGATGCTCGTGTGGACGCGGTAGACTTTCATTCCCGTCCTTCGCTCCTATTTTAAAAAAAATTACCCTATATCCCCTCTTCATTTTTGTCGCAAGTCACTCTTTAATCCTCCCTTAAAGAATGCAGATACCCACAGTTATCTATAGATATTTTTTGAATTTTCTTTTAAATAAAAAAATCATAATATAATAATCATAAAATAATTAATTCAATATAATTCAACAAAATTCATAATAACATTTCAAAAAAAATATAAAAACATCTTCCAACAAATTACATAACATAATTTTTTGAAACGAAACAAAACGATATAGTGACAAATTTAAGAGGCAGATAATGTGAGTTAGAAAGAGAGAAATGCAAAATCAAGACTAAGGGTATGCCTAAAAAAACTGTTCAAATTGGAGGCAAAAATTAAAGTCACTAAATTCAAATATATATATAAATTAGAAAAAATTGGTAATTTTATATTCGCGATGTTTTGACAGGTCTTAAGAAGGGGTAACTATGTCCCACATCCCTGTCCATTTCATGTGGATAGGTTCCCACAATCCCGCCTATGAAAATTTGACATATTTCTAGTAAGTCCCAAATCGCGATTAATCCCTACGAATATCTATTTGGATATTTTTTATCATTCTAATTGCTAGCATTTGTCGGTTCGTAACGTGAAATTACACCAACCACTTAGTCAATTCTTAGATAACCAAAGTCCAGTTTATATCATTCTCATAAAATTATATGTATCTTATTATAATAATATTAATAAAAAATAAATGTTTAAATACTAAATGAGTTACAAGTTTCGTATATATAATAATGATTAATATCACATTTTATAACTTGTGAAATCATATTATAAACTATTGATAAGTTTGGATTATAAATATAAATTGAAAAAATTTAACTATAAATTTAAATGGCCTTATTTTTAAACTGTATAATTTAATAATTTTTTTTTCAATTTCTATATATGCTAATAATATTAATTCTTCTAACTTTTTTATTCTATATTCTCCAATATATTGTTGCTTTGGAAATATTCAATTACATAAATACTATCTATTTCATTATACAACAGTCCAGAATCTTAATTATTTAGCTTCTATGGCAAGAACCTCTACATTTTTAAGAATGTGATAAAATTTCTTTATCTATATCACTGTGTTATAGCAAAATATACTAACTACTAAATGGAGATTAAAATTAATAACCAAATAAAAAAAGAAAAAAAAAGCTAAATACATGAATTGTCTAACTACTATGATACATAGATAAATGTGGAAGTAAAATTACACAAGAATTTTTTTAAGTCATAATTGAAAATTTACCTATCCATTCTGTCAATCAAACAACATATTTGAGTGTCACAATTTATGTAGGCCGCCACGTAGACTTTCGAATACCTAAAAAGCCTCATTTTTTTAGTGTAAGTAATGAATATCTCCCAATTCATAAACTCCACCATGCTCTCAAGCTCATTAATTATCTCAGCAGTGTCTTGAACAATAAATATATTTTTGGGTCCCAGAATTTGATTAATTTTAGTCACAAACAACTTGAAAATTACACCTAACATACCAATAAATATATTAGCAAAATAACACAGATAATTATTGTCTGTTGATATGATATGACAAACTATTAATTTTGACGAATGAGAAATAAAATAATTATACACACATTTTCTTGAGTCTTGAAAACAAATAATCTACATGGAGAAAATCGTAGGACCTAGGATAAGTGCTAAACGATTTACACCAATCGTAATACATGCCAAAAAGACTGCACTCATATATAATAGGAAGTGTATCTAGAGTATCTACTGAAACTAACCACATTCATGATCTAAATATTCAATTCTTTTATAGCTGCAGTAAACCTGGAGACCAAAAACTAATTATAAAACAAAGATAATGACAACCATAAATTTATATAATTCAGATTAACATTTTAAAAGTGATTTTTCTTACTCTCTGTAGATTGATGTTATATCCATAACATTTTGAATAATTGGCCATTGAATTTCTATCCCAACACATGTTCAATGTTCATAGTCTATGTTAAAATTGTCAGGAACAGACTTTTCATGAATTTCACGTTGAGAACTTGTTAACCATGGTCTATAAATACTTCATGGTTAACATATTATATATAGCTCCGAATAGGAGTTGGAAGGTCTGGTGGCTTGTATCCACAATAAGTCGATAATTGCCCTCTTGCCATGACGTCTCATAGGAAGAAAAAAATAGTTGTAAAAACTACCAAATAAAAGAGTCATTGATAAAAAATGAGACCCTCTTCTAATATATATGACTTTTTATAATGATAAAATAAAAATAGAAGGAATAAAATTTAGTAATTTTATATTAGAAATAGAATTTAATATTTTTTCTAATAAAATTAAATAATGAATTAGTTATAATTAATATATTTAAATAAATAAAACAAATCAAATAAAAATATTTTTAAGAATTAATCAAATCAATTAATTAATACCAAATAATTAGTATAATTGATTTGATTTAACTTATTAAATTCAAAAAAATAAATAAAAAAATAGTTGATTAAATTTAATGAATTAAAAAGACAAATAGAAAAACACTCTTAGGAGACAATGATTTTCTTAACTAAATTAATCTGTATTTATTATATTGAATTAGAATAAATAACAAATAATCTATTTTAATATGCACCTTATAAATTAATAAATTAAAATAATCGATATAATGAATTATAATTAATTAGTTGATATAAATTATAATAAATTGTGTGATATTTAAATATATAATCAAATCAATTAGTTGCTATAATTAATTCACCGTAATAACTTGTATTTAATGAGTTAAAAGAAATAAATTAAAAAATATTCTAAAAAATATGCTAGGTCAATTTCATCATTAAATATAAAAATCCGATTTTTATATAATATAATAGATTTTAAATTAGGCAAAAACTTCTCCACTTCTGTTCTTGCAGACTTCATAACTGAACAGATAAAAAAAGGGTTAATGGAAGTTACACCCACTGTACTCCCCTACGAAAACGCTAAGGTGCATTGGAAATTTCGAATTTTGACTTTACACTTTTGTCTTTTGCCATTACAAATTCCTTAGCGACTCTATCCCCGCAAAAACAACTCATTTGACTTATCTTTTTCCTTTCTTTACTCATGAATTCATGTCACAACTAATCAAATGCATATATGTTTCCTACTTTAATCATGACTAGAATCTTATTTTATAAAAGCACTAGAACTTGCTATAAGTTCAAATCAATCAATTTGTTGTATTTATTACCCTGAACTCCCTCCAAAGGGATGGCAAAATTTTGAATATGTGGAAACGGACTGAAAAAATCTGCAATGAAAAGTAAAATAGAGATTCGCAAAATTTTCAACCGAGATGGAGATCTGTTTTTACGAATAAATAGGAATAAAGATAAAAAATTGTGGTACTC
>NC_029772.3:58419759-58423816 GCF_000817695.3 Arachis duranensis | reverse complement strand
CCAAAAATACCTCCAAATTATTCAAATGCCGACAAAAATGTACTCAAATTTTATTATCAACAAAAGTGCCTTTAAATAATTTAAAAATACAACAACAATACCTAACAATAAATATATATTTTCAAAAAATACCTTAGAGATAGAATTTTGATGTGATTTTTTACAAGCATAATTAAAAAAATAAGATATTATTATTCTTAAATTTTGGTGATTTTTTTCTAAGTATATATTTTTTGTGATTTTTTTAATGTATTATTAGTTGTTAACAAAAAAATTACAAAAAAATATATACTCAACAAAAAATCACCAAATTTTAACGATAATAATATCTTATTTTTTTAATCATTCTTGCAAAAAATTACATCAAAATTCAATCTCTAATGTATTTTTTGAAAATACATATTTAATGTTAGTTTTTTTGCATTAAATATGATATTTCTCAAAAAATACATTAGAGATTGAAATTTGATGTAACTTTTTGCAAGTATGATTATAAAAATGAGATATTATTATTCTTAAAATTTGGTGATTTTTAGTTATGTATATATTGTTTTGTGATTTTTTAAAAGTATTATTAGTTGTTAACAAAAGAAATTATAAAAAATATACTTAACGAAAAATTACCAATTTTTATGTATAATAATATCTTATTTTTATAATCATGTTTGCAAAAAATTACATTAAAATTCAATCTCAAAAGTATTTTTTGAAAATATATATTTACTGTTGGGTATTATTGTTATATTTTTAAATTATTTGAAAACATTTTTGTCGATAGTAAAATTCGAGTGCATTTTTGTCAGCGTTCGAATAATTCGGAGCGTTTTTTGTGGTTAATCCTATAAATAAAAACTATGCCTTTATTATATAGTGGATAATATTTCGGTAAAAAATAAAATTTTGACAAAACATAAAGATTATTTCTTTTAGTTTAAAACATTAGTTTTAATTACTCTATTGATCTCTATAGTTTCGTAAATTTTTAATTAGATTTCTATACCTTTGTTCTTTTTAATTGGTCCATGCACTAATTCCTTTTTAATTAGGTCCTCTTTGCAGTAATTGGTTTAATTTTATAGGGACTCAACTAAAAAAAATTAGTGCAATGACTCAAATAAAAGAAAAAGAAAGTGTAGGGACCAATTAAAAAAATCTTTGGTGCAAAGATTCAATTAAAAGAAAAAAAAACATAGACCTGATTAAAAATTTTGTGAAACTATAGAGACTAATAGAGTAATTAAACAAAAAATTTATAATTTTTTTATCATGTACTTTGTACATGTTCGTTATAAATTTAGTAAAATTTTTCATTTTTCCCTCAATTTTATTCTTTACTAAAATAATTTCTCAAATATATATATTTGCA
Source organism: Arachis duranensis (assembly GCF_000817695.3). Taxonomy (NCBI): domain Eukaryota; kingdom Viridiplantae; phylum Streptophyta; class Magnoliopsida; order Fabales; family Fabaceae; genus Arachis; species Arachis duranensis. The sequence goes on along the minus strand of NC_029772.3, from coordinate 58,422,450 downwards.
TAAATTTTTTTATGTGATCAAATTATATCATTGTTTTTACTTACTAGTGATTTCTGCTCAAACATACTTTCAAGGTTAAAGGTCTTTGATCTTGAAATGAGCTCAAAAGCGTTCAGTGAGGCCGGTTTCTCTTTTGTTTCTGTCACCAGATTTTCCTACAAATCAGACAGAATTTTACTTACAATATTTTATGAACAAACCTGTTTATGCACAAATACAAGTTATTTTTTACATCAACACATAGATTAGGAAATCATTTCTTTAAATTCGATGTAAAAACTGGTTTATCTAATAAAGTAAAAAGAAAAAAAATTCTGACTTTTTAAGTCCTTATATTTAAAATATATAGAGATAAATAGATTTTTTTAAAAAATTTAGATGTCTCACATTTTAAAAAACGATAGATATTTTTGTATTTTTAATTAATCGATAACTTATTTGTTTTCGAGAGGAAAGGTCAATGAACGATTTATCGTTTTTTCTAAAGTAAAAGTTTGAAGATCGATTTGATGATTAAAATTTCTTAAGAATTAAAATATCCAACTAAAAATTTTTTTGGAATTAATTTAGGATATTACTAAAAATATTAAAACATTCTTGAGCTAGTCAAAACACTTCTTAGATAAAACATAAAAGTTTTGAATAAAAAATGTCTTATATTCTTAACGGGAAGAAATATACATTATTTTAACTACTTACATGGTTATTTAAAAAAAGAAAAGAAAATTACCCTGGAATCATCAAAAGCAGCAGTCACATCGTCTGTATTTATTTCTTCTTCCTCTTTAAATATTGGTGGTTTGTATCCTTTTCTAAACCATTCATCTTGTAATATTTCTGAAATTTTTATCCTCTGCAAAATGCAGCTCCATATATTAGAAAGAAAAATATATACAAGCATAGAACATAAAATTATTTTACCACATTAGAATTACAAAAATCAATAAACAACATGATTGGTATATCTAACAAGTTCACAACAACTAAGAGGATCAAGCATATAAAAATATTAATATTATTACAAGTAACTTTAACTTTTAAAGAATTTCTTAATAAAATTATAACTATAAGACTCTAAAAAATAATTAGCAATCCTTGAAAAGTTGGAGTGATAGATAGATTAGTTGACGCTGAATTAGTGTAAATAGAATTAATTAATTTGTAATCAATTTGTTAATTAATTAGTTGCAATCCTTCTTTCTCTTCTTTACACGTACTCTACTCGTACTTTCTCTTTTCTTTTCAATTCTTTCCTGTCTTTCCTCGCTGCTTTGCAGGCTTCACGGTCCTTGGCCTCCGTATTCTTAGGATGTGATTCTTTAAGTTCTGTTTCGCGCTCTACCTTTCATTAGTTTCTGCGATTCTTGCGCTCTGTCTTTTTCCGTTTGCGCTCCTCTTCCAAGAGACGAATCCTATGGAAGTCCTCCTCGACTTCCGACTTTTTCTAAAAAGGTACCATGCGGTCTCTGAATGAGACACTTTTCCATCGTCATGCCGTCCACATAAGTGCAGAGAAATATTTCCTATAAGTCTCTAAAAGTTGTTTAAATAGTAAACTAGTAACCTAGGTTTACAGAATATGAGTAAACTAAGATAATTGGTGCAAAATTCTACTTCTGGGGCCCACTTGGTGTGTGTTGGGGCTGAGACTAAAGCTATCCACGAGCTGAGGCTTTTCTTGGAGTTGAACTCCAAGTTATAACGTGTTTTGGGCGTTCAACTCCGAATCATGACGTGTTTCTGGCGTTTAACTCCAGACAGCAGCATGTACTTGGCGTTCAACGCCAAGTTACGTCGTCTATCTTCGCTCAAAGTATGGACTATTATATATTGCTGGAAAGCCCTGGATGTCTACTTTCCAACGCCGTTGAGAGCGCGTCAATTGGACTCCTGTAGCTCCAAAAAATCCATTCCGAGTTCAGGGAGGTCAGGATCCAACAACATCAGTAGTCCTTTTTCAGCCTAACTCAGATTTTTGCTCAACTCCCTCAATTTCAGCCAGAAAATATCTGAAATCACAGAAAAATACACAAACTCATAGTAAAGTCCAGAAATATGATTTTTGCCTAAAAACTAGTAATATTTTATTAAAAACTAATTAAAACATACTAAAATCTACATGAAATTACCCCCAAAAAGCGTATAAAATATCCGCTCATCATAACACCAAACTTAAACTGTTGCTTGTCCCCAAGCAACTAGATGACCAAAATAGGATAAAAAGTATTTAAGGAGTAATAAAATCTCCGAGTTTTAAGTGAAGCTCAGATTCTAATTTAGATGAGCGGGGCTAGTAGCTTTTTGTTTCTGAACAGATTTGGCATCTCACTTTATCCTTTGCAATTCAGAATGATTGGCATCTATAGGAACTCAGAATTTTAGATAGTTTTATTGATTCTCCTAGTTCAGTACGTTGATTCTTGAACACAGCTACTTTATGAGTCCTTGGCTTCTTTTTTTTTTTTTTTGATCCAATGATTTCTTGTACAAGTTTTTTTTCACTGCTTTTTCTTGCTTCAAGAATCAAATTCATGATTTTTCAGATTCTCAATAATATTTTTCGTGTTCCTCATTCTTTCAGGAGCCAACATTCGAAAAATTCAGGATAAAATATGCACTGTTCAAGCATTCATTCAGAGAATAAAAAGTATTGCCACCACATATAATTAATTATAATTTTTATTATTAAGA
>NC_029772.3:58418498-58419693 GCF_000817695.3 Arachis duranensis | reverse complement strand
TTTATTCTAAAAATCTACTATTTTATTCATGTTTGATGATGATGAGAAAAATAAATTATAACTTAATTGGAATTAAAATCAAAGTAGAGATACTAATTACTACTACTAATATATAACTTCTAAGGCAAACTTCTAATAAGAATAGTTATCACAGAGTTAAGGCAAAGATTAGAACTCAACGACCTTTATTTTGGGAAGTGGGGGTTCCTCTAGTCTGTGGGATGCTTGATCCTTCAAGTCACATCCTTGCTCTTCCTGTTCCCTTAGGTGCCATGATCTTGATGAGTTTTAGCTCAGTGATCATGGCAAATCACACCAAACTTAGAGGTTTGCTTGTCCTCAAGCAAAAGAAAGGATAGAAGAGGAATAGAGGGGGAGACAATTTCGAAATCCAAAAGATATGATGAGTTGAAAAAGATTTGAAAAAGATTTGGATTGGAAAAAGATTTGTGTTTATGAATTAAGATATATTTAATATTTTTGAAAAAGGGATTTTAGAAATTAGGGTTTTTAGAAATTAGGATTAAAATTTTTGGAATTGAAGGATGATATTTTGAAACATGTTTATGCAAGAAATCATGAATTGAAACATAAAAATTAGAAAATTTGTAAAGGAAAACGAATTTTACCTCCTCCCCACCATCCTGGCGTTAAACGCCCAAATGCTGCATGTTTTGGGCGTTTAACGCCCAATTGCTGCTTCTCCTGGGCGTTCAACGCCCAGCTATTGCTTCTTTCTGGCGTTGAACGCCCAGATGGCTACCCTTACTGGCATTGAACGCCCAGTGGGTGCTTCTTTTGGGCGTTCAACGCCCAAAACGTTTCTTACTGGCTTTTTCATGCCAGTGAGCTTCCAAATTTCCCTATAACTCTTTGAATTCAATCAATTGCTATTTTACCTTTTGAAGATACTCTGACATATATCTGTAAAAATCAACTAATTAGCAGAAACAAATAAAATTAAATTTTGTGAATGGCTGGGTTGCCTCCCAGTAAGCGCTTCTTTAATGTCGTTAGCTGGACTATTACTGAGCTTTTAATCAAGTCTCAGTTTTGAGCATTCTTGCTCAAGATTGCTTTCAAGATAATGTTTAATTCTCTGTCCATTTACAATGAACTTTTTGTTAGATTCACTATCCTGAAGCTCTACGTATCCATATGGTGATACACTTGTAATCACATATGGACCTCTCCA
>NC_029772.3:58417561-58418094 GCF_000817695.3 Arachis duranensis | reverse complement strand
CAATAGCCTCCACCCATTTGGATACATAATCCACTGCCACCAGAATATAAGTGTTTGAGTATGATGGTGGGAAAGGTCCCATGAAGTCAATACCCCATACATCAAACAACTCAATCTCCAAGATCCCTTGTTGAGGCATGGCATAACTGTGAGGCAGATTGCCAGATCTTTGGCAACTGTCACAATTAAGTACAAACACTCGGGAATCTTTATAGAGAGTAAGCCAGTAGAAGCCACATTGGAGGACTCTTGTGGCTGTTCGCTCACTTCCAAAATGTCCTCCATACTGTGATCCATGGCAGTGCCATAGGATCTTTTGCGCTTCTTCCTTGGGCACACATCTACGGATTACTCCGTCTGCACATCTCTTGAAGAGATATGGTTCATCCCAAAGATAGTACTTTGCCTCTGTGATCAATTTCTTTGATTGCTACCTATTGTACTCTTTGGGTATGAACCTCACTGCCTTATAGTTTGCAATATCTACAAACCATGGCACTTCCTGGATGGCAAAGAGTTGCTCATCCGGAAAG
>NC_029772.3:58416112-58417344 GCF_000817695.3 Arachis duranensis | reverse complement strand
AGCATGATCAGTGTACACAATCACTTTTGATCCTACTAAATAGGATCTGAATTTGTCAATGGCATAAACCACTGCAAGTAGCTCTTTTTTTGTGGTTGTGTAATTATTCTGTGCGTCATTTAGAATATGGCTGGCATAGTAAATGACATGCAAAAGCTTGTCATGCCTTTGTCCCAACACTGCGCCAATGGCATGGTCACTGGCATCACACATTAGTTCAAATGACAGTGTCCAGTTTGGTGCAGAGATGATTGGTGCTGTGACCAATTTGGCTTTCAGAGTCTCAAATGCCTGCAGACACTCCTTATCAAAGACAAATGGCATGTCAGCAGCTAGCAGGTTGCTCAGAGGTTTGGCGATTTTTGAAAAATCCTTTATAAACCTCCTATAGAATCCTGCACGTCCCAGAAAGCTTCTGGTTGCCTTAACATTGGCAGGTGGTGGTAATTTTTCAATCACCTCTACTTTAGCTTGATCCACCTCTATTCTCTTGTTCGAGATTTTGTGCCCAAGGACAATTCCTTCAGTCACCATAAAGTGAAAATTTTCCTAGTTTAAAACCAGGTTAGTCTCTTGGCATCTCTTTAGAACAAGTGCTAGATGATCAAGACAGGAGCTGAATGAGTCTCCAAATACTGAAAAGTCATCCATGAAGATTTCCAGGAATTTTTCCACCATATCAGAGAAAATTGAGAGCATGCACCTCTGAAAGGTTGCAGGTGCATTGCACAAGCCAAATGGCATCCTTCTGTATGCAAATACCTAGATGGACATGTGAATGTTGTTTTCTCTTGATCTTTTGGATCTACTGCAATTTGATTATAACCTGAATATCCATCCAGGAAGTAGTAGTATTCATGACCTGCCAGTCTTTCTAGCATCTGGTCTATGAATGGCAAAGGAAAATGATCCTTTCTGGTGGCTATATTGAGCCTTCTATAATCAATACACATACGCCACCCTGTAACTGTTCTTGTAGGAACCAGTTCATTTCTTTCATTGTGAACCACTGTCATGCCACCTTTCTTAGGGACAACTTGGACAGGGCTCACCCAAGGGCTGTCAGAAATAGGATAAATAATCCTAGCCTCTAGTAATTTAGTGACCTCCTTCTGCACCACTTCCTTCATGGCTAGATTCAGCCGCCTTTGTGGTTGAACCACTGGCTTGGCGTCACCCACCAGTAAGATTTTGTGCATGCATCTGGCTGGGCTAATGCCCTTAAGATCACT
>NC_029772.3:58415445-58415975 GCF_000817695.3 Arachis duranensis | reverse complement strand
TCACCTTCTCCCAGAAATGCATATTTTAGGGATGGTGGTAATGGTTTGAGCTCGGGTTTGGGAGGTTTCTCCTCTTCCTGAGGGATTTTCAGAGGTTTTATTATCCTCTCTGATTCCCCCAAATCAGGCTAAACATCTTTAAAGATGTCCTCTAGCTCTGATTCGAGACTCTCAGCCATATTGACCTCTCTTACCAGAGAGTCAATGATATCAACACTCATGCAGTCATTTGGGGTGTCTGGATGTTGCATAGCTTTGACAATATTCAACTTGAACTCCTCCTCATTGACTCTCAGGGTTACTTCCCCTTTTTGAACGTCAATAAGGGTTCGGCCAGTTGCTAGGAAAGGTCTTCCTAGAATGAGAGTTGCACTCTTGTGCTCCTCCATTTCCAGCACCACAAAGTCAGTAGGAAAGGCAAATGGCCCAACCTTGACAATCATGTCTTCAATCACGCCTGATGGGTATTTAATGGAGCCATCAGCAAGTTGAAGACATATCCGAGTTGGTTTGACTTCTTCAGTCAAACC
>NC_029772.3:58411924-58415102 GCF_000817695.3 Arachis duranensis | reverse complement strand
CAACGCCGGATTCATGCTTGTTTCTGGCGTTGAACGCCAGGAATGAGCATGGTCTGGGCATTCAGCGCCAGCATTATTCCTTTCTGGGCTCTGATTGCCCTCAGAGGGATTTTGAGTAGCTATTTGTTCATTTCTTGGCTTCCTGCTGCTTTGAAGTGAGGTATTTAATGTTTTCCCACTTCTTAATTGAACTGCTTGGCATTCTTCTGCTATTTGTTTTGACAGTTGCTTTTCTGTTTGCCTTAACTGTACTTTCATATTCCTGTTAGCCATTCTTGTTTCCTGTAGTATTTCCTTGAATTTGGCTAGCTGCTGAGTTAGAAAGTCTAATTGCTGATTGAATTCATTAGCCTGATCTACAGGACTGAGTTCAGCAGTTACTGTTTTAGCTTCTTCTTTCATGGAAGATTCACTCCAGAAAATCCATTTCGAGTACAGGGAGGTCAAAATCCAACAGCATCAACAGTCCTTTGTCAGCCTCCTATCAGATTTTTACTCAGGTCCCTCAATTTCAGCCAGAAAATACCTAAAATCATAGAAAAACACACAAACGCATAGTAAAGTCCAGAAATGTGAATTTTGCATAAAAACTAATAAAAACATCCCTAAAAGTAGCTAGATCCTACTAAAAACTACCTAAAAACAATGCCAAAAAGCGTATAAATTATCCGCTCATCACAACACCAAACTTAAATTGTTGCTTGTCCCCAAGCAACTGAAAATCAAATAGGATAAAAAGAAGAGAATATACTATAAATCTCAAAATATCAATGAATATTAGTTCTAATTAGATGAGCGGGACTTGTAGCTTTTTGCTTCTGAACAGTTTTGGCATCTCACTTTATCCTTTGCAGTTTAGAATGATTAGCATCTATAGGAACTCAGAATTCAGATAATGTTATTGATTCTCCTAGTTAATTGGCATCTATAGGAACTCAGAGTTCAGATAGTGTTATTGATTCTCCTAGTTAAGTATGTTGATTCTTGAACACAACTACTCTTATGAGTCATGGCCGTGACCCTAAGCACTTTGTTTCCCAATATTACCACCGGATAAATAAATGCCACAGACACATGACTGGGGGAACCTTTTCAAATTGTGACTCAGCTTTGCTAAAGTCCTCAGTTAGAGGTGTCCAGAGCTCTTAAGCACACTCTTTTTGCTTTGGATCACGACTTTAACCACTCAGTCTCAAGCTTTTCACTTGGACCTTCATGCCACAAGCACATGGTTAGGGACAGCTTGATTTTGCCGCTTAGGCCTAGATTTTATTTCCTTGGGCCCTCCTATCCATTGATGCTCAAAGCCTTGGATCCTTTTTACCCTTACCTTTTGGTTTTAAGGGCTATTGGCTTTTTCTGCTTGCTTTTTCTTTTTCTTTTATAGTTTTTTTGCCACTTTTTTTTCTCAAGCTTTGTTCTTCACTACTTTTTCTTGCTTCAAGAATCAATTTTATGATTTTTCATATTATCAATAACATTTCTCTTGTTCATCATTCTTTCAAGAGCCAACAATTTTAACATTCATAAACAACAAGATAAAAAATATGCACTGTTCGAGCATTCCTTCAGAAAACAAAAAGTATTGTCACCACATCAATATAATTAAACTAATTTCAAGGATGAATTCGAAACTCATGTATTTCTTGTTCTTTTGTATTAAAAACATTTTTCATTTAAGAAAGGTGAAGGATTCATGGAATTATTCATAGCCTTAAGATATAGTTACTAAATACTAATGATCATATAGCAAAGACACAAACATAGACAAACATGAAGTTCAAAAACCAAAAAACAAAGAGATAAGAATAAGTTAAGGAATGAGTCCACCTTAGTGATGGTGGGAGGCAAAGATTGGATCAAGGGAATGAAGAAAAAGCATGTAAAGTTGGAGAACTCATGAAGAAATGAAAGAACCGGAAAGCTGTCAAGCCGACCTCTTCGCACTTAATTGACCATAACTTGAGCTACAGAGGTCCAAATGATGCGGTTCCAGTTGGGTTGGAAAGCTAACATCCGGGGCTTCGAAATGATATAAATTTTGCCATATGTTGCTTCGCGTTCAGGGGCGCGCACACGCACTTTGCGCGCGCGCGCCGATTCTGTCCGTGGCCCAATTTAATGAAATCGTCCCCAGCGGTTTTAGGAGCCATGTGGGCCCAATCCAACTCATTTCTGATGCTATTTAAGTCAAGTATTGAAGGGAAATCAAGATACTTTAGGTACTTTTGATCATTAGCTTAGTTTTAGAAGTAGTTTCTAGAGAGAGAAACTCTCACTTCTCTCTAGGATTAGGATTAGGTTTAGGATAATCTTTCTTCTTAGATCTAGATTTAATTCATGCTTTGATTCAATTTTCTTTTATCAATTCTTAATCTTCTCATCTCTCTCTTCCTAGTTATGTGCTTTGATAATTGTAATTCTTCATTTTGTTTTGGATAGATTGTTGTTCTTTTATTTCCTTTCAATAATGCAATTTGAGGTAATTCATGATAATCGTGATCTCCTTGATTGTTGTTGTTAATTCTTTGCAATAATTGTAGTTATATTCTATTCTTGTTATCAATTTACTATGCTTTTCTTTTATGCCTTCCAAGTGTTTGATGAAATGCTTGGTTGGATTTTTGTGTAGCTTTTGTTCCTCTTGGCTTTGGTTGAGTAATTAGTGACTCTTGAGTTATCTAATTCTTTTGTTGATTGATAATTAGAAGTTGCTAATTGATTTGAATACCTCTAAAGCTAATCTTTCCTTTAGGAGTTGATTAGGACTTGAGGAATCAAATTGATTCATCCACTTGACTTTCCTCCATGGTTAGAGGTTAACTAAGTGGGAGTAATGGATAATTTGCCATCACAATTGAGGAGGATAACTAGGATAGGACTTCTAGTTCTCATATCTTGCCAAGAGCTTTGCTAGTTGTTAGTTTATTTTCTTTGCCATTTATATTTCTTGTCTAAAACCTTAAAAACCCCAAATATAACTCACAACCAATAACAAGACACTTTATTGTAAATCCTAGGGAGAACGACCCGAGGTTTAAATACTTCGGTTATTAATTTTAGGGGTTTGTACTTGTGACAAACAAATTTTTGTATGAGAGGATTATTGTTGGTTTAGAGACTATACTTCGACGAGATTTCATTTGTAAAATTCTAAACCGTCAAAAATTCGTTCGTC
>NC_029772.3:58393454-58411890 GCF_000817695.3 Arachis duranensis | reverse complement strand
AGCTCTTTGATCTTCTCTAATCTCATTGAGAATGATGGAGTGTTCTTGGTGTTCCACCCTTAATTGGTTCATGTTATAACTCAAGTCTTCTAGAGAAGTGTTGAGTTGTTCCCAATAGTTGTTTGGAGGAAAGTGCATCCCTTGAGGCATCTCAGGGATTTCTTGATGATGAGCTTCCTCATGCGTCTCTTGAGATCCATGAATGGGCTCTCTTGTTTGCTCCATCCTCTTCTTAGTGATGGACTTGTCCTCTTCAATGAGGATGTCTCCTTCTATGACAACTCCATCTAAGAGCATAGATGGCAAATGAGATGAGGAAAAGCTAGCCTTGCCAAGGTGGAGGGCTTTTCAGCTACTTTGTAGAGTTCTAGAGAGATGACTTCATGAGCTTCTACTTCCTCTCCAATCATGATGCTATGGATCATGATGGCCCGATCCACAGTTACTTTGAATCGGTTGCTAGTGGGGATGATGGAGCGTTGGATGAACTCCAACCATCTTCTAGCCACAGGCTTAAGGTCCAGTCTTCTTAATTGAACCGGCTTGCCCTTTGAATCTCTTTTCCATTGAGCTCCTTCCACACATATGTCCATGAGAACTTGGTCCAACCTTTGATCAAGGTTGACCCTTCTAGTGTAAGGGCGTGCATCTTCTTGCATCATAGGCAAGTTGAACGCCAACCTTACGTTCTCCGGACTGAAATCTAAGCATTTCCCCCGAACCATTGTAAGATAGTTCTTTGGATTCGGGTTCATACTTTGATCATGGTTCCTAGTGATCCATGCATTGGCATAGAACTCTTGAACCATTAAGATTCTGACTTGTTGAATGGGGTTGGTAAGAACTTCCCAACCTCTTCTTTGGATCTCATGTCAGATCTCTCGATACTCATTTTTCTTGAGCATGAAAGGGACCTCAGGGATCACCTTCTTCTTAGCCATAATTTCATAGAAGTGGTCTTGATGGGATTTAGAGATGAATCTCTCCATCTCCCATGACTCAGAGGTGGAAGCTTTTGTCTTCCCTTTCCTCTTTCTAGAGGTTTCTCTGGCCTTAGGTGCCATCAATGGTTATAGAAAAACAAAAAAACTATGCTTTTACCACACCAAAATTAGAATGTTGCTTGTCCTCGAGCAAAAGAAGAAGAAATAGATGATGATGAAGAAGAGATTGAGGATAGGGAGAGTGGCGTATGTTTCGGCCAAGGGGGAGAAGAGAGGGTAGTGTTGTGTGAAAATAAAGAAGTATGGAGAGGTTTATATAGTGGAGGGAGAGGGGTTTATGGTTTGGTCATGTAGGGTGGGTTTGGGTGGGAAAGAGATTTTGAATTTGAAGGTAGGTGGGGTTTATGAGGAAGAATAGATGGATGTGAGTGGTGAAGAGGTGATGGGGAAGAGTGATTGAGGTGATTGGTGAATGATGTTTGGGGAAGAGTGTTATGAAAAGGTGTGAGAGAGAGAGGGAGAAGATAGGTGGGGATCCTGTGGGTCCACAGATTCTGAGGTGATCCTGTGGGGTCTACAGATCCTGAGGTGTCAAGGATTTATCATCCCTACACCAATTAGGCGTGTAAAACACACTCTGCATGCAATCCTGGCGTTTAATGCCAAACTGTAGCATGTTTCTGGCGTTAAACGCCACTTCCATGCTTGTTTTGGGCATTCAACGCCAATCTGCAGCATGTTTTTGGCGTTGTACGCCACTTCCATGCTTGTTTCTGGCGTTTAACGCCAGCTCTCCTCAGGGTGTAATTCTGGCATTTAAACGCCAAACTGCTGCTTGTTTCGGGCATTCAATGCCAGCTTCATGCTCTGTTCTGGCGTTGAACGCCAGCCAGATGCTCCTTACTCGCGTTTAAACGCCAGTAAGCTCTTCCTCCAGCGTGTGTTTTTTCTTCTATTGTTTTTAGTTCTGTTTTTAATTTTTGCAATTGTTTTGTGACTCCACATGATCATAAACCTAATAAAACATAAAAGAACAATAGAAATATAGATAAATAAAAATTGGGTTGCCTCCCAATAAGCGCTTCTTTAATGTCAATAGCTTGACGGTGAGCTTACATGGAGCTTCACAGATCATCATAGCATTGTTGGGACCTCCTAACACCAAACTTAGAGTTTGAATGTGGGGGTTCAACACTAAACTTAGAGTTTGGTTGTGGTCTCCTTACACCAAACTTAGAGTTTGATTGTGGGGGCTTTGTTTGACTCTGTATTGAGAGAAGCTTATCGTGCCTCTTTTCCATGGTGGCAGAGGAAGATCCTTGAGCTTTAAACATAAGGTAGTCTCCATTCAATTGAAGGACTAGCTCTCCTCTGTCAACATCAATCACAGCTCTTGCTGTGGCTAGGAAGGGTCTTCCAAGAATGATGGATTCATTCTCATTCTTCCCAGTGTCTAAGATTATGAAATCAGTAGGGATGTAAAGGCCTTTAACCTTTACCAACACGTCCTCTACCAATCCATAAGCTTGTTTTATTGACTTGTCTGTCATCTCTAATGAGATTCTTGCAGCTTGTACCTCAAAGATCCCCAACTTCTCCATTACAGAGATTGGCATAAGATTTATACCTGACCACAGGTCACATAGAGCCTTCTCAAAGGTTATGGTGCCTATGGTACAGGATATTAAGAATTTACCAGGATCTTGTTTCTTTTGAGGTAGAGTTTACTGAACCCATGTTTCTAGTTCACTAATGAGCAAGGGGGATTCACCTTCCCAAGTCTCATTACCAAACAACTTGGCATTCAGCTTCATGATGGCTCCTAGATATTGAGCAACTTGCTCTTCAGTTACATCTTCATCCTCTTCAGAGGAAGAATAGTTCTCAGAGCTCATGAATGGTAAAAAGAGGTTCAATGGAATCTCTATGGTCTCTAGGAGAGCCTCAGATTCCTTAGGTTCCTCATTTTGGAACTCCTTTTTGTTCAGAGGGCGTCCCAGGAGGTATTCCTCACTGGGATTCACTCCTTCTCCTCCTTTGTGCATTCGGCCATTTTGATTATATCAATGGCCTTGCACTCTCTTTTTGGATTCTCTTCTGTATTGCTTGGGAGAGTACTAGGAGGGGTTTCAGTGATTTTCTTACTCAGCTGACCCACTTGTGCCTCCAAATTTCTAATGGAGGACCTTGTTTCACTCATGAAACTTAAAGTGGCCTTAGATAGATCAGAGACTATGTTTGCTAAGCTAGAGGGGCTCTGCTTAGAATTTTCTGTCTGTTGCTGAAAAGATGATGGAAAAGGCTTGCCATTGCTAAACATGTTTCTTCTACCATTATTAAAGCCTTGTTGAGGCTTTTGTTGATCCTTCCATGAGAAATTTGGATGATTTTCCTATGAGAAATTATAGGTGTTTCTATAGGATTCACCCATATAATTCACCTCTGCCATTGCAGGGTTCTCAGGATCATAAGCTTCTTCTTCAGAAGATGCCTCTTTAGTACTGTTGGATGCATTTTGCCATCCATTCAGACTCTGAGAAATCATGTTGACTTGCTGAGAAAACATTTTTTCTGAGCCAATATGGCATTCAGAGTATTAATTTCAAGAACTCCCTTTCTCTGACGTGTCCCATTATTCATAAGATTCCTTTCAGAAGTGTACATGAACTGGTTATTTGCAACCATGTCAATGAGTTCTTGAGCTTCTGCAGGCGTTTTCTTTAGGTGAATGGATCCACCTGTAGAATGGTCCAGTGATATCTTAGAAAGCTCAGATAGACCATCATAGAATATATCTAAAATGGTCCACTCTGAAAGCATGCCAGAAGGACACTTTTTGGTCAACTGCTTGTATCTTTTCCAAGCTTCATAGAGGGATTCACCATCTTTTTGCTTGAAGGTCTGAACATCCACTCTAAGCTTGCTCAGCTTTTGAGGAGGAAAGAACTTGTCCAGGAAGGCCGTGACCAGCTTATCCCAAGAGTCCAGGCTATCTTTAGGTTGTGAGTCCAACCATGTTCTAGTCCTGTCTCTTACAGCAAAAGGGAAAACCATGAGCCTGTAGACTTCAGGATCTACTCCATTAGTCTTAACAGTATCACAGATCTGCAAGAATTCAGTTAAAAACTGATAGGGATCTTCTTATGGAAGTCCATGAAACTTGCAATTCTGTTGCATTAGAGCAACTAGTTGAGGCTTCAGCTCAAAATTGTTTGCTCCAATGGCAGGGATTGAGATGCTTCTTCTATAAAAGTTGGAAGTAGATGTAGTGTAATCACCAAGCATCCTCCTTGCGCCTCCACCATTGTTATTGGGTTCGGCCATGTCTCTTTCTTTTTCGAGATTCTCTATAAGGTTTTCTCTGGATTGTTGTGCTTTAGCTTCTCTTAGCTTCTTCTTCAGAGTCCTTTCAGGTTCAGGATCTGCTTCAACAAGAATGTCCTTGTCCTTGCTCCTGCTCATATGAAAAAGAAGAGAACAGAAAAGAAGAGGAATCCTCTATGTCACAGTATAGAAATTCCTTTATGTGAGTAGAAGAAAAGAGGAATAAGAATGAAGAAGAGAAAAATTTGAACACATAAGAGAAGAGAGGGTTCGAATTTTAAGATGAAGAGAAGTGTTAGTAAATAAATAAAATAAATAGAAAGAGATGAGAGGGAGAGAATTTCGAAAATTATTTTTGAAAAATAGTTAGTGATTCACAAAAAATTAAGAGAAGAAATATAATTAAAATTAAAATTTGAAACAATTAGTTAATTAAAAGAATTTTGAAAAAGAGGAAGGAATTTTCGAAAATTAGAGAGAGAAAAGTAGTTAGGTAGTTTTGAAAAAGATAAGAAACAAACAAAAAGTCAATTAGTTAGTTGAAAAAGATTTGAAAATCAATTTTGAAAAGATAAGAAGTTAGAAGATATTTTAAAATTGATTTTGAAAAAGATATGATTTAAAAAAGATATTTTGAAAAGATATGATTGAAAAAGATATTTTAGAAAAGATTTGATTTTTAAAATTAAAATTTGATTACTTGACTAACAAGAAACTAAAAGATATGATTCTAGAATTTAAAGATTGAACCTTTCTTAACAAGAAAGTAACAAACTTCAAATTTTTGAATCAATCACATTAATTGTTACTAAAGTTTTCGAAAATATGAAGTAAAGATAAGAAAAAGATTTTGAAAATAAATTTTAAAAATTTTTGAAAATAATAAAAAATGAAAAAGATTTGATTTTTGAAAAAGATTTTGAAAATATAAAATTTTTAAAATTGAAATATTGACTTGACTAACAAGAAACTACTTATTTTTAAAATTTTTTGACTAAGTCAACCCAAAGATTTCGAAATTTATGAGTAAAATAAGAAAAAGATATTTTTATTTTTGAATTTTTAATGATGAGATAGAAAAACACAAAAATGACTCACAACATAAAAACTTTGAATCAAAACACATGATGATGCAAGAACACTATGAATGTCAAGATGAACACCAAGAACATTATGAAGATCAAGATGAACACCAAGACTTATTTTTGAAAAATTTTCAAGAAAAGAAAAACATGCAAGACACCAAACTTAGAAATTTTTCATGTTTAGATATTATGAATGCAAAAATGCATATGAAAAACAACAAAAGACACAAAACAAGAAAATATGAAGATCAAACAAGAAGACTTGTCAAGAACAACTTGAAGATAATGAAGAACACATGCATGAATTTTCGAAAAATACAAAAGTTTTTTAAAACATGCAATTGACACCAAACTTAAAAATTGACTCAAGACTCAAACAAGAAACACAAAATATTTTTGGTTTTTATGATTTTATTAATTTTTTGGATTTTTTGAAATTTATTTTCTTGAAAAACGAAAACAAAGAAAAAAATTTTGAAAGATTTTTGAGAACTTTTTGAAAAGAAAATTACCTAATCTGAGCAACAAAATGAACCATCAGTTGTCCAAACTCAAACAATCCCCGGCAACGGCGCAAAAAACTTGGTGCACGAAATTGTGATCATCAACAATGGTGCCAATAGACTTGGAGCTCTCAAACGTGAATCACACTTTGTCACAACTTCGCACAACTAACCAGCAAGTGCACTGGGTTGTCCAAGTAATACCTTACGTGAGTAAGGGTCGATCCCACGGAGATTGTTGGTATGAAGCAAGCTATAGTCATCTTGTAAATCTCAGTTAGGCGGATTCAAATGGTTATAATGGTTTTCGAATATAAGAATAATTAAAGCATAAAATAAAGATAGAGATACTTATGTAATTCATTGGTGGAAATTTCAGATAAGTGCATGAAGAGGCTGTGTTCCTTTTGAATCTCTGCTTTCCTACTGCTTCATCCAGTCATTCTTACTCCTTTCCATGGCAAGCTGTATGTAGGACGTCACCGTTGTCAATGGCTACTTCTCATCCTCTCAGTGAAAATGGTCCAAATGCTCTGTCACAACATGGCTAATCATCTGTCGATTCTCGATCATGTCGGAATAGGATCCATTGATCCTTTTGTGTCTGTCACTACGCCCAACACTCGCGAGTTTGAAGCTCGTCACTGTCATTCAATCCCTGAATCCTACTCGGAATACCACAGACAAGGTTTAGACTTTCCGGATTCTCAAGAATGTTGCCAATGGATTCTAGCTTATACCACGAAGATTCTGATTAAGGAATCCAAGAGATACACACTCTAGCTCTCGCTTGTAGAACGGAAGTGGTTGTCAAGCACGCGTTCATAAAGACGGATGATGATGAGTGTCACGGATCATCACATCCATCGGGTTGAAGTACGAGTGATATCTTAGAACAAGAATAAGCGCGAATTGAATAGAAAATAGTAGTACTTTGCATTAAAACTCGAGGTACAGCAGAGCTTCACACCTTAATCTATGGTGTGTAGAAACTCCACCGTTGAAAATATATAAGTGATAGAGGTCCAGGCATGGCCAAATGGCCAGCTCCCAAAACATGATCAAGAGATCAAAAGATGATCAAAAGATAAGACCCCTAGTACAATAGTAAAAAGTTCTATTTATACTAAACTAGTTACTAGAGTTTACAGAAATAAGTCTTAGTGCAGAAATCCACTTCAGGGGCCCACTTGGTGTGTGCTTGGGCTGAGCTTGAGCTTTACACATGCAGAGGCTTCTCTTGGGGTTTAAACGCTGAGTTGTAACGTGTTTTTGGCGTTTAATTCTGGTTTGTGACGTGTTTCTGGCGTTTTACTCCAGAATGCAGCATGGAACTGGCGTTGAACGCCAGTTTGCGTCGTCTAAACTCGAATAAAGTATGGAAAGCCCTGGATGTCTACTTTCTAACGCAGTTGAGAGCGCGCCATTTGAAATTCTGTAGTTCCAGAAAATCCATTTCGAGTACAGGGAGGTCAAAATCCAACAGCATCAACAGTCCTTTGTCAGCCTCCTATCAGATTTTTGCTCAGGTCCCTCAATTTCAACCAAAAAATACCTGAAATTACAGAAAAACACACAAAGTCATAGTAAAGTCCAGAAATGTGAATTTTGCAAAAAAAACTAATAAAAACATCCCTAAAAGTAGCTAGATCCTACTAAAAACTACCTAAAAACAATGCCAAAAAGCGTATAAATTATCCGCTCATCAGCTACAATGCCAAGGTGCTCAAGAGAGAGTTCGAGCGGGATGACCTGGTCCATAGGCACAATGATATTGGGGACCCGACCCCCGGGGAAGGAAAGCTGACGGCTAAATGGGAAGGCCTTTACAGGGTGAAAGAGGTGATTGGTAAGGGTGCCTACAAGTTGGAAAGACTCGACGGCAAGGAAGTCCCGAGAACGTGGAATGCGGGCAACTTAAGAAGATTTTATTCTTAGGCCAAGTGCCCCGAATAGGCGACTTTCCAGGCTTAGTAAGACCCAAGTTGCTTTACCAGTAAGTAATTTACTTTGTCAAATACTTATTGTCGCTATAAGCCTAACCAACTGCCGATTAATGTTCACTTGTGATTAAATTCATTTTTCCTTTTTTATATCCCATGTTAACAATTTTCTTATGATAAGTAATAAAAGCGTCGATAAAACGGTAGCCCGGGACTGATCACCCTGGGAATCACCAAAATTAAGACCATAATAAACGGCTACAGCAACGACGAAGCCACGGCTCGGCTTCGTCAAGTTACCAACATCAACAAAACAGTAACATAATAGAACGAGAGCACATTACCGACTAATCAAGGAAAAAATAACTGTCATAAGCCAACCAAACGGCTACTGTATTTAGAACTACAAGGTCTAGAGCGTAAAACGACAAAGTTCAAAAAACTACACAACAAAATCCACAAAGCCATAAAATTACAAAATTCATACAAGAGTACAGAGATCACTTCTTTGGCATATCGATAATCTTGCCATCCTTAATGGTCTTAAGGACCCCGATCGCCGATGTGTCGAAGTCAGGAGCCACGAGCTTCACTTGGGCTTTAAGGGCTTCTTCAGTTATCAGTATGGCACTCTTACCCTATTTCATGGTCTCCTTGTATTTCCTCTTAAATTCGGCAGCTTCCGTTTGAGCAGTGTTAGCCAACGAGATGGCCTCATCGTGTTCCTTCTCTGAAGCAACCACTCGACCATGAGCAGCATTGAGTTGGCCCTCCAAAGCCAGCTCTCGCTCGGTTAGACGGGAAATGGCTGCATCAGAAGTCTTTAATTTTCCTTCAGCAACTGTGGCCTTCTCCTCGGTAGTTTTAAGCTTCTTATCTGCGTTGGACGACTGCTCCTGGAGTGTTTCAACTTCCACCTTGAATTTATTATTAGCTTGAACAGAAGACTCGGGTTTTCTCTGCACTAACTACATTTCTGACAGGGCAAACTCAGCCTTCCTTGGTATGGCAGCGCCGTGAAGAAGACTGCAGTACATCTACCTCGCCTGCACAGGGAGGTCGGAGCTATGGAAATATTCTTCCGTGCCAGGAAGCAGGTGAGAATCTATGAAGTTTCAGGCATCGAAATTCCTTTCCATAACGGTAAGAACCTCTTCAGGGCTAGAAGACGACCTCTACCTCTTTGGGTTGCTTACAACCATCACATCATCCTCAAACTGTGGATTGGAGGTCGAGCCCTCGCTAGTACCAACCACCTCACCTTGGACGGGAGAGACATGCGCTTCGTCAGCATTTTAGGCCGACACCTCGATAGCATGGGGGGAGGCACCACCTGATTCTCGTTATTTTGGGTGGAGCCTCCTGCTTCCCGTCAGCCGTTTTCTCATCGCTGTCGCTAGCCAGAAAGGTGTTATATAAATTCTCGAGGCTAGTCACTTTGGCAGACATTTCCATTACAACAAAACAGTAAAATCTGTTAGTCGTGAAGTCGGCACAGCAAATTAAAGAAGCAGAAAAACAAAAAAGTGAAGATAAAGCCACTCACAAATATAATTCCTAGTGACCTCCTGATCACCCATGAGGAGGTGGGGGTTAACGTGATTTTATGAAAAGACGGCTAACAACACGTCGACAATTCTCTTATTTTGGGAGGACAACCCTTTGTAGGACACCTTAGTGAAGGCATTGGACCCCGCCCCAAAACTCCAATAGGTCAGGATGCGCCTTTCCCCTTCCAACGACAGCCAGAAGGGATGCCGACCTTTAGTGGGACGAACCTTAAAGTATTTGTCCTTGAATCTATGATATGAATCCTCGAACAAACCGAATATCCACCGACCTTGAGCAGATCGGAACGACATAAACCCCTTCTTGGCTTTTCCTTCCTTCGAAGGGTTTGTTAAGGTAAAAAGATAAATAAAAACCTCCACGGTGACCGACAGGTCTAGATACTCGCACACCATCTCGAAACAGCGGATGGAAGCCCAACTGTTCGGATGTAATTGAGACGACGCTACGTTACACCTATTGAGCAACGCCATCTGAAAAGGGGAGAAGGGGATGCGAACCCCCAATTGGGTAAACATGGCCTTATAGAACCAGATCCAATCGGCAATCTGGGGGGAGTGTAGGTTAAGCTCATATATCCGCTCGTGAGGAGCGGGGACGTAGACCACATAGTTGGCCTCCTCGTCGGTCCCGCCACACAGATACTCGGCTTCTCGGAACTCGGTGAGCTCCTCTTCGCCCATTTGGTTGGGGGAGTCTTTTACGTCCGACGTTACCCAGGCGTACCGGTCGTAAGGAACCCGAGTAATAGGGCGCTGGACCATACCTACAGTGGGGGCACCACTCAGTTAGTCTAAGTGATCGGGAGATTGGAGCTAGCCCAGAAACTACATCTCGCCTACTCTATGACTACAATCAAACAAGGAGCAAAATCTATTGCCAGAGTAAATCCTAATGGAATGGTAACCCCTCTAACATGCCTATCTAAATGCCAACAACGCTCGATATACAGAAACAGCATGCACACGGAAGCAAAGCAAGGATATGAAAGTCATAAACAATAAGGTAAAATCACAGGGATTAAAAGACAGGAAATGAAGCTTACCAAAACGATTGTGTTGATCTGGAGAAGCAAGAAGAACTAATGCAATCAACCCAAGAAATGGCGATAGAAAAGGGACCCCTGCAGCGCGAGAAACGAGGCGAGAAGCAGCGCACCCCTGCAAAAAAGAAACCCACGCGCCCAAGAGACGCATCCCTGCCACGACAAACCAACCAACCGACATCGCATATAATGAGAAGCAGAACGCGACACCCACGGCGCTTGTGGCCCCAGCTGGCGTGTTGAGGGCACTGTTGCGGTCTAGCCCGGCTGGCTTCATAACCGACCCGACCCGTACGCACCTTTGCCGGGTCCGGACGACCACCCCACGGTGTACCACGCGCCCAATCCTTGGCCCATGCACCTCCCCTCTTGGGTGCCAGCTCACCTAGCAACAGCTAGCAAGGGGAAGCTTCGTGGAAGGTGGGTCTGCCCGTGCGGGCCCCACCTCTGACACAATATATATGGGGAGAGTCCTACCCTTCCCCCCAAGTACGTCATTAACAACATTACACAGACCCTCCCCCCAGGTACGTCACTAACAACATTTCACACTTTTCTCGCCTGCACACCTGACTGACTTGAGGGTCGGAGTGTCTTTGCAGGTGACACCACCCCGTGCCCGAAGAACTCGGGAAGTCGGCTGCTCCAGCCTTTCTCTCCACGACCCGAAACCAGACAGAAACCCCACCTTACCATCCGAGGGATCTTCATGAACCATCTGGTACCCGAGCAACCGAACAATTATATATATAATTAAGATCAACGGTTAAAAATCACTGAAATACTGATGTACTGGTACTTGAAAACTTTCTTATGTTATTATATTATGTTTAATATGTTTGAATTGTCTTTAATTTGATACAATTTAATTAAATTGTATAAAATTTTATCATAATTTTAATTTTTTATTTTTAAAATTTAATATTTAGAGATACCCTGTGGATATCTGCTTCTCCTACGGAGGAAAATAAATAAAAATCCGTAACGAGAATAAAAGTTGGAGACAATTTCCTAAGCGAGAACGAAAAATCAGAGAGAATTCCCGCCACCATGGATATCCAATGCCATGCCTAGCCCTCTTGCAAAATAAACTATTTTTAATTTTTATAATATATTTTTTAACAAAATATTATTTGTATATTAAAATTAATCACTATATATTTTTGTATAAATATAGAATTTAAGTTTGATATACTGTCAATATAAAACTATTTATATCCAATCACGTAACGTCACATTAATAAAAATAACTACCTTATCTATTGATTGTGAATGTTTGAATGATCATCCAAAATAACAGTTGTAATTAAGGACGGATGTACGTGTGTGGTTGTGGGGGCAAGACCCCACTACAATTTGAAATTTTTTTTAGTAGTATATGATAATAATATTTATTTATCCCACTAAATTATTAAATTTGACCCCACAATAACTTTTTATTCAATTTTTGGTACTTCATAATCAATTTAAAAATTTTATATTAGATATCATTAGAATGATCAATTTTCAATTTAAATGAAATTTATGTTTCTTTTTTTAGAAATCGACTCGAAAAAGTATTATTTATCTTTTTTTATATTAGTTTTACATTTTTTTCGTAACAACTACATTAATTGAAAGAACTTTCTCAACTATGAATCTCAATAAGAGTTGGCTTCTAATTGCATGAGAAGTAACCAACTTGGGTTGGTCGAGTAGTCAGCTCACTCGTCCGCTTAAAAAAGTGTCGCTATATATATACAAGAGTAATACTACACATTCAAGTCTTTTTATGAACTAAGTCTAACCAAGATTTAGAATAATGCTAGTCATAACTAATTTTTGTTATCTTTGATTAATTTGATTGGGCTTGTTTAACAAAAAAAATTTGAATGTGTAGCATTATTCTATATAAAATGAGAAATATTTCGATTGTATTGTTAAAAAAAAGATTACTCAAGTTTTTTAAAATATAAAACCTAAATAATAAAATTTTAAATTATGTGTTATTATTTAAATTATTATTTTAGTGTTTTAATTTTTAAATTAGATATTTTAAAGACTAATTATGTGATATGTACATAGAAAAATAACTATTTGTATATGTATTGAAATACAAAATATATATTAAAAATGAATTAAATAATACATGTATTTATATACAACTATATAATAATTAATGAATAATTTAATAACTGATTTTTATGTATACATAATATTTTTTTTGTAAAAATTATTATATTATATATATTTTGTTTTCACTGTCAAAATTTTTTGGATTTGTCACTGTTCTCAGTATATTTTTGTTTTTTTTTTTCTTAATTTTGAGATCCAAATAGCAAATAGGATAACAGATGGATCTTTGTGAATAAAATTATAAATGTTAAATTAAATAAGATAATTTTAAATTATTATCTCTCTATTATTTTATTTTTAATGTAATTTTTATATTTTAAAATGCATTATATACTATTAATTAATTTTAGTGATTTATTTTAGTATATATTTAACAAAGTTGATTTTTCAATTGAAAATCTATTCTATTATATATAAATTGGATTTCTGACATTTAATGATAGAGCTGACGTGGCATGCTTTTGAGAGTGTTTCTCGATTTATTTTTTTTAACTCATTAAATATAAGTTATTATGATAAACTAACTATATCAACTAATTGATTTGATTAGATATTTAAATATCATATAATTTATTATAATTTATATCAATTTAATTTAGTAGTATTTTCTAATTTATTTATTTTAAATTTTTAATATTTTGTTTGTATTTTTTAAAATTTTTTTAATTTATTAAACCAAATTTATTGTGTGTACTAATTAATTAATTTGATTAATTTATTAGTCATTAAAATAATAAATCTAAGAATAAAATAGACAACTGAAATATTTTTAACTAATAATTAAATCAAATCAAATATACTGAGCTAAATTTAAATCATTTAAATCATGTGAATTAAGGACTAAATTAAAATAAAATCATTTCTTACATATTAATTTTGTTAGATAATCATAGTTATTTGGTTTACTATATATAGATGGCCACACAAAATTATAAGAATCGTAATTTTTATTGTTCTTGCTATTTCAACTCTTTTTTTTTCTTCTTTTTTTTCTATATGTATAATTTCTTTTGTGTATAAATGTACCCAAAATGAGAAAGTACGGATGAATATTTTATTGATTGTTTATTTGATGAATATATCTCAATTTAATTATTCTACTATTGTGAATGAAAGTTGACTTGTAGCAATTCAAGGTAGCCCACGTATTTTTTTTATAGTATTAGATAGAAGAATATTTGTTAAAATGAATATATCCATTGTAATATTTTTTTTCAATTGTTATATTTTTATATCAGTCGTGTAAATTCTTTGAAGGTACAAGATAATAAAATAGGTTGACTTTAATATCATTAGAAGCTAATTTAATGGTTCAAATAAGCATCACTAATTATGTTAAAAAAATAATTTGTAATAATAATGTGATTTATATATTAATTTTTTAAATAAATTTATTTCAAAATGTAAAAATTAGACTCAGTTACTTTAAATTTTTAATGGTAATATAGAATTTGATAACAAAATTAACATTCATTAAGTAAATAAATTTATTTATGGCTATTTTGTAACTGTAAATAATAACAAAACTTATAAAAAATATTAATGTCATCATTCTTATTAATTAAATCATAATATTAGATATTTGATAGTTTCATAGGTGGAAATTATTAAGTAATTATGTAAAAATTAGCAACGAACAAGCAATAAGGATTCAGAAAAAATTTATTATATTGTACCAATTTTATAATTAAAATATATAACATATCATATTCTCATGTATTCTATTAATTATCTATTTTATTTATATAAAAATCAGGTTCTCGCACTTAATGATGGAATTGACGTGACATGCTTATGAGAGTGTTTACCGATTTGTTTCTTTTAACTCATTAAATATAATTTATTATGATAAATTAACTATATCAACTAATTGATTTGATTAAATATTTAAATATCACATAATTTATATCAATTTGATTTGGTAGTATTTTTTAATTTATTTCTTTAATGCTTTGTTAGTATTTTTTTAATTTATTTGTTTAATCATTAAAATAATAAATCTATGAATAAAATATGTTTTTGAGATATTTTATCTATTGAGCTAAATTTAAATCATGTGAATTAAGGACTAAATTAAAACAAGATGATTTTTTATTTATTCAAATTAAATGCAATAAATAAAATTAATTTTATTAGATAATCATGATCTTCTGGTCTTCTATATATAGATTACCACACAAAATTATAAGAATTACATAAAAAATATTTTTTAAAATGAATATATCTATTGTAATTAATTTTTTTGTCAATCTGTTATCTTTTATCTAACAAAGAAGTCATACATAATTTATTGATAATTCTATATATAAAAATACTCATGTGGTAACTAAATACCATATTGTTATCTCACTAAAATTAATTCTCCTATAATTATGTGAATGTATAGTTCTCCTATAATTATGCGAATTTATAGTACTATCAGATGAAAATTGATTGAATTACATTTATTTTTAACAAGGTAGGTGATCTTTCAAGTCTAATCACGGTCAGAGTTGAGGAAAGTTTGAAAAATGCTAACAATACAATTACTTTTTATTTTTAATACCCAATAATAAATATATAAATTAAAACTAATATTGTTTCGTACAAAACCATAAAATGTATAGCATATTCAAAACATATCCAATTTGTATTAACTGTCATTGTGTATCAGTTACGTTATGATAAATCTGGTTATTAAAATAAGATTCAAATTAACTTAAATATACACAATATTATTTCATGCTTTTCATTTTTATTTTATTATCATAAAAAGTCATACATATTATAAGAGAACCTCATCCTTTTACCAACGGTTCTTTCATTCAATGGTTTTTACAAAAAAAAAAAGAAGCATGATAATATTGTGTTTGACAAGAATATATGGGATTTTGAAAGGTTGAAACATAGGTTTAGTTTTTAATATACTCATAGATGAAGTGCATAGTAGATAAAAAGATAGCTAACAAAAGAATAAATGGTTAAAGTTTTTCATTACTAACAGTCATAGTGTATGATAGGTGTTCTATAATTTTTCTGGATTTGATTATTTTTTTATTATTATATGTTGTTTCTGTTTAATTTATGCTAAAAAAACTTATGATAATCATCTTATTGTGGTAGTGTAAAAGTTATAGGTATTATATTTACTTTATATGTTCTTAAATCTCATGTTCTTGATAGATATTTGTGACTGAGTAATTATTAAAAGAAATTTATATATATATATATATATATATATTGTAAAGACTATTTATATAATTTATTGAACAATCTTTTCATCTTGATATTTAATAAATTTAACCTACAAAATAAGTAACTTAAGTCATCATTTAGGACAATAAATATATTAGTGTAAATACTTATTTATTTATTAGTAGTAAGAGAATATATAAATAATAGAAATTGATATTTTTTCAGTATAAAAGTAATAATAAAAGTTATTAATTAAGTTAATTATATAATTAAAATTTGTGAATAATTTATTAAATAATAATAATAAATAAGATCACTATTTTTGCTTATTATAAAATTTATGAAAAAAATTTTGGATAATAAATCAATTCTCAATAGATTATATATTAATTCTGTCAAAAAAAATAAATAATGAATACGTTGGAGATTATTATTTAGGTACTAACATAATATATATATTATTGATTATTAAGTTTATAATTAATTTTTAATCTAATTTTTAGTAATTAAAATTTAAATGATTGAAATTATTAAATATCGAATATTTTATATTTATCTAATTATTTTTTTATTAAAATTAAAAAAAAGAATGAGTTGTTAATCAATTCTAAATTTAAATTTAAATTTGAGTAAGAAAATAAAAAAAATATTTTAAAGTTTATCTCACTAACCAGAATTAATTTTAAGATAAGAAATTACTTTGTGCATCATATATATTATAAGATATTATGGTCATTTACTATTTTTTAATGGTAAATATTGTCAAATAAAATGGTGTAAGAAATTAGAAGAAAATCTATTTACAAGTTTAGAAAATATTAATTTATTTTTCAATAGGATAAATTATATATTGAATAACAAAAGTTGTCATTGATTTCTCTTCACACTAATATTCAACGATGGTATTTCGGTACACTATGTTACCAGAAAATATTAATTGATCTAATAACTTTTGTAATGACATAAGTTTATGAATTTGAAAATTTAAAAATTTAAAAATTTAAAAATTATTTCATAAAATGTGAAGTTTTAACAAATAACAATGTTGATCATATTATTTTGACTTCCAGAATGAATACGATACTAACAAATAAAATTGTCCCAAGTAAATTTTAACAAAAACAAAAGTCCATAAGTATTGCTATTAATGAAAAATTATTTTATTTTAAAAACAAATATAATTTTTTTCTACGGATTTCCTAATTCGACAAGTCAAAAACTAATCTACCACATATTGATGCTCTATTTATTAAGGGTCTCTATGCGAGATTTGAACTACAAATACTTGCTTAAGCGGACAAATAAAATGATCATTTAACTAATTCAAATTAATTAAAACAAATATTAATTATTTTGAATATTTTTGAGTTGTAAAATATTTACAATAATAATTACTATATATATTTTTATTTAAATTTTAATAAAAAATTTTATATAATTTTATATATTATGCTATATATAGGATATGAAAAGATACACTAGTATTATTTAAAAATTAAACTGAATATTAAAATATAAGTCATACCGGACAACACATCACATGTGAAAAGATATTGAGTGGAATGTAAATATGTTTGCATCAAATTAAAAAAATGTTTTTGAGTGTGGGTCACTGTTGCTCAATTTTTATAAGACCCAATTACATGGCTTTATTAGTCATTGACTTCAAAGAATGAGTAAGCAACCCAAATAATCAATGAGTTCTATCCCCACCATATATATGTTTCTATTAGAACAAGTCTTTATGGTGTCATGTTGTGTACATATTTTTTCCTTAATATAAAAAATTAACAAGAATCACAAATGGCCCCGGCTTCAGCTGTCTTTAGATAATTTTTTTCTATTCTATGTTAGTCTGGATTTACCAGAAATTAAAACTTTCAATCTTTGTCTTCGAACCTGAGTCTCTAACGCAGCGATTAAGTCTCCACTGTGTTTCTCTTCCTTTCTTATGTTCTGGTTCAGTTCCACCAAATTAAATCTCCACTCCCCTCCCCCCATCCGACGCACATGTTCTACACCCACTAGGCCACTACGTCACCGTTACCTCCGCCAACAACTGCAGCAACACCACCAACACCGTCGTTCTCTACCACCACCACCCACGGTAAAAACTCGGAGCACTCCGTCTTGTGCCGCAGCTTCCAATCAAGCGCCTGGCACCCCCGTGAGCAGTAGTTCACCTTCCCGCAAACCGAACAGCGCCGGAACTCATGCGGCCGCGTCTCCGGCCGCCCGCAGCCAACGTGCGCGCACAACCTCAGCCCCTCACCCAACCTCCCTCTACCGGACTCAAACCACTCCCTCATAAACCAATTCACCGGTTGAACAGCTACGCTGTAACCACCGTAACCCTCCAGTAACGGAAGAAACGACCCTGAATGGCACGCAAGATTGCGTAACCGTCGAGTTAGCCACGTCAGCATAGAGGAGTTTGAGGGGGTGGTGGACCGAGTGACCTCGCGTATGACTAACGCTAGCTCACGCGCGTGGGCTTCCACCAGCAACCGACGCCCCTCGGCCACGTTCTTGCGCGCACCGTAACCGTCTTGGAGGCAGTAGCCTAACTCCCGGAGCGAGTCGATGTGGCCGAGAAGCGAAGCACGCGTGCATAGCGCCACGCCGGCGCGGAGATCCTTGTCATTCTTTGAGGCGCCGCTGCCGTTGAACTGTATCACCGCCAGCGAGTAAAGCGCCGGCGCATGAGAATTCATCGCCGCCTTCGCCATCAGCG
>NC_029772.3:58375555-58393393 GCF_000817695.3 Arachis duranensis | reverse complement strand
AAAAATTATAAATCACACAAACACACGAGCAAAATGCTCGAGAAAATTGAAACCGTTCATTCATTCAGTCATGACTTATTAGAATGTTGAGGCGGGTGGAGACTTACCATTCCGAGAGTGTAGCAGGCTTCGACGTTGCCGGCGGTAACGCAGCGGCGAAGGAAGCGGTCAGTGGAATCTGACCAGTTTTTTGGTTTCACAGCGAAGGCCCTGGCGCCGAGTTTCGATAACACGAGTCGATCGAGAGCTAACCGGTTCAATCTTTTGCATCTGCACATTCATGTAAATTTTAACGAAGAATGTTTCAATATACATATATATACAGTGGAGAGCCGTGACTGGCGAGAACTTACGTCAAGAGAACGTTGATGAAATCCGAAGGAGAAGTAACCGAGGAACTAAGTTTAGAAAGGATGAAGATGACGAGATCGTCTGGTAACCCTCCCATGGGGGGGTGGTGGTGGATGTTTTTGTCGGTGCGGTTTTTCTGCATACAACATCTTAGTGGATGATGCTGTGGCCTTCTCATATTCCCAACAACTAATTCTCTTAATTTTGCACTTAATAATACAGGGGAAAAAAGAGAAAGAAAAAAGAAAATTAAACTATGTGTGATGTGTGTTGTTTAGCTTTGTAATTTTTATGAATATGGATGAATTTCACGTTCTGGTTATGGTTCTGTTTTGTGTGTGGTGGGTTATTGGGTACTTTGCTGTGTAACAGCGAAACAAAAGAGGGACAGAAACGTTATATATTAAGGTTGAAGAGATGGGAGGTTGTGAAAACGGACCCACGTACGTATCACGATACTATAAGCTGATAAGCGTTTTAAACTTTTAACACTACTGGTCTTCCTTCGCAAACAACCAACCACAAAAACACTGGCGTTTGTTTGGTGTTTTTGCTTTTTTGGTCTCTAGATTTGGTTTTAATTCGGAGATTTTGTTTTGAATGATTCTATATCTTCTGGTAATTAATTTTGTTTACTCATTTTTTTATTTATTCATAAGGAAAATATTTTAATATTTTTTTAAAGAAGTAGCCTTTAATTTGATGCACAATCGGTCTTCGTTGACACCGTTGGTCATTCAAACCTTCAACAAATTTAAAAATAAATGAATTTCTGACATCTTATGCTTGTTTCCTTCTAGAATATAATTGCACCTTTAATAAATGAAGAGAGATAATAATAATAATAATAATAATAATAATAATAATAATAATAATAGTAATAATAATAATTTTTACAAAGTTATAGACTAATGATATAATAAATTAATAGTCTTGTTATAAATTCAAATTTTTTTGACAATCAAGTTTAATTATATTAGTGAGAATATATTTATACGTTCTAATTCTCCATTAACGTAAATATTTATATTTCGTATTTTTTCTTTTTTTTTTTGCATTCTTTTTTTTTGTATATTTTTTTTATCGTCATTCTTTTATTGATATTGTTATTGCTGCATTTTTTTTCTTTTTCTCCTCTTCTTTCTATACTATAAAAAAATGTTGAATACCGTCAGATTTACTGTTGGACGTTACGGCGAATGTAGTGTCGGATTTTCCAATAGTTACGAGTAAAAATTCGTCCCTCAAAAAATTACCGTCAAAGTAAAATTTTCGTTACTAAATCTGACGGTAAATAGTGGCGTGAAATTTTATTATATTAGTGCCAATGTTATCGTCGGATTTTACTACAAAATTTTCCGACGGTAATAGGTTTTAGTGAAACGCGGCGTTTAGGCAACAACGAATACCTTATCCGACGGTAAAATTGGGTAAAATTCAAACACAAAACCCTTCCCTCTCACTTCTGTGAACGCTCTTTCTCTTCTCTTATCCTTTCTCTTGTTTCTCTGTCTATCATCTCTATGCCGCTGCTCCATTGAAGCTGGCAACATATTGGTGTCTATTTACATTATATTAGCTTTGTGCTCTGACGGATTTGCACTAAACTCTATTTTCGGTAACGCGTATTCTTGTTGGTCTGTTGTGATGACTCCTTTTATTCTATCTCAAAATGCATGATAGATATACTCTTTTTCTTATCCAGAGTCATGCAAGTCTAGTTGTGTTGTTGTGATTAAGATTAAGCTAAGAGGTTACATCGAGTCAGATGTGATAGAGGGTCAGCAACCTTACCAAATTGATGAGCCAACTTGTTCAAAAATGGTGGTTGATATCGGTGATCTGATCACCCTTAGGTCGGCAGTTTGAAGAAGAAAATAACAAAAATTGACTTTTCTGTCGAAAATTCTCCAATACGATTATCCAGATTTTTTTAAAAAATAAAAAATTGATGCTTCCGTCGGATTTTTCCGACAATAACGCAATACGAAGTTTCAACATTTGGTGCAACAGTTACCGTTGGAAAAATTCCACGGTAAGTGACATCAAATTGTCGTAACTTGATGAGCAAAATTGAATTTGCTCATAGATACTAGCAAGTGCACCAAATCGTTCAAGTAATACAACGGTGAGTGGATATCATTCCCACGAGGATCAAAGGATTGAGCAAGCAACGTCTAGTTGAATCTCAAATTAGATCGATCAAATCTTGGCAAGATGATTGTGGATCTTGAAGAAAAGAAGAAACATATAAGAGGAAGGAATTAGGACTGTAGAGTATAATTGAAAAAGGATTTAGAAATTTAGAAAATAATTCAGGAATAGGGAATGTTAAGGGGTTTTGCAGATATTTAAGCCCTAAGAAAATCAAACCTTGTTTTTCTATTCTAAAGCATGCAAAGATCTTTTCACGGCGAGTCTTAATTAACCGATTTCTAATGTCTTGACTCCTCAACTTCTCTTCAATTAACCAACCGCCAATGTCTTAGTCAATCAATTAATTGAAAAGGTTAAGTAATGACGAATGGATTCTTGCAAGTAAAGAATTTTACAAATAAAGTCTCGTTGAAAGTATAGCTTCTAAACCAACAAGAATTCTTTCGTAGAAAAACTTGATTGTAACAAGTAACAAACCCCTAATAAAATTGATAACCGAAGTATTTAAACCTCGGGTCGTCTCTCAAGGAATTGCAGGGAGGTGTATTTATTATTGGTTATGAGTTTTCTGGAAAATTTGGAGTTTGGGCAATGGGCACATAAATGATTATAAATTGAAGCAATGAAAATTAACAAGAGGTTTTATGTAATTAAAATAAATAAAAAGCCTTGACTAGGAGAAGATTAATCTGAAGTTCTATCCTTGTTGGATTTTCCAAGATTAATTAGTAATAGGTTATTGTTTCTACTTGGTTATTCTTTACTGATTAAAGGAAAGTCAAGTTGAGATCTAACTTCTATTCACAAGTCCTAATCTTTTTCCTTGGGAAGGATTCGTGTTAGTAACTAGAGAGCTGACCAACACTCAATTGCAGCTAAATACAAAATGCTAATAAGAGAAGATTAAACATAGCAAAATTAAGACTAAAGAAGCATGTTTTCAATCATAGCACAAAATCAAGAAGGAAAATGTAAAAAACATGCATTTTGTATGAACAAGTATATGAAAGATTGATAAAATCCACTCAATTGAGTACAAGATAAACATAAAATAGTGGTTTATCAATCTCCCCACACTTAATTGCAGCTAAATGCAAAATACTTTTACCTACTTGGTTAAAAGTAAATCAAATTCTCCAAGAACAAATATGAACTGGATTTCACTAATTCAAATCATAAAATGAAGTACAAATAAACTTGCAAGAAGAAGATAGCTCATGAAAGTTAGGAACAAAGAATCGAGCATCGAACCCTCACTGGAAGTGTATACACTCTAATCGCTCAGGTGTTTGAGGTTCGATTCTCTCAATTCTCTACTAACATTGCTTTCTAAGACTTGCTCTTCATCTAACAATCAACAAAAGTTTAATGCACAGATACACATATCAAGAGGTTTTTTAAGGGTTGTAATGGGGTTAGGGTCAAGGTAGGATTGTATTTGGTCAAGTGGACTAAAATCTGAATCCTTAATTAACCTAAACTTCTCACCTAACTTAGGACAATCCATATAATCATAATATAAAATCAATAACTACCCATTAACTGTATTTACTACATATTCATGCATTCCAATTTTAAGTACAGTACATATGCATTGCTATCACCATTTACTTTGGGGTATTTTGTCCCCTTTTTATTTTTTATTTATTTTTTCTTTTTTCTTTTCTTTTTCTCTTTTTTTCTATTTTTCTTTTCTTAATCTATTTTTTTATTTTATTTTTTCCTTTTTCAATGCATATGATTAAGGTATTGAATGCATAAACATGTTCTTAACATTTTTTCACATTTTCATACAAAGTCTAACATACTCAATTCCCAAACTAAACGTTTCCAAACCAACTTTTCTCACACTTAATTCATGAGCACTTTCACTAGTCTAAGCTAATCAAGGATTCAAACTAAGGACATTATTGTTTTCTGCTTAGGGTTAGTGATGAGCTAAAGTAAAGAACAAATGGGGTAAAATAGGCTCAAATTGGTTTGCAAAGGATAATGAAAGGGTAAGGCCATATGGGTATGTAAGCTCAGTGAAACAAGGCCTCAATCATATAAGTATATGCATACATTAAACCATAGAAATATAGAATCAAGCAAGATAAAGATCACAATTTTAGAGATAACAACACACACAAGAATAAGATATTATGGTTAAATAATGTAACCATTTAATTAAACTCAAAATCTCACAAGGCTGTATGTTCAAGCTCTAAACCATGTTTCAAAATACATTTCTTCCAACAAGTTTAGCAAAAATTTTAATTTAAATTAGTGAAATGCTATAAAATAGTTTCTTGAAAAAAGAAATTATTACTTCAACCAAGTAGTGGTAAAATATGCACAAAATCAAACAAATATGTAATCAATCATGCAAATGCAACAATGAACTAACAAAGGAAATCCCACATTAGTGTTGAGAAGGAATGAACTAACCCGTGGAAGTCGGTATCGACCTCCCCACACTTAAAGATTGCACCGTCCTCGGTGCATGCTGAGATGTGCAGGTGGACGGGCTGCTACAATTGATACTTTTCTCTAGAGATTGTGCAGATGGACTTGTTTGTTGCCCCATATAGAAGTTTCTCCCTTTTTCCTTCTTCGGTGGCCAGCCTGAAAGAAGAGAAAAAAGAAGATCAGGAACCAAAAAATAGTGATAGAAAACAAATAAAATTTAAGTGGGTAATGCCAAATAATAAGGGTCTCAATTACATGGTAGCTACAACATGCAAGAGAGAAGACAGTAGAAGCATATGGCATATCAGTAGTACAAAAATTGCAACAATGGGGGAGAAAGTGTAGGCAATGAAAGATAGTGTAAATGCATAGCAATACAAATGGAATGCAAGTATCATAAAAGAGTAGCATTGACTTATGAATAATAATACCCAATCAGAATAAAATAAGTCACTTGATCTCCAAAATAATACCAGAAAAGATACAACAGTTGAATAAGAACATTTAACACACATAGAAAAATAATAAACATAGAAAAGAAAATAAAACATCCATATAGTTAAAATGCAATGAATGAAAGAATGTAAATGTAATAAGGAAGAAAAATGAGAAGGAAGAGGGAGGAGATGAAAGTAGGAAAGGAGGAGGAAAGAATGAGAAAAGAGAGAAAAAATGAGAGGAATGGAATCTGCGACGCGACGCGTGCGCGTCGCCCACGCGTACGCGTGTGGGTGCAGAAGAAGAGGCGACGCGTAAGCGTCGGTCACGCACTCGCGTGAGATCTCATTGTGCTAGACGCACGACACCAGCCTCTTTCCCGCGCAACTCTCTGTTCAAAATGCTCTCTTACGCCGATTTTTCATCCACGTGTACGCATCGCTGACGCTTACGCGTGGATTGGCCAAATTGCAGGTGACGCATACGCATCGCCCACGCATGCGCGTGGTTTGGCTGGTGCGTCAGGCACCCTTCCAGCACGTCTCCAATGTAACTCTCTGTAACTTTTTACTGAGAGCAAAATTTGCATCGACGCGCCGCGTCACATCCCTCCCCCCTTTTTTATGCAATATGCAATATGCAGATGAAGATGTAAACTATATGTACTAATAATGAGAAGAGTCACTAAAAAAGAAAACTAAGAAAAGAGAAAAGAACGATCATACCATGGTGGGTTGTCTCCCACCTAGCACTTTTAGTTAAAGTCCTTAAGTTGGACAACTGGTGAGTTCCTTGTCATGGTGGCTTGTGCTTGAACTCTTCCTGGAATCCCCACCAATGCTTGTAATTCCAATAGTCTCCGGGGCCCCAAACTAGGCGCATAAAGCCTTCAAGAAAGTCAAAGCAGGTGACAAGGCCCCAAGAGTGATGACTGTTGGAATGAATTCCGGGGTTCCAAACCTTGCTTTTACACCCGTCTTCTTGTGGGTCACCATTGTTCCATCTGGGTGGCTCGCAATTTGAATTTTCACAGAGACATCCAAACAAACTTCTAAACCCATTCAGTTGAGCTCTACACCAATCCTTACATTTTAATTTGGAGCATGCAACCATATTAAACCTTGCAGGACAACTCTTCCTACTAACCATCTCCCTCTTACTCTTAAAGCCACAAATAGCTCTAAGTTGACCATCCGTCTCCAGTAGCCCATATTCAAGTGGAAAAGTAAAGGTCAAGGATAAGAATTTTACCCACTTGAACGTTGTGTTGGACGGTAATGGCCTTGGGAGAGGTGTTTCTAATGATCTTGCAAGCTCCACTCTCTTGTGCTCTTCTTTGAATTCTTCCACCTCCTTGTAAGCTTCTTCAATTTCAACATCTTCCTCTTGGTAGCTTTCTTCCAATTCAATCTCTTTTTTATTACCTACCAAGGACATGGGAGGTTGTGCTTCTTCTTCCTTAATCTCCATCTCTTGATCAACCTCTTCAAAGTCTTCAACTAGAATATTCCTTGGAGGTTGTACACCCTCTTCAGCATCAATTTCAAATGTCTTGGAAGGAGGCTCTATGACTGGACTTTCCCATGGAGGTTCTGCATCTCTCAGATCTTCAACCACTTCCTCCTCTTCAATACTTACTGCTTCGTCTAATTGTTTTAGTATAAAATTGTACTCCTCCTTAATGATTTCGCTTCCATGACAACTTTCTTCAACTACCCCTTCATCTTCAAGGGTCTCTCCGACCTCCACATTTTGGGCCTCCTCTTGCTCCTCTGGAAATAAGGCCGTGTGTAACTGATCCATTGCGACCCTAAGGCGATCCCTTCTCTCTTGTTCCATGTCACTAGCATAATTGGGATTGTGTTACTCTTGGGTTGATGGATATGGGTATTCTTGCACAGAGGGTAGTGGTGCAGTGAGGCTTGAGGGTTGAATATTGGAGGTAGAGGGTTGGTCCATGCAGGATATAAGATTTTAGAGTTTAGAGGTGAGACCAACGAGAGAGGTAAGTGTGCTCTCCATAGAGGTTTGGGGTGGATAGGAGGGTTCATTTGTTGGGAGAAAGGGCTCATAACACAGAGGTGGTTCCTCTTGATAAGGATATGGAGATGGTGTATATTGAGGTGGTAGTTCTATGTATAGTTCATATGGTGGTTGGTATGGTGGATAAAGGTTAGGGTCATATGAAGGTGAATGGAGAAAAGGGACTTGTGAGTATGGTTGTTCAAAGCTATGTCGAGGAGGGGGTTCATAGACATGTTGTGATGGGTATTGAGTGTCACGTAAAGGTCCACCTTAACCATTATCTTGGTATGCATCATGGAATGGTTGTTGCTCTTGGTATATTAGAGGGGGTTATTGCCAAGAGGGTTGATCAAATCCTTGTGGCTCCTCCCATCTTTGATTGTTCCAACCATGGTATATGTTGTCATTATAATCTCCTCTTCCTGCAACATAATTATAACCACGCTCGTAGCCAAAGGGGTGAGAATTCATAGTAGATAATAAAAATTAAAAATAAAAAAGAAATAAATAAGCAAAAACAAATATTTACAATAACCAATAATAAGGCACACGTTTGCAATTTTCTGGCAACGGTGCCATTTTGACGAACGGATTCTTGCTAGTAAAGAATTTTACAAATAAAGTCTCGTTGAAAGTATAGCTTCTAAACCAATAAGAATCCTTTCGTACAAAAACTTGGTTGTCACAAGTAACAAACTCCTAATAAAATTGATAACCGAAGTATTTAAACCTCGGGTCATCTCTCAAGGAATTGCAGGGAGGTGTATTTATTATTGGTTATGAGTTTTTTGGAAAATTTGGAGTTTAGGCAATGGGCACATAAATGATTATAAATTGAAGCAATGAAAATTAACAAGAGGTTTTATGTAATTAAAATAAATAAAAAGCCTTGACTAGGAGAAGATTAATCTAAAGTTCTATCCTTGTTGGATTTTCCAAGATTAAGTAATAGGTTGTTGTTTCTACTTGGTTATCCTTTACTGATTAAAGGAAAGTCAAGTTGAGAGTCAACTTCTATTCACAAGTCCTAATCTTTTCCCTTGAAAAGGATTAGCGTTAGTAACTAGAGAGCTGGCCAACAACTTCAAATTACCAATTAACTCTTGAGTATTCCAACTCAAGGGTCTCAAATATTAATCAACTCCAAAGTCAAGTTGGGAGCCTACTCCATTGACATGGATGCCAAATTCGCATTCATGTGAAGGGAGTAGAAAGAAGACATGGCAATTAAACTCAATTGAAAATAATCAAGAAATAATGGAATCAAATAGGAAATAAAAGAGTAAGGAAATAAAAAACAAACTAGATTGATAAAAACTTCACAGAGGAAGTGACTCTTTGTAATATCCAACTCAAAAGCATAAAATTAGGAAACCTAAAACTTAGAGAGATGATAGAGCATCTCTCTCTAGAAAACTACATCGAAACCTAAAATTGTGTGAACGAAAGTTGTCTATGATGAATGGATGCATTCCCCCACTTTATAGCCTCTAAAATGTGTTTTCTGGGTCAAAAACTGGGTCAAAACATGGTCCAAAATCGCCCCCAGCGTGTTCTGTTAATTCTGTAGATCGCGCATGTCACGCGTACGCGTCAGTCACGTGTTCGCGTCACTGGTCGTTTTGGCGTGTCACTCGTTCGCATCAAGCACGCGCTCGCGTCATATTGTAGAACTGCAATCCGCGCGTACGCGTCAAACACGCGCACGCGTCACTGCAATTTTCTCCATGTCGCGCGCACGCGTGAGCCATGCGTGCGCGTCACTGCTTGCTGGTTATCTCCTTAGTTTCTTGTGTTCCTTCCATTTTTTGCAAGCTTCCTCTCCATCCTCTAAGCCATTCCTACCCTGTGATATTTGAAAATACTTAACACACATATCAAGCAATCAAATGGTAATAAGAGAAGATTAAACATAGCAAAATTAAGACGAAAGAAGCATGTTTTCAATCATAGCACAAAATCAGGAAGGAAAATGTAAAACATGCATTTTGTATGAACAAGTGTATGAAAGATTGATAAAATCCACTCAATTGAGCACAAGATAAACCGTAAAATAGCGGTTTATCAAGTACAAATCCGATTCAGTTCCTCATAAGATCTAAAAGTAGTCCTTAGGTCGGATTATATGTCACATATCCAAGCGAGGTTTGTCTAATTGAATCTTATGAGAAAACATAATTTTCAAAAGTTGTTCTAATCTAAATTTTATGTCACGTATTCAAAATTAGAGTGATTGAAGATCATGTATGTGTCACACACTTTAAAAATCACTATGTCTAGTCAATTCAAAAAGTCATGTAAAAGAGTTTTCAAGCATAATTTGAATATTAGTTCTATCGAAGCAATAAACAAATTCTAGATAAGATTAGCATACCTTTTGATACTACTAATCCTTTAAGGATGAAGAATGAATAACTAAATCATGAAATAGATCAATGCAAAACATTAAAATAAAAAAAACTTATATTAATAATCCATAGAAACATAAACAGAGCTCCTAACGTTTTAGCAGAGGAATTAGTGGCTCATAATAAAAGTAAAAACAAAAGAGAAGAAGAGAGACACGGGGATCCAAAGATCCTCTCCCGGATGTCTTCCTTGTGAACCTTGTTCACTTATTTATATCCTAACTTCTATCTAGAATTCAATTTCAAAATCTAAATATAATATTTTCTTTAGGAAATATAAGACAACTACCTACTTAAATTCAAATAAAATCTTAACAATGATTCAAATTTAATCTAGAAATAAATCCTAACAGCCAAATCTTATCTTTCTAGAAGAAGTTAATATCAACTAAACATTTGAATCTTGAATCTTTCAGTTGAATTTTAGAACTTCCTGGAAGGAGGAATGGGCTTGGGCTTCAAGTTTTGACATTTTGGGCGCTGATTTTCACAATTAAAAGATGCTAGTCGTGCACAGCTCAAACTAAACGTCCACTATAGACATATCCATATCATTCTGGAGATCTGGATATTAGCTTTCTAACGCCACTAGAAGTGTCTCATTTGGTCCTCTATATCTCAAGTTATGATCACTTGAGTATGAAGAGGTCATGATTAATAGCAATTCACAAATTCCTCTTTAGTTGCAAATTCTAAAAAAACTCCAAATACTTGATTAATTTTAAAACTCCACTAGAAATATAAGAATTCTTTATTTAAAATTATAAAAACTAATAAAAAAGAAAGATAAAAACTATTACAGTTGCTTAGGCATTATAACTTAAACATCGTATTCTGCCGCTAATTTCACAATAGATTACCATTGTAAAAAATAAATTCGCCGGTAAATATTTACTGACGAGATTTATACCATCAGATACAATCCAACGCAAAATCTGACAGTAATTAATTTATCATCAGATTATTTTTATTATTCTGCCTGTAAATCCGATGGTACTCAACGTTTCTCTTGTAGTATTGGTACTTTTGTAGCAATATATATTTCTTTTAAGGAGGAAGAGGAGTTTGAGTTATGCAGGAGGAGGAGGAGGAGGAGGAAGAGTTTTGAGTTATGCAAAATTTATCAGAAAATAGCACCAAAACGGTTTAGTCGTGACATAGAAGTTTAGTTTTGAGCTATGCAAAACTTATCAAAACATAGCACCAGAAGTTTCTCAATTTTGACACCAAAATTTTTTAATCATGACACAAGTTCTTGTTAAGAGGGTGAAATAAGAATTATAAGAATATAAAACGAAGAAGAAGAAGAAGAAGAAGAAGAAGAAGAAGAAGAAGAAGAAGAAGAAGAAGATGATGATGATGATGATGATGATGATAATGATGATGCTGGAGAATTTTGAATTGTGCAGAAAAATAATATCGAAACTTCTTAACAATAACACAATTTTTTTAATTTTGACACCGAAATTTGCTATAAAGACACAAAAATGTGTTCTTTGATACTGCATTTTTTTCTTCTTCTTATTCTTTTTTTTCTTTCTTTTAAGTTGTTTTTACCTCTTCTTTTAGAAGTATTGCTTCTCATATTAGACTTGAATGAACATGTATATTCTATATTGAATTTTTATTTAGTTGAATGAATGTGGGTTCATACTTATTGGATTGAATTCTTACCAGAAACAAAAGTAGCACCAAAATTTGTTTAAAGTGATACCAGGATTTAAATATAATGATACAAAATATAGAAAACAAATTACATACAAAATCACATTGACTCTATAAAATAAAATAAGATAGCATCGAATTAACAACAAAAAATCAGTAACACGACACAAAAAATATTGAATTTTTCTAAAAAAATATTACACATTCAATTTAATTAATTGAATGCTTATTAAGCATCTAGAAAATAACACGTTAAATTCTAAAAAATAACACCAAAATGTCTTCACTTTAGTACCAAAATTTCCAACAAAATGATGTGATAGAACTAAGCACTTATTTCATGAAGACTTGAGTTGCAGATTCACAAATTTTAAATAGAAAAGATAATAAGTGAAGAAATTTGTGGATAACGCAGCGAAATTAACAGAACAAGTACAAAAATTCGAAAGAAAATTAACAGTGGTATTTATGTATAAGAAGAAGACGATGTATCTAATATGTAAAACAACACATAAATTTCAAAAAAGTAACATCAAAATATCTTCACTCTAACATCAAAATTTTAACTATAACTTCCATAATGACGATGATGGTGATAACAATAACGATAATGGTAACGATGATGATAATGATGGTGATGATAATGAAAGAGTAACAGAAAAATTAAGAAAAATAATAAATCAAATGAGAAAAGAAAAAAAGGAGGAAGAAGATGATCAGACGAGGATGAGGAGGAGGTGGTGGTGGTGGTAATCACGACGACGATAACGAAAAAGAAAGATGATAAAAAAAAGGAGGAGAAGAAGAAGCAGCAGCAGCAACAATAGGATGAGTGTGTAAGTAAGAAGAAGAAGAATCAGAAGAAAAAGCGTGTTCGAAGAATAATGGTTCCCACATACATAATATACAAGGTCTTGAAAAAGCCAGATGTGATCCTAAAACTCCGACACTTAGATTTAAATCTTAAAGTTTATAAATTGAATACCATAAACAGGATAGGTTATCTAAGGTTCTTATTTCTAATTCCTTTCTAACTTAAGCCCTAATTTCTGCCTTCCTCTAATCCTCCAAAACTCCAGTGCACAGACAAGCAATATAAACAAAGTAAACACAAGTAAGATACAGATACAGCTGGTATCAAATATAGCAGGTAAGCATAATAATCACATAGGCAAGCCCAATTAATGCATAATCAAACAAAACACACATATGCATATGATGTGTGTCTGCCCTATAGCTGATGAGCCTCATCTGTCGATTATATAGCCAACTCAACATGTCCGTTAGCTAACCCGGATATCGTCCTCTTGAAAACTGGTGAGCAGTACAGTACCACGATCCTTACCTAGTGAGCGATAAACCACCTTGATCCCCACCATCTACAGACGATAAACCACCTCGATCCCCATAGATGTTTTCAATTGGAAAACAACACACACGTGGGCGGTAAATAACCACGATCCCCACAAAATAACTTCTTATCAAATCTGGTGGGCGATAAATAACCACGATCCCCACAAAATATTTCTATATCAAATTCATCCTCATCATCATTGAATTCATTCAACAATTATCATCATCACACCTCCCATTTCATTTATCAATAATTCATACTCAAAACATAATTCTCTTCTTAACTAAATAAAACTCAAAACATAATACTTTTCTTGATAAATTGAAACTCCAACATA
The DNA here is from genome assembly GCF_000817695.3 of Arachis duranensis. Taxonomy (NCBI): domain Eukaryota; kingdom Viridiplantae; phylum Streptophyta; class Magnoliopsida; order Fabales; family Fabaceae; genus Arachis; species Arachis duranensis. The sequence continues at coordinate 58,380,207 of NC_029772.3, read as the reverse complement.
ATACTTCTCTTAATAAAAAAAGTTCCAAAACATAATGCATTTATTTTCTTTATAAATCGAAGTCAAATAATATAATTCTTTTATCCATATTTGTCTAAATAATACTTCAAACCAAATCTCTAATTTTTAGAAAAATGTCAGCAACATCTCCTTTAAAATTCAGACTTTGCCACCCTTCTCGAGTCCCAACTGAACCACCTTTCAAACCCTTTTCAAATCATTTCCAATAAACTAAACCAATTCTAATATCAAAATCATTTACAACTCTCAATTCATTCATTATTCAAAACACACACACACACACACACACACACACACAACTCAACCAATACTTAATCTTTCATCATCAATACTCACATTCATCAATAATCATTCATCAACTCCCATTAATAACTTTAATTAACACAATTCCTACAACCAACTCAACCAAATTATCATTCATCAACTTATTCACAATATAATTTCACATTTCCATCAAGGTTTCTAGCATTAACATATTTTCACATTTCCAACCTATCCTATGGTCATCTAGTCTATGTTTTCACAAAATATTATATATTATCTATGAGAAACCAAAATCATACCTTGGCCGATTCCCCCCTAAGCCACAAAACCCTTCAAAAGTCCTTCTCACCACAAGCTCCAAGCTCCAAATTCTCAATCAAACAAGTTCGACTCAACATCACTTGCTTCACATCATAAATCAACTCCAACCAATATCCAAATTCAATCTAATGTCACATATTATCACTATAATCAATATAAAGTTCACTAAATTGAAAGTTTACCAAGAATTATGAGTTCTTTACCTCACCCATGGCTCAAATGAACAAAATCCAACAATTCTCACAAGCTAGTTCGGTCCTAAGACATCAAAATCACATGATTTCTCAAAATCAAAATCTTTAATTTTGAAATTAGGGAAGAGTGACTGAGTAAGAAATTACTAGATTCTTACCAAATTGATCTATGAATTTTGTAGAGAATTCCAAGACAAACATGTGTCCACTGACGGCTCATCAATCAGAACTTCGGATTAAAAGTTACGTGGAATTGAATGGGATGTTAGGGTTTGGAGCTTCATTCCTTCTCCTCCCCTTTGTTTTTAGCGTTCTTCATATAATGAAGAAGAAGAAGACTAAATTTTGTTTTTTATAAGTTGGGCCATGGGTCTGGTTTGGATTCGGTTCAACTGGTTTGACGTGTTTGGCCCAATTTTAGACTAAAACCTTTAAAATTAGTTTCAAAACTCATATTTTAATTATTTCTACTTCATTAAACTATAAAATTCAACTTTCTAATTTTTAAAATAATAATTGATTTATTGGCTAATTATTTATTAATTTTGCGAGTTTTACAGTAAAGCTACAGGGTGAATGGTTGCTTCAAGCTGACGTTATAAGTAACAAAATATTTCAAAAGATGCTCTCATCGGAGGTTGACACCACTCTCTACTATCTTAAGGTGGTGACAGAGGACGAGGAGGGAGACACTCCGGTGCAGCCAAAACTATGATGAGTTTTAGAATAATTCAGAGAGGTTTTCAATGAACCAACTCAACTGCCACCCAACCGAGACATAGATCATGCTATCACCCTACTGCCGGGTTCACAACCGGTGTGTGTTCGACCTTATCAGTACCCTCATTTTTAGAATGAGGAAATTGAACGTTTGGTAGCAGAGATGCTCGAGGCGGGAGTAATCTGGGAGAGTCAAAGTACGTTTTCCAGCCCTGTTTTACTACTCAAGAAGAAGGACGGGAGCTGGAGATTCTGTGTCGATTATAGATCATTAAATGCTATTACTATTTGGGATAAATTTCTCATTCTGACCATTGATGAGATACTTGATGAACTCTTTTATGCGGAATACTTCTCTAAGATTGATTTGAGATCGGGTTACCACCAAATCCGAATGAATGAGGATTCGGTTCACATGACGGCTTTTCGCACCCACCAAGAGCATTATGAGTTTGTAGTCCAGCCCTTCAGTCTCACTAATTCCCCTTCAATCTTTCAAGCTACTATAAATAAGGTTTTTCATCCTTATTTGAGAAAGTTTGTTGCTGTTTTCTTTGATGATATTCTTGTCTATAGCAAGACTTGGGAGGACCACTTGCACCACCTCAGGCTTACCCTCACTGTCTTATCCCAGCACCAGATGTTCGTTAAGAAATCAAAGTGCCTCTTTGATCAAAGGCAAGTGGAGTATTTAGGCCGTATTGTTTGGGCAGATGGAGTGAAAGTTGACCCATATAAAATAGAAGCAATTCAAGTATGGCCAAAGCTAAGTTCTCTCAAACAACTTAGGAACTTTCTTGGGTTAAGAGGGTATTATTGCAAGTTTGTGGATAAGTATGCACAAATCGCTCATCCCTTGACTGAGTTACTCAAGAAAAATAATTTTCATTGGGGTGAAGAGGTGGATAGAGCCTTCGAGCAGTTGAAGGCTGCAATGATTCATACCCTAGTCCTAGCATTACTAGATTTTTCTAGGCCTTTTACGGTAGAAATGGATGCATCCCATAAGGGTATTGGTGTAATGCAGAACAGACATTTCCTAGCCTATTTTAGTAAGAAACTAGCACAGGAAATTAGTCTTGCTTTAGCTTATATTAGGGAGCTTTATGCAATTACGCAATGCGTGGCTAAGTGGTGCCACTATTTGTTGGAAAGGAAGTTTATTATAAAAACTGACCATCAGGGGTTAAAGGAAATAATGTCACTGGTGGTTTTGACACAAGAGCAACAATACTACTTGGCAATGTTGTTGGGCTATGAGTTTAATATTGAATACAGGGCTGGCAGAATGAATCAGGTTGTGGATGCCCTCTCCCGTCACCCTAATTCAGACTCTCAATTCGTATTTTGCAGCCTCACTATGGTTCAAACAGATCTGTTGGATTCTTTCAGGAGGGTTAATGCTCACTGCCCCACCATGGTATAATTACATCAGCAATTTAAAGAGGACAAGCTTAACACGGATTATGGGAAACGGGATGGACTGCTCTTATATTAGGGAAAGCTCTAGGTTCCTGATTATAATGGGTTACAAGAATTACTCTTACATGAGTTTTACAAGTCAGTACATGGGGTCATGGAAGACTACTAATAACCTATAAATTCATGGTGGAATTATTCTTTTGGCTTAGAATGCGGACTGCTGTCCTGAAATTTGTTGAACAATGCTGGGATTGTCAAGTTACTAAGTATGTTCCTGCACGTCCTCAGGGACTATTACAATCACTCCCAGTACCAGAACAGCTGTGGATGGAAATCTCTCTTGATTTTACTGTGCAATTACTAAAATATGCTGGGTATACTGTTAGTGGTGATGGACAAATTTACTAAAGTGGGACATTTTACTTCTCTTAAACTAGGATTTACAGTGAAAGATGCAGCCAAGACATTCATCAATTCTATGCTCAAGTTACATGGATTTCTGGTTATTATGGTTTCGGATAGAGGCCTATTTTCCTAAGCAAGTTTTGGAAAACCTTGTTCGAGTTTAGTGGCACCAAGCTCAGCTACAGCACTGCCTATCATCCTTAGAGTGACGGTCAGACCGAGGTAGTGAATCGCACATTGGAGTCAGAGTCTTCACGCACTCTTACCTGAATCCGTGGTCCTCGTTTCTCGCATGGGCTAAACTCTGTTACAATAGCTCTCACCACTCCTCTCTTAATATGTCACCACATAAGACACTCTATGTGTTTCCAATGAGAACCCTGCCCAGATACTATCCAGGGGCTACCACGGTCCTTGCCGTGGATGAATTTTTGAGAGTGCGCGAAACACTGCATCGGGAACTGCGTTATTCCCTTCAACGTGCACAAGAAAAATGAAGAAACAAGCGGATCAACACCACTAGGAGACAAGCTTCAAGATCAGGGATTGGGTTTTGTTGAAAGTTCATCCCTATTGTTAGAAATTCATAACCCTCAATACCCATAACAAATTATAGAAGCATTTCTACGGTCCATTTCAGGTTACTCAGAAGATTCGAAAAGTAGCGTACCGTTTGGCCTTGCCGATTGGCAGTGTTTTGCACCCAGTATTTCATGTTACGGTGTTGAAGCAGTTCCACAGGGAGCCTCTAGTTGAGCCAGTCACGGTGCCGAATCTCCCATAATCGCTGCAACTGCGTCCAGTCGTCATCCTTGATAGTCGTTCCATGACTTCTGATGAGGGTGTGCAAACTCAAGTCTTGGTGGATTTGGAAGGAGCTTCCAGGTACGAGATCACGCAGGAAGACTTAGAGGAGTTGACGAGATTTTTTTCTGAGATCAACCTTGAGGACAAGGTTGTGTTGGAAGGTGGGCTGGTTAATAGTTCCACAATAAATTTAATTATTGGTCAAGCTGCAATTGAGAAAATTAGGCCAACTCATAAAAATGAATTAGTGCAAACAGCAGAGCTCAAACCAATAAAAATAAAAAAAATCCCATCTTAGATGAAGGATTTTGTTAATAAGCTAAGTGAGAAATAAAGTGCAAAATAGGGAATTATTTCTCAAAGCTGAGTTGAAAAATTTGTTACAAGAATTTTATAAAGGAGAAGAATTGATTCTATTAGGAAGAAGAATGTATTGTGATATGTACTCATGGAGTATTCAAAGAATTTATCATTGACTCGAAAAGAAATTATCTTTGA
>NC_029772.3:58357030-58375538 GCF_000817695.3 Arachis duranensis | reverse complement strand
CATTATTACTATGGAAATAGCATTTTTTTTCATAACGTTTTTTATATATTATCTTTCAATTTATTTGATAGACTACGATTAATTTATTATAGATCAAAATTTATTTAAAAATTTATTATTGACTAATAAATTATTATATACATAAAATATAATTTAAATTTTTAATATTTATTTAAACGAATTAATAAACTAACTATTAAACCAACAATATAAAGTGATTACATTTATCTGTAATATAACATAATTGTTTATTATTATGAATTATTGCGGGATTTATTGTTTCAATGAATTTATTGATTTTTTTAAATGTCCCACATTTTTTGTCCTCGTTCATTGTTGGGACGACGGAACATGACAACCATATTAGGTGAGAAGGACTTTGTTCATTTTAGAATTCGATGAATATTATAGTGCCTAAAAATGGTGTTTATTTATTAAAAAGAGTTAAAAGTGATTATTTAATTTAAAAAATATAAGAATAAATAACTTTTAAAAAATTAAAATTTATTACAAAAAATAAGTTAAGTAAAATTTAGATAAAAATTCATAAACATCATAAAATTGGCCTTAAAATTCTGTGATGGATTGAATGACAAAGGATGATTGGATGAAGCCCGTGGTAACGCTGATGCGGTAGACTGAATTTACCTTCTGACAACACTATAACATCTATTATTTTAGGAGTAATTCAGAAATTTATCTGATTTTAATGTGTACCCAAAAAAAACTGATGAACGATAGAAATTTAGAAAAAAATCTTTGAATACTAATGAGATAATAATATTTGCAATAACAGTATATACTTTTTTGTATGCAGAGATCCTAAATTCAATAATGTACATGATAATATATTTATTTTATTTGAAAAGATAAGAATGAAATTCCATAATCAATTTTCATATCATGCTATCCTCGTTTTTCAAACAAATGTTTCATCGGTGAACCTTGAGAATTTTGCAATGAATTATTATCTTTTTTCGGCTGAGAATGTTTGTGGAGTTTTAATTAGTTTACTTCTAATAACCAAATTAAGCTGCTGCCTTGTAACATATATATATTTTTTGGTGACTCCTTGTAACATATTAGTGGTGGTTAGGTTTTTCGGAAAATTTTTGAAATAAATTAAAATATATTTTTTTAAAAAGCAAATAAAAATATCGTTAATTACCCAAATCCATTGTTTTTTGAGTTGGAATGTGATTGCAGATCGCCTGATACCTAAGTGATGATTTACGTTCTAGCGTAATCTCTACTTAAAAAAAAATTTCTTTAATTTATGAATAATTAAAAAATTAAATTAGAAATAAAAACATTTTAAATCATATAAATTTTATAATTTGAAATTACTTTGAATAGGATATGGACAACAATGCAACGATGCTACTAATTCATACAAGAAATGCAACGAATCGAGCATTATTGAAAAGTAATTCCACGTTCAAAGCTTGAAATAATGTAGTATACGCTACCATTCATATAAATTCATCATGCAGTGATTTTTTGCCCCTTATTTTATATATATATAAATTTATGATGCAGTGGAGAGGATGCTCAGGTTATTGATGAGATCAAACAATTTTATGATTGCAGATATTTATCTGCATGTGAGGCTGTGTGGAGAACCTTAACGTATGATATTCATTAAAGGTGGCCTTCAGTGATGAAATTAACTTTTTATTTGCCTGGAGAGCAAAATATCATCTTTAAAGATGATGACGATCTTGAAGAAATCATGGAAAAAGAGGAAGGAAAATATACGATATTCTTAGCATGGATGGAGGCCAATAAAAAATTTGAAGCAGGTCAAACTTTGATGTATGCTGAGTTTCCAAATCAATTTGTTTATGATAGAGAATCAAGGGAATGGCATCCACGTAAAAGAGGGTATTCTATCGGGAAGTTAAATTATGTTCCACCGGGTACAGGTGATATTTATTATATGAGAATTTTGTTAACTGCTCAAAGAGGTTGCACAACATATGAGTCTATTAGGACAGTTAATGGAATTACATATTCTGGCTTCCAAGATGCTTGCTATTCCATGGGACTACTGTGCGATGATAGGGAATTCATTGCAGCTATTAATGAGGTAGCTGAACTTGTATCTAGTCATCAATTGAGAAAACTATTTGCGATGCTACTGATACCTAATAGCATTAGCAACCCAGAGTGTGTTTGGAATGCAACTTGGATATTATTAGCTGATGGAATAACTATATGAGAGGAGAAAAATTTTGAAAAATCAAGGTATTTTACTATGTCTTTTTTTTTATATCAAGATTTTATTCTCTTATTATCTTTATTTTTATTAATAATATTAATAGTTTTATTTTGAAATTACTTATTAAATATTTCATAAAACCACTATGTGCTTTTGCTAGGACTAAACATGACTGATGATGAATTGAAAAACCTCTACCTTATTGAGATTGAGAAGATACTCAACAGCAATATGAGATCTTTAAGAGACTATCAATCAATGCCATATCCTGTGATGTCTGATGTTCGCCTTTTTCAGAATAAGCTAATAGAGTAGGAGTTAGCATATGACACAAATGAGTTGACTCATACAAACTTATATACGGAACAAAAGATGACTCATGAGCAAAGGTTAGTATTTGATGAGATACTCAATGCTGTTATTACAGACTCTGGTGGTTTTTACTTCGTTTATAGGCATGATGGGTGTGGTAAGACATTTATTTGGAATGGACTTTCTTCTGCTATTCGGTCTAGAGAAAAGATCGTTTTAAATGTCGCATCCAGTGGAATTGCTTCTTTACTCCTACCTGGTGGCAAAACGGCTCATTCTAGATTTTCAATACCCATTACAATTACTGATGAATCTACTTGCAACATCAAGCATGGCAGTTTGAAGGCTGAGCTGCTCATCCAAAGTAGCTTAATAATTTGGGATGAAGCTCCAATGCTCAATAAAATGTGCTTTGAAGCACTTGATCGGACGCTCAGAGATCTTATGTCAGTTACCGATCAACATAAGACACATCAACCATTTGGTGGTAAGGTTGTTGTTCTAGGAGGTGATTTCAGATAGATACTTCTGGTGATTTCGAAAGGGAATAGACACGATATATTGGCATCCACTATTAACTCATCCCATCTGTGGTTGTTTGTTAAGGTTCTGAAACTGCATACGAATATGAGGCTTCTAATTTCTTCTTCGGATCAAGATGAAGGTGAAATGAAGAGATTCGCTAATTGGATACTTGATATTGGAAATGGAAATATTGACTCTGTTGTTGGTGATGAATCAGAAGTTGAAATTCTAGATGATCTATTGATTACAACTGCTGATAACCCTCTCTCTCATTTGGTAGACTTTGCATACCCAAATTTGTTGCAAAATATGTCAGATTACAGGTATTTTCAGAGTAGGGCAATTCTTGCACCCACGCTTGAGAGTGTCGAGAAGGTAAACGATTTTGTCTTGACAATCTTTCCAGGGATAGAAAAGGAGTATTTGAGCTCTGACACAACATGTCAAGCTGATGAGAATGAAGATGTACAACAACAGTGGTTCACACCAGAGTTCCTAAATAACATTAAATGTTCGGGACTACCCAATCACAAGTTGACTTTGAAGCGAGGAGTCACTGTAATGCTACTGCGAAACATAGACTAGACTTCAGGTTTATGCAACGGGACAAGATTAATAGTTAACGAACTTGGCAGCAACGTAATTGGAGCGACGGTAGTGACCGATAGAAATATTGGAGATAAAGTGTACATTCCAAGAATGAACTTGATCCCTTCAGATTCAGGATTGCCATTTAAGTTCCAATGGAGACAATTTCCATTAACAGCGTGCTTTGCAATGACCATTAATAAGAGTCAGGGTCAATCATTATCACATGTAGGGCTTTATTTGTCAAAATTAGTCTTCACACATGGACAAATTTATGTTGCTTTGTCAAGAGTTAAGAGTCGCAGTGGCCTCAGGGTTTTAATTCTAGACGAAGACGGCAATCCAAAGTCATCAACAACAAATTTCGTGTTCAAAGAGATTTTTAATAATATTTAGGTAAGAATAATATTATTTTCATTTTGATAGTATGTTATGATTTATACTTTTGTACAAATATTTACTATAGATATAACTAATTTATTTATAACTCTTTTTTCAGATTTGAAATGAAATGTGTAACAAGGAGCACAACATCCTATGCCAATTGCTTTTCTAATGAAGTTAGTAAGATACCAGGTTGCTGATAAATTTTTATTAGCTTTTCGATATAAAATTTAGTGTAAAATTAACATGCTATTATTACAGTTATATATGTTCTTATTTTTTTCATGTCTCCCTCCTTATGGTTCAAGAATATTATAAACTTCAAACTCTTCTATTTATATTTTACTTTGAATAAAGATAAACAACATATTTAACACGTTTATTATATAACGACGATGATAGTGTTATACTAAATTTAAAAAATATATGGTTATAAAATATTATTTTTAATTTAACTTATCAAATTTAAATATAAGTCCGTACATCGCATGGATTTAACACTAGTAATTTGAATAAATTACAAAATTATCACTAATCTACACCTATATAATTAATGTCGAATCTAAGGGTGTTCTCATAAAATGGGTTAAATGTGGCTTATTTTAAGCTTGTAGGGTAAAAAATGTAGGTTTTGTGAAAGAAAAAGAGAAAGTATAATTTTTTTCACAATAAATTAATTTTTATTTTGGATTTCTGTACGTATTACTCATTATATCATTTTACAATAGGTTGTATTTTGACTTTAAAAATGTTATTGTGGTGTGTTCTGATATTAGTATGTATATTTCTCTTTTTTAAATTTATTTTAAAAATTTTTTTTATTATAATTATATAAAAATTAGCATTTATTTAATGAATAAATATATTAATTGTTAATTATTCTAATTATCAATCATTTTAATTATATTAATTATCCATCATTCTAATTGTCAATCATCATAATATAATTTTTAATTAAACATAATCAATAACAAATTGATATTGATATCAATAATAAATTTTTATAATTAATTTTGTACTATTAAAGGTTATGTATATTATTTCTTTTGTAGTTCATGAGTCTAAAGTTTGATAGCCAAAATATTTTGTTTAAGTTTTTAATTTGATATTCTTCTTTGATTATTTTATAGAATAAGAATGTTTTCTTCGTTTTTCATCGAATTTGATCTTTGTAAGGTACAAATTACAATTTTTTATGATTTTTTATGTAATCATTCTATTATTATTCTTTTGATAATTATTCTTACTCAAACTTATTTTTTTCGTCAAATATTAAGGCGTGATTATCTTTTGCTAAAAATGTTTACAATGCACTACATCCATCAAATACTATTTCAAGTTGTACTCACTCATTCAGATTCTAATTACATAGATGCAAGAGTTTCAGGTTCTAATTACATAGATGTAAGAGTTCAATGAAGGGTAATTAACTCTATTTTATCGAAAGATGATTGGATTTACTCATATATTATAACCAACCTAATGGAATATGGGTAAAGTTAATTTTTTTAGTAGAAACTCGATTTTTAATTGAGTAATTGCTTCCAAGAAGTTTTACAGGCCAAGTTCAAATTCCATCCCCTCTATGCTTTCTATGTCTATCCGAAAATTTTCGAAGTGCAGTATATAATAATGAGATTAAATTTCCTCAATTAAGTTCAGTTTTACTAAATTTGTGTCAAATTTAGATATGCAATTTCAAATATTGGTACTGTATTAAATTTTCTTCTTTTAAGCTTTTTACAATAAAAATAATTTTATAACGTGTGTGTATATATATATTGTAACTTTTTCAAAAACTACCAATCTTCTGGTGCATTAATGCAATGCCATTAATAGAAATAAAGATCAATTAATTAGTTTCTCGATATGATTATTTTATACCTTATTGCATTACATGAATAGTATATGATAAAGCTTATTTAAGAAGAGGATGATATAAAATTTGCACAAATTCTAAATATTTGAACAAATGACGTTGTTTCAGTTGGTTGTCATTTTGAGAATGTCGTTCCGAAAATGATTGTAATATGTGAGTGTAAGGATTAGAATAACTTAAATATTATTTAAATAATTTAGTTCTAATATTAGCATTTGATTAAATTAATTTTAGACAAATTTAAATTGTTGTCTCAAATAATATATTACGACTGTTATTTTTGGATATGTTATTTTAAATTTTTAATATGAAATTTTTTTTGTAATTTAAATTTGTTTTCATTTTTATTTTTAACTAAGTAAAAAATATAATAATTAAAAAATCTACTAATAATAAATAATACCTTTAACATAGCAATTATTTCAATCAATTATGTGAAATTATTGCGTATAAATGATAAAATAATATAATAATTAAGTTAACAAATCTACTAACAATAAATAATACCTTTAACATAACAATTATTTCTATCAATTATGTAAAATTATTGCGTATAAATGATAAAATAATTAATAATGTTTGGTAAATAAAAAAAAACAGCCAAAATTTATCTTATTTAACATTAATTAATTGTTGCAATAATTAATGAATGTTAAATAAGGCAAGTTATGGCTATTTTTGAGTGATTTTCTTTGGTTACCAAACATTTCACATTAATAATATAGTTAAAATTTATCAATAATATTATTTATTAAAAATTTTAAATATCTAATAATATTTTTAGTTGAATTTAAATTTTATTAACGGATAATTAATAAGATTATTGGGTTAAAATTTTATTCGTGCAATCACTTTAGAATCATTATATATAAAGAAGGTAATTAATAGGATCATTAAATTTTTATTCGGAACTTTATACTTAGTTATAATAAAAACTATACTAAATTATTCTTCTTCTAATGTAATTAATATCATCCTTAAAAAATCTTTTTTATCACGGTAATTTTTGTAAATAAGTTTAATTATTTTATTGGTTTCTATAGTTTTGCGAAATTTTTAATTAGGTTCCTATATTTTTTTTTCTTTTAATTGAGTCTTTGCACCAAATTTTTTTTAATTGGATTTCTACACTTTTTTTTCTTTTAGTTAGGTCTCTGTATCAATTTTTTTATTTTTAGTTTGATTCCTATAAAATTAAGCCAATTATTGCCAAAAGAAAGACCTAATTAAAAAAAAAAAATTGGTGCAGAAATCCAATTAAACCTTGTAAATATTATTAAGAGTAAAGTATCGTTTTTGTCCCCAACGTTTGGGATAAGTCCCAAAGTTGTCCCTAATGTTTCAATCGTCCTATTTAAGTTCCTAACGTTTCAAAATTGACTCAATATTGTTCTGCCGTTAGGGATCCGTTAACAGAATTGACGGCGAGACAAAATTGAGACGATTTTCAAACGTTGGGGACATAAATAGAACAAAAACGTTGGGGACAAAAATGATACATAAAAATAAATTTTTATTTTATTTTATTTTTCAATAATATCAATTTTTTACTGTACATAGTATTCAATTATTTTTTAATTACATCTAAGTAAATTGCACTTAATTACATTACTTTTATTTTAAATAAATTTATTTTTTATAATTTTAAAAAATTTTGATACATTAGAAAGACAAAATGTATAATTTATATTTTATTGTATATATATATTATTTTTTCTTTTCTGCAAGTTTATATACTAGTAATTCTACAAATATTTCATGATAACTAAAAATCTTTAAGAATAAAATTATAAAAAAATTAATTTATTTATAATGAAAGTAATATGATTAAGTGTAATTTATTTACATGTGATTAAAAAATAACTGAATACTATGTATAGTAAAAAATTGATATTATTGAAGGATAAAATTAAAATTTATTTCTATGTATCGTTTTTGTCCCCAACGTTTTCGTCCTATTTAAGTCCCTAACGTTTCAAAATCATCTCAATTTTATTCCGCCGTCAATTCTGTTAATGGATCCCTAACGGCAGGACAACATTGAGTCAATTTTGAAACGTTAGGGACTTAAATAGGACGATTGAAACGTTAGGGACAACTTTGAGACTTACTCCAAATGTTGAGGACAAAAACGATACTTTACTCTATTATTAACTATTTCTAATTTTCTATTATACCACCATTATTTCATACAAATTTATGTAAGACCTAAAATTTTTGAAAAATTTATTATGAACTAATTTTAAATTATTTATTTATGTATAACCTTAATTTTAAAAATTATTTTATTAAAGATAATTAAAACAAGTTTTAATTAATTGAAGTTGAAATAAATTAAGATTTTCATCTAAATTCTATAATTATTGAGGATTTTTCTATTTACAACTTAAAGTTTTAGAAATTTGAAAATAATAAGGTTTGACTATTTAAATTAGAATTTTTATCTAGTTTTATAATTATTAAATTATTTTCTATATTTAAATTATAAAGTTAGTAGTTTTAAAAAAATAAAAATTTTATATGATTTGATTTAAATAATTTATATTTTTATAATTTAATATTTTAAGTTTTAGGAATAAAGAAAATTAATTATATTACCTTATAATTTCAATTAGAGTATTTGATTGAAAATCAATTAGTAATTTAATACAACAAATAATATTTTAAACTAATTTTGAGGATTTAATTAGATTTTAAAATTAATACAATATAACCTAAATTTGATTTAGAATTTACCAAATCCTAATTGACCCAAAATCTCCAATTTCATACACAAACTCAAACCCTAATTTACACACACAATTCCCCCTTACCCAAAGAAACCCTAGCCGCCCCTCATTCAGAAAAGAAAGAAAGAAAACGTTGAGGGAGAAACGGAGTTAGAGAAGAGAAGAGAGGAAGGGGGACGAGCCGATGCCGGTGTGCCTCGCCGTCGTCGCTGACTTGCTTGTCACCATCGTCGCTGGTGCTGAGGCGGAAGAGGGAGCCAGGGGAGAAGAAGAACGACGTTATTTTGCCGTTCCTTTGTTGCGGCTGAAGCTCGCCGCCACTACTGCTATAGTCTGTGCCATCGTCGCCGCCGAGGGAAGCCAGCATCGTCCATAGGTGAAGCAGAAGCAAGAGTTCACGAAGACAGAGAGTGACGCATGCACCTAGTTACTGTCTGTGTCGCCATCGTCATCCTCGTCCGAACTGTCACCGTTGCTGCCAGCTCCCAACACCATCGAGGCTGGTCATGGATGGGGGAGGAAGAAGCTGCCTCTGCACCGGAGAATGCCACTGTCATCGCCAGAAAACACTGCTGGTAAGGGTTTTGTGTTCGATTTTTGTTCTTTTAAATTCCTGAATTATTATCGTCACTACATGGTTGTTACAGTCACCGGAGCTTTTGGTTGTCACTATCGCTCTAGATAGTTGTCGAAGCTGCTATCTAGTCGATTCGAAGCTGCGACTGCGTTGTTCTGTTGTTCTAGTAAGTATCTCGGTCTCAAAACCCTCGCCGTTAGTACTCTGTTGTATGTTTTAAGATTTTTGAGATATTAATGTTTTATGATTTAGTAACCGAGGTTGCATATTGCAATTAAAGCTGTATCTGCTGTTGCGAAAGTGATTGGAGCTGTGGTTGCAGCTGCCGATGATTTTGGGTTGAGAGAAAAGATTTTCGTGATGCGTTGGTTTATGGGTTTGACTTTTTGAGGTAGGTTTTTTTAAAAAACTTAATTTTTATAATTTGAAATTGTTATAAATAGATATTGATGTGAGAAATATATTTTTGGTGATTATGCAAGTCTTATGAATGGTCTAGCCTGATTTGGAAGAATATGACTTTTTATTTGAATTAAATTATTAATTAATTTTGTTAAATAGGTGGTTGCTGAATTGGTTTTATTAAGGTTTTGAAAATGGGTTGAGTCATTGGAAAAGGTTGAGGAAATAGTTTGGTTGGGACCCGAAAAGAGTGGCAAAGTCTGAGTTTTTGGGGAGACGCTGTCAAAATTTTGTTATAAAATTTAAGACTTTGTTTGAAATATTATTTAGAAAAAGATTGGATTTGAGAAATTATACTATTTGATTTTTGATTTATTAAGAAAATAGTTATGTTTCGAGTTTAATTTATTTAAGAAAAGTATATGTTTTGAGGTCGATTTGGTAAAGAAAGAATTATACTATTTTGAGTTCGATTTATTTAGAAAAGAATTATTTTATGATTTTAAATTATTTAGAAAAAGTATTATGTTTTAAGGTTGATTTAAATATGAAAAGGGCATGTTTTGAATTTGACTTAAGAATTTCATTCAGAGGAGTTTTAGTGAATTTTAAAAGTAATTGAATTTTGATGGAATGATTTCGTTTTGCGACGTCTTAGAAAAAGTAAAAAAATTGGTTTTAAGGATGAAACGAAGATTGGTTTTGGTTTTAAAATTGGTTCAGAACTTCTAGTTTAGATGAATTGGTTTTGATTTGATTTAGAAACTTTATTTAATTAATTCAATTTAAAAAAATAGTGATTTAAAGAATCTTTAATGAATTTAAGAAAATGAAATTGGTTGTTTTCCTCTAAAGTCTTAAGAATTTGCCGTGGATTTTAATGAACAACTCATGATTTTAAAGTAGTTAAGTGAATTATTCAAGAATGAATGATTTTTGAGTTTTTCAAAGAGATTTACAATTGATGTGATTTTGAAGTTGCTTGGCGTTTTCGAAGAATGTTACAAAAAGCGGTTTTGGTTTTAAAAAGGGATTGATTTGAGAAAAAAGTGATTCTTGGCGAGATGTGAATTGAATACGTTTTGTTTTCGAAAGAAAATGAGGCAAGAATGATTTTGAAATTGGGATAGAGATGAGTTTGGTTTTGATTGAGACGCGATCTGTAAGTCGCAAGAGTGTGCTGGACACTATATCCCTGGGCAGTGTGCCAGGCACTATACCCCTGAAAAGTGTGCCGAATACCATATCTCTGGGTAATGTGAGGACTGTGGCTAAGTATCCCGCTCACATCCTTTTTGAGTCATAAGAGTGTACCGGGCATTATATCCTTTGGACAGTGTGCCGGACACTATATCCTTGGGGGTTCTCATTTTTATTTTGACCGAAAGGTGAGATTCCCATGGAGATGTGTCGGGTTGGCAGTTGAACCAACAATGTGATATCACAGCCAATAGTACAGGTGATAAACCCCATTTGTAGGGTTTATCTTGTGCTTGATTTAGGGGATTTTATAACCTTTTACCCACATTTATCCATTGAAATAGCATGGTTTTATAACTTCTCCTTTAATTGTGCTTAAGAGTGAAAACATGCTTTTTAGGACTTAAAATAGCTAAATCTAATTCACCTTTGACTCCATTAGATGTCTTGATATGTTTGTTAGTGATTTCAGATTGAAAAGGCTAGGAATGGATCAAAGGAGTGAAGAAGAAAGCATGCAAAGTGGAGAAATCATGAAAAGTCAAAGAAGTTGAACTCGCCCATGGACGCGCGCGCGCACCTGGCGCTTGCGCGCACCTTGCGAATTACCCCATGGACGCGTACGCGTCGGTACTGGTTTATGATTTTTTAATGAAAACGTGACCAACGAATTCTCAAGGGTTATGGGGCCCAATTCCAACCAACTTTGGCGCCTAAACTGCTATTTAAAGCCAAGGATTGAAGAGCAAAGGGAGATTAGTTCATTTTCACTCATTAGGATTAGTTTAGAGTAGTTTTTAGAGAGAGAAGCTCTCACTTCTCTCTAGAATTAGGATTAGGATTAGGTTTAGTTCTTAGATCTAGATTTTAATTCATCTTCTTCTACTTCTATCTTCTCAATTCCTTGTTGTTACATTCATTCTTCTTCCATTCTTTTATTGTAATTTCCTTTATGTTGTTCTTATATTTTGTTGTAGATCTACTATTGTTCCTTCCATTTTCTTTCAATTCAATAAGAGGTAATTCATAATAATTGTTCTTCTTTGATTTTCTATTATTGATCTCTTGTTTTTGTAGTTATATTGATTAGGACTTGAGGAATCAAATTTATTCATCCACTTGACTTTCCTCCATGGTTAGAGGTTAACTAAGTGGGAGCAATGGACAATTTGTCATCACAATTGAGGAGGATAACTAGGATAGGACTTCTAGTTCTCATATCTTGCCAAGAGCTTTGCTAGTTGTTAGTTTATTTTCTTTGCCATTTATATTTCTTGTCTAAAATCTTAAAAACCCCAAATATAACTCACAACCAATAACAAGACATTTCATTACAATTCCTAGGGAGAACGACCCGAGGTTCAATACTTCGGTTTATAAATTTAGGGGTTTGTTACTTGTGACAAACAATCTTTTGTATGAAAGGATTATTGCTTGGTTTAGAAACTATACTTTACAACGAGATTTCATTAGTGAATTTCTAAACCGTCAAAAATCCAATCATCAACAGGCATTCATCATATGTATCTATGTAACATTGTTTGGGTGTGCATATTGAAATTGGTTTGCCTTTGTGAATAATTCTGTTTAACTACTAATTGCTATACTTGATGTAATTGCTCTTGATTGTGCTTGAACCTCATTACTTATGTTTGTGACTAAAATTGGTTGGATTGTAGTGAATTGGATGTTGACTGAGTTGTTTGGGCTTAAGATCGTGATTGATTATGTGCTGGCCCAGAGGTTGTGATTGATTTCTATTTGTTGTTTAGTAAGGTATGAAAAATCAAGCTGGTTCAGTATAGACTTAATGAACCTATACTTGGAACAGGTTGGTCATTCATACTATATAGAAAAGTATTTTTTTTATTTTTATAAGAAAGAAAAAGGTTCTTTGTAAGCTTTGGATAATTAACTGATTTCTCTTTTAAAAAGGATTTTGGATTTTTAGTGTTAAACTCCTGGTTTTCAAAAAGGGATATGAGACGAGCAACTGTCACTGTATTTGAAAACAATTTCTTTTTACATATCTTCTTATAGCAATTCCTTAACCATCTACTGAAAACCCTACAAAGGATGATGTTCTCACCCTGCTATCAGAGTGGCGCAGCTGGAAGCGTGACATTCTGGTAACAAGGGTGTTACATTTATGGTATTAGAGCAGTCTTTCCTATAAAGCCTGATGAATGGATTGGCTATGCTTCAATTGCATACTCTGAGTGTCTGTCATGTTGTAGGTCTTGTTCGGATAACAAGAATTATAGATTTATGCACATGACGGTCTATTGATTAATGCTATTAGTCTATTATTGCATACTTGCTAGTATTAAGTTTGGCTGGCTTAACACTAGTAGATTATGTATAAAGAAGCACTAATAGGTTATCATGGACGATATACGAGTTATAGGTAACGTGAATCGTGGATTTTGGAAATGTTAATAGTTAATTCTCGAGGTTACTTGGTTATGTGTTTTGAACTCTGATGGTGTCATGTGACTTGTTCTTTCATGGTGTGCTTTGAAGTTCTTGTTTGCGATTTCTTTTTTGGAAAGTAATTTGATTATCTTCCAAACCTATTCTTTTGTTCATAAGCATTCTTGTTTGATCTTAACTGTATATGTCTGCTTGAGTTTCCTTGAAGTATATGCCTTTACTTGTCTAGACTTTTCTCCTTGACTCATATGCTCCTTGATGTAAGTTTGAACTTGTTTGATACATCAAAAGGATCTTTGGAAGTCTTTAAGGAATCACTACTAGTACCGATTGAGTTGTCTTTCTTTGTAAGTTTTGTATTTCATCGGATCAACTGAAAACTTGCCCGATATTTCATGCTTTGTGAATCTTGCTTGAATCCCTTGACTTAAGATCCTTTCTTGAAACAAGTTGATTTCCTTTTTAGCGCATTCTGAATATCCAATGAGGGTGCAATTTTAAAAATACACTCGGAGTTTTATTTCGAACCTTTTTAAAGAAGTTTTGGATTCTTTTTGAAGAAATTTCAAAATCAATTCATCTCTTGCTTGATTGTATTCATAGCCATTCTTTAAAATTTGATAAAGTTGTTTTAAATTTAATTAGCATGCACTCCTTTATATGAATTTCTAAAAACTTTATTTAACTAAAAACTAGTCTGTTTACAGCGTATCACTTATTTTCTTTATTGACTTACAAGAAGAATTTACCTCAAATTTTCTTTTCTAAATAAAACTTGATCTTTGCTGCAACTTCTATGCCCATTTTGTTTGAATACGAACTTTGAGAAATTATATAGTTTAAACCTTACCCTGAATTTTTCCTTTTTGAGCAAACATTTGATTTCCTTCCAACGTTGTCGCAATTTCACCACGTATTTTTATTTAAACGAGGACCTAAATAACTTTCAAGATTTTCAAAAAATTTACCTTTAGCTTTATGAGTTTTGAAAGTTAGAGGATTTGCAATTTTGGTGAAAAACTAATTTTTAACCAACTTTAACGATACCATAACTTAGCTTTCAGACTCCCAAATTTAGTAAAAGTTATCTTGAATAAAAATTGGGTCCGTGAAGTTTAAAACGTTCAAAGAACGGATGAAAAATATTTTAAAACGAGAAAGTTATATGCGTTTGAAATTTGGTATGAAAATATAGAATTTTGCAGTTTTTGAAACTTCAAAGTTTTCCAAGGCATGCGTACGCGGAACAGTGAACGTGACATGGACATTGGCCACTACCAAGTGATCTCGTGTACGTGGGCACTGGCAAGCGTATGCAAAAACGTTAATTTCGAAGCATGCGTACGCGACTTGTAACACGCGATGCGGGAATTTTTTTCTGTTTGGGACTCTCGCATACGCAGGTGAGGTGCTGCGTACGCGGCCACTGTAGGACCTCAAATTTTTTAAAATTAAATAATTAGTTATTTATAAAATAATATATTATATTGAGATGTAATTTAAAAAAAACTATTTTTAACAAAAATAATTAAATAGATTTTTATGATTATTGAAGTTTAATTTAATTATTACTTATTCTATTAAATTTAAATTATTTATCAAAAAATAATTTAATAAAACAAAAATTAAATTAATTTTTGTTATTATTATCATTGTTATAATTATTATTATTAGCATCGTCATTATTATTATTAATAATATTAAACTATTATTATTATTATTATTATTTAAAACAAAAAGAAAAAAAAGGAATTGGCCGAAGCCTTTTAGGGGATAAAAGAAAAGAAAATGGAATGACTAAAGACGCATGTTTCCTTTATATATATATAAGCAACGACACCTAACTCCCTTATTTCATCAATCATTATCATCAACTCATCTTTTCTCATTAACCGAAGGCATAAATTTCTCTCTCTCCCAAAAAGAAACAGCCGAAGCCATGCATGGAGGATTTTTGATAATTTTCCAACTTTTCGAGTCTGATTTTTTGGAATTCGTAACTCCAATAAAAAATTTAATCTATATGTTAGTGTTATTTTTGTCCGATAGAAGTTGACGATGATGTAGCTCTTTTCTCTTTTGAGTTCAGTCAATTGGAGTTCTAAAAGGCACAAACGATTCCTGGCATTTTCTTTTTTAGTAACTCGGCAGAAAACTTCTCCGGAGGTTCCATTGGTTTGATTTCATACGGAGATAGGATTTGGTAACTTTATAATAATTAGATGCGAATTTGTTAAGTAAATGTTGATTTGGTTGATTATTGTTTGAGTTTGAATGAGTTTATGTTGAATTATTGTTGTTGCTTGTGATTTGTTGATTTGGCTATGAGGAACAGCTCAACTGTGTTTGTTTTAATGATTTTGGGACTGTTGTGATATGGTATTTTGAGGAAACTGATGAAATTTGGTGGTTGAAAGATTAAATTAAAAGTAAAAAAAAAATCGGTAAGACTCGAAAATGGACTAAAACACAAGTAATATTTTGAAAGGGAAGGGCTACGAGCTTTGGTTTTGGAATAAAAGAAAGATTAATATTGAAACTTTATTTTTGAAAGGTAACATTGTATTTGTATATAATATAAAAATCGAGGTACAATTTGTAATTATATAAGTTTTCGGGTATTTTAGGTAATAAATAAAGTATGGGGTAAAAATGGATATTTCATAAAAATTTAGGGTTATTTTTATAAATATGAAAATAAGTGAAGGTTAAAATATAATTTTATAAAATATTGAGATTAAAAATAGAATATTAAAAAATTCGTGATTTATAAAATAATTAGTAAAAGTTTATAAAATAAGGTTTTATAAACTGAGTTTTAAAAATAAGATTATAAATATTATTTTAAATACTTATTTGAAATTACTCATTTATATTAAAATAAGTTATTATTATAATTAGTATTTATCAAAGATATTACCTCGTAAGAATATCACAATGTGTATTATTAAAGAGAAAGCAAACAAGCAGAGTAATCGTAAAAGTTTTAGAGAACGCAGACTTAATCAAAGTACTTTATAATTCTCTTTTCAAAAGACACTTTGAAAAATGCGAGGGAATAGTGCGAAGATAATTTATATTGTAGAATGATAAGAAAGAAAAAAAAAGAAACAAAGAATGAAAAGAAAGAGAGGTAAGTAAAGATATGGTGGTGAGTCCACTGAGATTCGCTTTTCAAAGATACATCGGCCACTCCAGGGGATGGTCGCACCTGTAAGACAGAGGTTGCTTACAGAGGTTATGACACTGGAAGCTAAACTTAGACAAAGGTTGCTGAGTTAAGTGAAAATATAATTCAATCAATAACCGAGAACAAAAGAATTAAAAGAATAAAAGAAAAAGTATCTAAAGAACATCTACCACAGGAGAGCAGAGGGCAGGAATGAAAGAATGTATTAACTAGAGGAATCTCTGCCACAGTAGAGCAGAGAGCAAAGATTGAAAAGAAATTGAATATTATTTGAACCTTAGTGCCAAGTGTCTACAGGGGATGCGATACGTAACGTGCTCACTTGATACTATAAGGACGGCTCAGTGAGGACGGCGATACGTAACGCTCATGAAGGAGACATTGGCTGAGATAAGGATGGTGGTACAAAACACTTATCTCAGGACCAGTGTCGGGAATCGGGCAACAAACCGACACATGAACTCATGGCCTGTATAGGACTACATATGCATCATACTTGTTTGTGCATATTTGTTTGTGATTGTATTTTCTATGATTGTGTGTAATTGTGATTGGATTCTGATGAGCGGATATTTTATACGCTTTTTGGGGGTAATTTCATGTAGTTTTTAGTATGTTTTAGTTAGTTTTTAGTATAATTTTATTAGTTTTTAGGTAAAATTCATATTTCTAGACTTTACTATGAGTTTGTGTGCTTTTCTGTGATTTCAGGTATTTTCTGGCTGAAATTGAAGGATCTGAGCAAAAATCTGATTCAGGCTGAAAAAGGACTGCTGATGTTGTTGGATTCTGACCTTCCTGTACTCAGAATGGATTTTCTGGAGCTACAAGAGTTCAATTGGTGCGCTCTCAATTGCGTTGAAAAGTAGACATCCAGGGCTTTCCAGCAATATATAATACTCCATACTTTGCTCGAAGATAAACGACGTAAACTGGCGTTTGACGCCAATTCCATGTTCCATTCTGGCGTTAAATGCCAGAAACAGGTTACAACCTGGTGTTTAACTCCAGAAACAGCCTATGCACGTGTAAAGATCAAGGCTCAGTTCTAGCACACACCAAGTGGGCCCCAGAAGTAGATTTCTGCACTATCTATCTCAGTTTACTCATTTTCTGTAAACCTAGGATACTAGTTTAGTATTTAAACCACTTTTAGAGATTTATTTTGTATCTCATGACATTTTTAGATCTGAACTTGGTACTCTTTGACGGCATGAGTCTCTAAACTCCATTGTTGGGGGTGAGGAGCTCTGCTATGTCTCGATGAATTAATGCAATTATTTCTGTTTTTCATTGAAACACGCTTGTTTCTATCTAAGATACTCATTCACACTTCAATATTATGAATGTGATGATCCGTGACACTAGTCACCATTCTCAACCTATGAACGCGTGTCTAACAACCACCTCCGTTCTACATTAGATTGAATGAGTATCTCCTGGATTCCTTAATCAGAATCTTCGTGGTATAAGCTAGAATACATTGGCAGCATTCTTGAGAATCCGGAAAGTCTAAACCTTGTCTGTGGTATTCTGAGTAGGATTCAGGGATTGAATGACTGTGACGAGCTTCAAACTCACAAGAGTTGGGCATAGTGACAGACGCAAAAGGATCAATGGATCCTATTCTAGCATGAGTGAGAACCGACAGATGATTAGCCGTGCGGTGACAGCTTACCTGGACCATTTTCACTGAGAGGACAGATGGTAGCCATTGACAACGGTGATCCACCAACACATAGCTTGCCATAGGAGGAACCTTGCATGCGTGAAGAAGAAGACAGGGGGAAAGCAGAGATTCAGAAGACAAACCACCTCCAAAAACTCCAACATATTCTCCATTACTGCATAACAAGTATTATTTAATCCATGCTTTTTATTTACTACCAATCAAAATTGAGAATTATTATTATCCTGACTAAGAGTTACAAGATAACCATAGCTTGTTTCAAGCCAACAATCTCCGTGGGATTTGACCCTTACTCACGTAAGGTATTACTTGGACGACCCAGTGCACTTGCTGGTTAGTGGTACGAGTTGTGAAAAGTGTGATTTACAATTTCGTGCA